>NW_012118821.1:10236727-10283978 GCF_000951035.1 Colobus angolensis palliatus
GGCCTTAGTTGGGGCTCTTTCTGTTGCAAGTGACAGAAGCCCAATGTGAAGGAGCCTGTGCCCGGGGGCTCCTGCCCTGGGGGCTCCTGAGGTGCAGGCAGCCACCCTTGGTCCCTGCCTGTGCCGCTTTCTGCAGATGGCTTTACTCTCGACTGCCAACAGGACGTCTGCTCACGGTGGGATGCTGTGTAGACACAGTGTTGACGTCTTATTACTTCTCATTCTGCTATGCAGAGGAGTGACTTCAGCTGCCAGCCCTGGTTCCCAAGGCTCCAGGAGAGGTTCTGTGGGACTGGACCCGGGTCAGCGGCTCTGATGCGGACAGGATCGTGCAACGCAGGCACGGCCGTCGGCCAAAGCGCTTCTTGTGCCCAGGCTGCTGCCGGCTCATGTCCAGGTCATTTCTCCCACGCCGCAAATCCTGCTTGCCCAAAGTAAAAACGGAGCTTGTAAAGTTAGCACGGTGGACATTTGTGCACTTATGGGACAGAGGAGGCTTGAACTTCTTTCTGAGGGGAAAGAAGCCAGCCCTGGCTTTATTACTCTGTTAGATAACCCTGTCTCTCTGGGTTTACAAGTATCTTCACCCCATCGCAAGTGACCAGGAAGGACTTCCGGGCCTCGCCCGCCTCACTGCCGCAGTGAGTCCGTAGTACTGGTGAGATGACCTGCGGGTTGCGTCACGGGCTCCTGGAGTGCTCTGCCTGCCATGATGTGGGAAGTTCTTCTATTCACCATGTCTCTCAGTGAAACTCGGTCCCACAAGTGCCCCCGGGAGAGCTGCTTTTGTCCCGAGTGCCGAGATGCATAAGTGGCTGGTCGGTTCCTCAGGATGCCACAGTCCAGTAAGGAGAGCAGAGGGTGCAGCAGCCCTTACGGCTGGGTGAGGGGTATGGGGACTCCGGGCAGGGACAGCTGCTCAGAGAGAGGGGTCAGGACAGTCATGATCATCGGGTGGATGGCTGAGGCTGGATGGCTGAGGCAGGATGTCACTGTGGGCTCATTGTCCCTAGTCCTGACCAGACTTGCTGTGACCACCTGGCTGGGCCCTGAAGAGGGCAGAGGAATTGCTCAGGTGGGGCCAGGGCACAGGGCTGAGGCCTGCAGTCAGGCCGTGCCAGTTTGCAGAGAACATCTGGGGCACCCCTGCGTAGGCGGCTCTTCTGAATCGTTCCGTGTTCTGCTCTCTGTTTTCTGCCTTGGGAAGTGATTATTTTTCGACACGTTCTCTTAAATGCGGTGGGGACAGGGCACTAGAAGCATCCAGGCATGAAGACAGCCCCCAGGTCAGCGGGGCTGGGGGAGCTGGGCTGGGCGGGGGCTGCAGGGCAGGAGGCTGTGCTCCCATCACCGTCTGTCCCTGGCGTGAGCAGCGCTGGTCATGACAGTTCTGGGGTGGAGCTTGCTTTTCGATGGAAGCCACTCCCCGGGACGTGCCTGCCTGCCTTTATTATCATAGTTTACTGTCTCAGCCTGCCTGCCTTTATTATAGTTTAATGTCTTTCACTGTCCATGTTAAAAATGCTTGTGTTTATTTTGCACCAACTGTTCAAAAAAACCCACCCATTCTAAAATCCAAGTAGGATTTCATCTGAGTTATACAACAGCCTGGCAAAGGGCAAGTCAATGACATCAATACGATCTGCCCTAGCGTCCGTGTATTTTCCAGCCTGCTCTGTTGCTAATCACTCTTGAAGCCGCCTTGGTGCCCCGGCTTTATTGATTGCCTCTGCAGAAGAATGTGTGTGGGGGGGTCCCCAAGGACACAAGGATGTCACTGGCAGGGCCAGAGACAGAGGCACGCTCTCCAGAGGCCTGCCCTGCTGCTGAGCAGGACTTCGGGCCAGCGGCCACCCACCATGACATCGAAACCGGCCCCAGAGATACCAGGACCGAGGCCCCAGGGCAGCATCGCTTGCTCCACCTCCGCAGAGAAACGTCCCTGTGAGCTTGGGGCGTGGAGCAGACCAGGGAGGAGCCCTCCGTAGATGCTTTGGGCTTGGAGGGGTCGGCATGGATGAAGGCTCAGATGGAATCACCCCAGTTCTGCTATTCCAGTAGCTGTGTGGCTGTGGGCAGGTTCTTCAAGCTGTGCCTCAGTTTCCTTGTCTATAAAGGGGGACATCATGTACCCTCAGAGCACGGCTGAGGTAAGGAGTCCACCAGAGCCTGTCTGTGAGGTGGAGGGGCTTGAATAACATCCACTAAAGCTCATGTCTGCTCGGAACCTGGGAATGTGGCCTTTTTGGAAATGGTCTTTGCAGATGTGATTAAACAGGGATTGGAGATGGGATCATCTTGGACCAGGGTGGGCACTAGATCCAAAGACTGGTGTCTCTGCAGGAATAGAAGACAGAGACACAGGAGGCGGCCACATGAACACAGAGGCAGAGCCTGGGGCCGTGCGGCCGAAGCCAGGAGCACCGAGGACTGCCACGGTCACCATGGAGAGAGGCCTGGGACAGACACCACTGCAGCGCCTCCAGAGAACACAGCCCACCCGCAGCTCACTCACAGCCTTCTGGCCCCTGAGCTGTGAGAAGATGCAGTTCTGTTTTAAGCTGCTCTGTTTGGACACCTTGTTACAGCAGCCCTAGGAAGCTACTCAGTGGGCGTTTGTGGTCGGCCACCGATCATTCCCAAGGTCACGTCCCTATCCTAAGCCCTGGGACCTGTTCACGTGACCTGTTGTGGAAAAAGGGCTTTTGCAGATGTCATTAGCTTAAGAATCTTGAGAAGATTATTTTGGATTCCCGTGGGCCCCAAATACCATCTTCAGTGGCTCCACA
Source organism: Colobus angolensis palliatus (assembly GCF_000951035.1). Lineage (NCBI taxonomy): Eukaryota > Metazoa > Chordata > Mammalia > Primates > Cercopithecidae > Colobus > Colobus angolensis. The sequence goes on from NW_012118821.1 coordinate 10,239,517, forward strand.
AGAGATTTGGCACACAGAGGAGGCTGTGTGACCAGAGGAGAGACTGCAGTGATGTGGCCACAAGCCAAGGGCACCGGGAGCCCCCAGAGGCTGGAAGAGGAGAGGAAGGAGCTTCTCTAGGAGTGGCCACCGTCAGCAGCCACCAAAACGGGGAGGGAATCAGTTCTGTGGTCTCATACTTGTGTCTTACGGCAGCCTCAGGAAACAGATGCACTGTTTCCCATTCGCAGCCTGGCCTCTATCCCCATCTGGGGGTTTCCCCGCAGCCTGGCCTCTCCCCATAGCCCAGGGTCTCCCCACAGCCAGGTCTCTCTCCATATCCTGGGGTGTTCCTGCAGTCTGGCTTCTCCCCACAGCCTGGGGTCTTCCTACAGCCTGGTATCTTCCCATAGCCTGAGGCCTTCTCACAGCCCGGGGTCTCCCCGCAGCCTGGGGTCTTCTCACAGTCTGGGGTCTCCCTGCATCCTGGGGTCTCCTCATGTCCTGGGGTCTCCCTGCAGCCTGGGACCTTCTCATATCCTGGGGTTCCCATATCTTGGGTCTCCCCACATCCTGGGGTCTCCCTGCAGTCTGCCCATGGTGCCAAGGCAGCTCTTCCTCCTGACAGGTGTGAGGGGCCCTGGGTGTAGAGAATAAACTCCACCCATTGGATGCGAATTTCAGCAGCCCTGGATTGAGTGAGTTTCCTGGAGCCGTGGCTGAGGGGTCGGGTGCAGTTCACTGATTCTCCAGCTCAGCACGCCCAGGGAGCTGGCGGAGTTCCCTGATGCAGGGTAGCAGGTGGAGGCTCAGACAAAGGCTGAGCCAGCCGGGGGCTCTGGGGAAACGCACCAGGCCCACTCCACAGGCAGCAAGACCCCAGGCTCACTGTGGGCATTTGAGGAGTGGGTGTCAGGGCGGCCAGAAGCAGCCAGGGTGGAGGTCGTGGGGGATCATCCCGGTGGGCAGAGCCTCGGGGCCCTGGGGTGGAGGGAGTGAGGCTGGAGAGCCTGGCTGGCTGCGCTGGCAGGATGACGCCTAACGCGGTCCTGGAGATGGCGCTTCTCCCACGGACAAGGGTGGGTAACGGGGGAACAGACTGTAATCAGGTTCCAGGTCCAATAAAGGTAAACCTCGAGGTGGAAAGGACCTAGCAGCAGGTGAGCACAGTCCTCCATGTGTGAGTGCATGTGTGTGTTGTATGTGTAAGCGTGTGGCCCAGAGCCCGTCCACGGCAGCCCATTGGTGGGTCCGGCCCTGCCTGCAGATTCAGCTCTCCACTGCAAAGCAATATGCCGTGTGTGAAAAGGCAACACAGATCCGTGGCACCACCAGGAGCCTCAGTGTTAGATTTGGAATGGAATCCCTCCCTCTCTCCCACTTTAAACTGTGAGTCCTTGGAAAAGTTACCTGACGTTTCTCATTTTCACATTCTTACCTGTAAACCCTCCCAGAATTGAAATGAGCCATAAGTGAAACACCGTGTGGGAATGGGGGTGGGGATGGGGGAGGCGCGCAGTCACCCTCGCCTTCCTTTTCTTTTTCTTGGTAATTGTGTTCTTCTATGTCAAAGGAGAAGAATAAAACCCGAAAATTATTTGGGGGAAAAAGAAAAAGACTCACATGCAAGTGCTACAGGAAGCTATGGGGTTCAGTCTGCAGGGGAGAGATGCTCTATGGTCTTTGGGAAGTCAGTGGGGTTCAGCCTGTTGGGGAGAGACGCTCTGTCGTCTTTGGGAAGTCAGTGGGGTTCGGCCTGTGGAGGGAGAGACGCTCTGTGGTCTTCGGTAGGACAGTGGGGTTCAGCCTGCTGGGGAGAGATGCTCTGTGGTCTTCGGGAAGTCAGCCCTCAGTACAGCAGTTGTGGGAGCCTCTGTGCTTCCGGATCCACATCAACTAGAATTCTATGTTCCCGGGAAAACTGCTTTCAATGCTGACTTATACTCAACACTGCAAGGCCATCCATGGAGCAGAGTAAACATCCCATCCCATCATGCCCCACGCCCTCCAGAACATCCCGTCCCATCATGCCCTGTGCCTTCCGGAACATCCCGTCCCATCATGCCCCACGCCCACGCCCTCCGGAACATCCCATCCCATCACGCCCCAGGCCCTCCGGAACATCCTGTCCCGTCATGCCCCATGCCTTCTGGAACATTCTGTCCCATGCCCCACGCCCTCTGGAGGGCGAGGGCTGCAGGGCCAGCATCTGCCTAGCCCGTGGCAGCCTCAGCCCTTAGAGAGCAGCTCTGGTCGCCAGGAACCCATTGGGCAGAAACCCATCCAGTGACCACTGGCAAAGCAGCAGTTCCTCTGCAGGGGCTTTTGCGTGTTGGTTCCTTTGGCACCTTCCAATAGAAACAGAATGGGAGCCACAAATGGGCGCCACATACGTATAACTTAGTTTTCTAGTAGCTGCGTTAAAAGCGTCCAAAGGTCATCTTAATGTTAATAATATGTTTAATTGACTATATCCAAAATTACTATCATTTTAACAGGTACTCAATATAAAATGATTAATGAGATCTTTTATTCTTTTAGAAGTGTTTCATGAAGTCTCTGCAGCAGCACGTCTCAGGTAGGACCTGCCACGTTCCCCATGCTCTGCAGCGGCTCACAGCCTGGATGGCATTGCGGTGTAGACCCTGAGCTGTGGGCAGGACTCTTCCTGGTCCTCGTGGTGAGCACACGGTGCCGGGCCGTGCACACTGGGGTACCATGGGCCGGGCTGCTCCTGGCTCTGCACCGTCCCTGGGACCCTGGGGATGTTGCTCAGCGTGTTTTGGCGATGGTTCCTTTCCTGTAAGGTGAGCGGCCGAGAGCATCTGCTGCTAGGAGGACCACGTGAGTTCATTTCAGTTGGGTGTAGCGCCCGCCTAGTAATCTCAGTGACCCCCGGTCGCTCAGCCCGTGACTCTGCCCACCTGACACCATCAGAAGATGGCGGACTTGGGGGTCAGGAGAGCCCTTCCAGGACTGCAGAAGCTGGTCCGTGGGGGTCTCGCAGCAGATCCCGGGGGCGTTCCCTGCGTGAGTGCAATGCACATGGGGGGCTCAGGACTGGGGCCCGACTCCCCAGTCCCACATGCCTCACGAGGCAGGACATTCTGGGTCCTGTCACATCCCCGGAATCAGGGCCTGGACCCTGGTCAGAGCAGGACCTGCAGACGACCCCGGGTGGGGCAGACTGTCTTCTGTCCTTGGTGGCAAAGCCCGAGTTCTTGGCGTCACGTCTGCACGTGTGTCTGAAGCCACGGGAACGCAGGGGCTACCTCCGGGCCTGCGCCTGTGGAGCAGAATTGGGGAGGACACACGGGTGGGCGTCTCAAGAACTGTTGTGACACAACTGAGCCCCTGCAGCTCGGCTCTGTTGGGCCTTGCCCTCGGTGCTGGGTGCAACGCGTGACAGGATGGCACGGGAAGCTTCCCAAGAACGCTGGAACTGGGCGTTTGAAGACTTCATGGCGGCAGCTCCAGCCCGAGCACTACGACTACGGGGCTGTGCCAGGAGCAGGTGCCACGGAGCCTGTGTGGGTCCAGGGCGAGAGGTAAGGGGAGTATGGACGGGGCTGTGCATTCCTGGGGTTGAAGGCAGGCTTCAGGGGGGTGACACTGAATAGGGACTGGGAAGGTGCATGCCAGGAGGGGTCCAGGCAGAGACAACAGGTGGGGGCACGATCCTCGAGGGGAGGCAGAAGAGGCTGGCAGTGTAAGGCAGGATGGCGATGCCCACGGGCTCCAATGCCTGCTGCACAATCGGAATTTTGTCTGTGGCCTCAGGCGTTTGACATGCATTCTCACCTGCATGAGCACCAGGAGCCCTTGGAGGGCCGTACAGATGACACTGTTGGGCCAGCCCACGCCCCAGCAGTTCTGACGCCTCTGAGATCAGAGGGTGGGGTTAAGGATGTGCATTTCTGTTTTTTTTTTTTTTTGAGATGGAGTCTCGCTCTGTCCCCCAGGCTGGAGCACAGTGGCCAGATCTCAGCTCACTGCAAGCTCCGCCTCCCGGGTTTACGCCATTCTCCCGCCTCAGCCTCCCGAGTAGCTGGGACTACAGGCGCCCGCCACCTCGCCCGGCTAGTTTTTTGTATTTTTTAGTAGAGACGGGGTTTCTTTTTTTTTTTTTTTTTTGAGACGGAGTCTCGCTCTGCCGCCCAGGCTGGAGTGCAGTGGCCGCATCTCAGCTCACTGCAAGCTCCGCCTCCCGGGTTTACGCCATTCTCCTGCCTCAGCCTCCCGAGTAGCTGGGACTACAGGCGCCCGCCACCTCGCCCGGCTAGTTTTTTGTATTTTTTAGTAGAGACGGGGTTTCGCCGTGTTAGCCAGGATGGTCTCGATCTCCTGACCTCGTGATCCGCCCATCTCGGCCTCCCAAAGTGCTGGGATTACAGGCTTGAGCCACTGCGCCCGGCCAGGGATGTGCATTTCTCACAAGTTCCCAGGAGACCCTGGCGCTGCTGCTTCGGAGACCCCACTTTGAGGACCACTGATCTAACACTGCCCTCGTGGCAAACGCGGAATGACTCCAAGATTTGGCTGGATGAATCATTCAGGGAGGAAATTCACCTTTGCCACCGGGCACACCCTGGCCGTTCAGTAACCACGGCCGTCAGGGTTACTGGCTTTTTCATTCTCTACTGCATTCCAGAGTGGGCATTTCCGCAGTAGTAAGCCCGTCATCAACTCCGCGACGTTCCCATTTTCTAGTTAGAAAATAAGCTTTCTGATGGTTAACCATCCACTCTACTTGGCTCTAGAAAAGATTTCAGGGATGTGTAATTTATGTTTAACATAAAGAAAAGCTGAGTGTAAACTAGGTACGTGACAATTGTCCCAGACATTATAGACACTCACAGCATCTTTTTCTCCTCTAGCAAAACAAAACAAAAAATTCTGCAATCATATAGGCAGTAGGAAAAAAAAATTAGCAGGACACCATGGCTCACACCTGTAACCCCAGCATTTTGGGAGGCCGAGGTGGGAGGATCACTTCAGGCCAGGAGTTAGAGACTGGCCTGGCAACATAATGAGATCCCCATCTTTATAAAATTAAAAAAATCTGGGCATGGCGGAGCACACTTGTGGTCCTAGCTATTCAGGAGGCTGGGGGCGCGGGGGGGAATCGTTTGATCGCAGGAGGTCGAGGCTGCAGTGAACCATGTTTGCACCACTGCACTTCAGCCTGAATGACAGAGTAGGACCCTGTCTCAAAAAAAAAAAAAAAAAAATCAGGCAAGAACTGAGTCAATGATACTGTCACCTGGCCTGGCCTCATGCCAGCAGCAGTGGTTGGGAGTGGAGTTCAGAAGGGAGGGTGGATTTAGGCTTACCAGCTTACTAGGGAACCTTGATCTCTGTTTCTAATTTGCTGGGCTCATGTCTAGTTGAAGCCTGGGCACTGTTGTCTGCTTTTATGCACAACTGGCTGGGGACAGCTCTGAGCCACGGGCCTAGAAAGGACAGGCTCCATAATCCACGGGCAAATCCTGCAAGATGCCTGCAGCGAGGTGCCAGGTTTGAGTGGAGGAAGAGCCTTGCATCTCATCCCTGAAGTCAGATTTGAAGGAAGAGCCTCAAGGTGAAGGGCTTCTAATTACATCTTCAGCTTTCTGGGCTTAACAATAGTTTCATTTTTCTTGTTGAAGAGAAAGATTTTGAAACCGCCTTGGTGTCCAGCTGTCCTTTTGGCTGTCTCACCTCTTTTTTCTTTTAATGCTTAATTAACCTAGATATCAGCAAATGGGCTGAGACTGTCTGGTAGATGCTGTGTTTCTATGTTTCTACTCCATTACAAAAATTAACAGAAATATGGCTTCGCTTTGTATAGATGTTTGTATCACAGTCTTTAAAATGAATTATAATTAAAACGATCCACAAAGCTAGATGTTTAGAGAACGCTTGTCAGAGTTCTTTCGTAATGTGAAGAAATTTTCAGGTACTTTCAGTTCTTCAAAAGCAGGAATAACTGAACGTGAAGGCAAAAGGCCTTTCAGGCCTGTAAGAACATGTGAAAACCACGTGTCTGGCTTCAAAACTGCCCCTAGCCCCTGCCCGCCTGCATTTTACGTGCTCTTCCTTTGCTTGATTATGCGTTGTGGTTCCTGTTCCACTCAGCTCACGCTCCACCTGGACGTATAAACTGTGGGAGAAACGGCGACGGCCTCTCCACCACCACCAGGCTGGCAGGGGTGTCTGGCTGGCATCAGGCTGGAGGAGACTCGGGTGAGTAAGACCAACGCACTTAGTTCTGGGTGTGTGGGGAGGGTGAGAGGAGCATGAGTGGCCATCTGTGGGGGTGTCTTCCCTGTTGCAAACCCCCCTGCATGTGCAGGTGCATGGCGAGAGGGTCTCTAGACCTCCCAGCTTTTCTCTGAGGATGTCCAGAATGAATGAGCAAAGCAGGATGGTCTCCAGAACAAAGGCCCCGAGGCTGACTCCAGATTTCCTGTGTCTACGAGCTGTGTTCTCCCAGCATGCCTGCCCCTTGCGTTCATGAACGGGGGCCGAGCAGCAGGGACTGTGTGGCGGTCTTGGGCTGGGCCGTGGCTTGGAACCAGGGAGACACGCAGCCAGACACCAGTGAAGCAGCAGTTTTATTGAGTCCGTGTCATATTAATACATTAGCTTCATGGACACAGTTTCAAAGACCCGGGTCATTCTGACACAGTTTGCTGGAGGCAGCTAGGCCAGCTTGAGGCACTGCGTGTTGAAGCTGTCCCCCTCCTTGCCGGCGACAGCCTCCAGCAGGGCCTGTTTCTTCTGCATGCTCCGCGAGGACTCCAGCTCGTACATGGTGGTCAGGTTGAAGAGCACGCTCTCGTGCAGGTAGTGCCTGGGGTCCTGCTGGACCATGGCCTCCAGCTGCCGCAGGGAGTCCTTGAGCTTGCCCAGGTAGAGCAGACACACGGCAGCGTTGTTGTTGGCCTAGGGAGGAGCACACGCACAGGGTCGGCCCATGCAACCAGGACAGACGCCCGCCCGCTCCAGGCTGCGTGCTGGGCCCTGTGTTGGGGGCCTGGGGGGTGATGCAGAGCTGCCAGGCAAAGCCTAGATGGCCCCGTTGGGTCACTTCCCCCAAGGGCCACGGCCGCTGCCTGGCGCCAGTGGGCTGGAGAGAGAGTGCAGGCCCCTGCGGAGATGTGTGTGGGTGCATGTTTCTAGTGTCTGTGAAAGGCAGAGGGCGGAGGGTCCTGCGGCTTGGGGATCTTACCACTGCGTTTGTTGGATCCATCCTTAAGATCTCTGTGAAGAACCTGTGGGCTTCTGCAAAGTTATTCTGCCCGAGGTGAAGGAACGCTCTGTAACACAAGCAATGGTGGCAGTCAGGGGGGAAACCCCAGGAGCTGCTGTCCCCCAACAAAACCCACAGGGGCTTTGGGCACCACACAGACCCAATATGTGACCCTGTGTGGCCTGGGGTTCCTGATCTCCAGGCAGAGGCAGTGAGCTGCATTTTGCATTCAGGCTCGCAAATTAAAGCCACTGTAGTTTTACTTTTTTTATTTTTTAGATGGAGTTTCGCTCTTGTTGCCTAGGCTGGAGTGCAGTGGCACGATCTTGGCTCACTACAACCTCCGCTTCCCAGGTTCAAGCGAGTCTCCTGCCTCAGTCTCCCAAGTAGCTGGGATTACAGGCGCCCACCGCTAGGCCTAGCTAATTTTTTTGTGTTTTTAGTAGAGATAGGGTTTCACCATGTTGGCCAGGCTGGTCTCGAACTCCTGACCTCAAGTGATCCACCCGCCTCGGCCTCCCAAAGTGCTGGGATTACAGGCGTGAGCCACTGCGCCCGGCCAAGCCACTCTGGGTTTTATTAGTTGAGAATCGAGTAACTTCACCTAAATGACGTCCTGCTAAAAACGGACACCTGCTTCATTTACGCTTTCTGATCCTGGGTGCGGGCTTTGTCTGAGGCGCGTTTCCTCCTCACAAACGTGCACTCGCACTACGCCGTGCGTTCTGCCAGAGAACGCCAGAGCACAGGATCCAGAACGGCTGCTCTGCCGGCAACGGAGACCTTTACGCACACATATGCTGAAAACGGGGGCAATGCACGCGCTCCTCTGAAGAACAACGGGGAAACGTCTCCTTAAAAATCAGCTTCTGTGACTCAAAGAACATCACTGCAATTCCAGAAAACACCCGTGTACTTCTTGGGTCTCAGTTCTGAGAGACACAGGCAAGAGGAGGCACAGAAAGAAGCGCTTTCTCTGAGGGCTTTCCCACTCAGTGAGTGGGGCGAAAACGCCTCTGGGAAATTTGAGAAAACATGTATTTAGTTTTAAAATATTTACCTGTTCATTAAGACCATGATTTTACCCTGTAGTCCATCTAATTTCTGTGTTACTTTCTCAACATCTTGAAAATACTTTTCAGCTGTTTTTATGTCTCCAATCTGCTTTGACAAAATTTAGTTGGTTTAGTTGACAAAAGAAATATTAAGTCGATACTCGTACATTTAGTTCCCTAATATCACGTTACAATATGAAGACATTTACATGTCAGGCAGAGGAAAACTTCAGTAAACATTTAGTCATCATTTTTTTATAAAAAGGCAAAAGATATTTAAGATACAGTGGAATGTTAATGTTCTCTATGTCAGAAACTAAGTTGCTAATATACATACCTTATTTAAAAGTCTTACTAGTTTAGTAATTTGTACCTTTTGGAATGCTAGCAGAGCATTACATAAAATAAAATGAATAACTAGTAAGATGAAACATTAAATACTTAAAATATTGGTATAATATGGGCAGGTCCCAAGTCAACTTATGAGTTACTTGTGGCCAGTAAAATAGTAGGTGCCACCACATTTGCAAATTTCAAAGTAATATTGTGACCAATAATATAGAAATCTACTGTAAGAAACAAGCCAAACCAAACCCAAACTCAAACCTACTCTTACCGCACATGTCAGGAAACCCGCCGCCTGCCCGAATCAAATGCAGCCAGACACACCAGGCTGGCGGTCGAGGCGGCCCGGGGAGTGGAAGGCTGAGCCCCAGCCCTGACCCCTGAGGCCACAGCCTGGTTTTACAAAGGCAGACACGGGTTTTCTTTCACCTCCAGAAGCATCAGGAAGGGAATAAATGATCTGAGGCTTACAATAAGAAGTAGATAAAAATGAAAGAAAGTCCTATTATGGCCCAAGCCCCGCTCACGAGGGAAAAGGCAGAGTTGCCCTGTGTCCGGGGCGCAGCCTGCAGGAGTCAGGCTCTGCGACAGCGAGCTCTGCTCATGGCAGCAGCAGAAACTCCACAGAATGCTGTCCTGTCCCGATGAGAAACGAGCTGAATGTGCGCGGCTCACCTCCGTGAGGAGGGCTGGAGGACCCAGCGCTAGCATCGCTGAGCAGCCTAGTTAACTCTTAGACTTCCCACGCCAAGCATCTGTCCGGCACGAACACAAGCCTGCTAACTTCTCCAATGACGGGTGGGGAGGTGGTTCTCCATGGCTGTCACGTATCTGCATGTCTTCCAAGCACAGACACTAACAGGGCTTTGTTCAAAGCATTTACACAAGGATGCTGTTTACAGGACAGCCTTGTGAGCTAAACCGCGTCCCTCTGCGGCGAAGGGCAGGCAGGCAGGCTCACCTCCCAGTAGCAAGGATTTGGGTGTTCTAAGTTCAGGATTCCTCTGCAGCCACACAGCCCACTGCAGGCATCACCAGGCCCTCGGTGAAGACCTGAGGAGTCAGGGCCCACGTCTGGCGGAAAGAATGCCACTCTGGCTGTGCTGCTGTTGCTGTGTAATAAATGTCCTTCGTCTCTAACCTAAGAATCTTACACTTTTTCGCCAGCATCCATGAAAATGGCAGCTAACTCTACAGCTTGCACATAGGATAGTATCTCAGGCCCTTCACAACTGTGCTGTTACCCCACAAAAGAAATACCACACGAGGCGGAAGAAAAACAGAATGAAACACAAAACAGGCGTGCACACACACCACACACAGAACGGCGCTTGTCCATCGCTGCCCTTCGTCTGCAGAGTCCGACGCGGTTTGAAGTCCACTACTATGGACTTCCCACTTGCTGACTACAAAGAAACCAGAGGCAGCCTGGGCTCCCTGATACGGCCCTCAGCTGAATGCCTGCGTCTCCGGCATTAACTAACGTCCTGTTTAACAGGACCGCTGTGATTCTGATCCGAAGATGATTCAGCTCATAATCAAGACTGACCACGATTAACATGTGCTGGCGGCTGCGGCAAGTGTTTCAAACACAGCTCGCCTGAACCTCGCAACGGCCTGTGATGCAGACGCTGTCACTAGCTTTGCTTCTAGATGAAGACGTAAGGCTTGGAAAGACGAGACAATTTTCTGAGGTCACACAGCTACCACAGAACAGTGTGGGGTCAACACCCAGGCCTGCCCAAAGCCCAGACCGTGTGCTGATCCTCCGCACCGCAAGGCCTCCTGAGGCTGGCGTGGACTTGACTGAAACAATGTCTTACAGGAAGAGAACAGAGAAATCTTGGGATATTCTTTGCTACCCACTGATCTTCCTGATTAGAAGGTAAGTTGACATTTTCAGAATTATTAACATGTTATTAGGATATAAAATTCTACCGATTTCTAAAAGTTAGGAGCAACTGAAAAAATTAAACATAAAAAGGCAATGAAAAGTATTCCAGAGTATGTAGAAAACAAATCAGTAAAGGACACTATAAAAAAGAAAATGCCATGGCTGGGCATGATGGCTTACACCTGTAATCCCAGTCCTTTGGGAGGCCAAGGTGGGAGGATCGCTTAATTTCAGGACTTCAAGACCAGACTGGGCAACAAAGTGAGACCTTATCTCTATTAAAAAAAAAAAAAAAATGAGCCAGGTGTGGCTATAAGCACCTGTGGTCCCCAACTACATGAGAGGCTAAGGCAGGTGGATCTCTCGAGCCCAGGAGTTCCGCAGTGAATCCTAACTGTGCCTGGCAGACAGAGCAAGACCCTGTCTCACAAGCAAACAACAACAACAACAACAACAAAAAACAAAAAATAGTAAGTGTATAAACTAATCCAGAAAAAGAAACGCATGAACAGAAATGTAAAAGTAGAAACAGCTACAGGCAGAAAAAGGAAACTGAAATGATAAGAGCATTGTCTTTTACTCCATGCAAATCCATGAGAAAACAGGGACAAAGCAGGTGGCTTTCTAGAAAACTCTAAATTAAAAAACCTGTTCCCAGAAACACAGAAAAATCCTCAGGCACACAACACTAAGGCAGACTAATAAGTTATGAAAAGCACACAGCACACCTCATGTGCTCAGCAAAGGCAATTCTTAGGTGAATACTCAATTAGGTGAATACTCAAACCTTCAAGGAATAAATCATTCCATATTACTCAAAAGTTTTCCAGAGAGGGAGAAAGACAGCTTCTAACCTATATGCCGCCATATCCTTTTGAGATGTCACCTGTGCACACACAAACCAGACACCAACATCACTCACAAACGCAAAAGCCCAGGGAAATGCCACCCCTGGAGCTCCAACCTATTGGTTCTGAGTTTAGGAGCAACACGTCGTTAGCGCTCCTGTGGCAGAAACTAGAACCGTGCACTGGGTCCGCCTCCCCCCTCCCTGGGCGCTGTGATGGTTAATACTGAGTGTCAACTTGAATGGATTGAAGGATGCAAAGTGTTGTTCCTGGGTGTGTCTGTGAGGGTGTTGCCAAAGGAGTTGAACATTTGAGTCAGTGGACTGGGAGAGGCAGACTCACCCTCAGTTTGGGTGGGCACCGTCTATAATCGGCTGCCAGTGCAGCGCAGCCAGAATAAAGCAGGCAGAAGTCGGAAAGAGCAGACTTGCCGAGTCTTCCAGCCTCATCTTCCTCCTGTGCTGAAGGCTTCCTGCTCTCGAACATCAGTCTCGAAGTTCTTCAGCTTTTGGACTCTTGGACTTACACCCGTGATTTGCCAGGGGGTCTCAGGCCTTTGGGCACCGACTGAAGGCTACACTGCTGGCTTTTGAGGTTTTGAGGTTTTCAGATTCGGGCTGGCTTCCTTGCCCCTCAGCTTGCAGACAAGCTATTGTGGGACCTCACCTTGTGATCGGGAGACAATTGTCCTAATAAACTCCCCTTCATAGATTCATCTATCCTATGAGTCCTGTCCTTCTAGAGAGCCCCGACTCACATAGGCACTGAGGGGTGGGGGGGCCATGGGTCTGCATCTGGCCTTGGGTGGGGTCCTCCCCTCCAGCAGCAACCTGGAGGGCACAGGTTCCAGACGATGGGGCCACAGGAGAGGGCAACCTGGGTCCCAGAACACTGCATGGAGGGAGTGCCCTGCAGAGCTGCTGGACCCCTGGGACTCTGCCAGGGCAGGAGAGGCCACTGTCTCCCAACCCAGTGGATCCCATCTCGACCACTCTGTTCTCCACCTGGCAGCCCTCGGGATGGTGAAGAGAGCTCCCATTCTCAGCTCTTTCACCTGCTTCTCTGTCACAGGTTTGGGATTCCTCACCACCCTGGTGGCACGGAAGCCGTTACAGACAGACAATGGCCATTTTAAAGCTTTCTCAAGGCGGAGTGGCCCGCAGTCCGTGGCTGTGAGCTGTTGAGTGGAGACCAAGGCGAGAACGATTTTTCTCTGTGGTATGGGCATCAGATGATTTTAAACCATCCAAAAACAGCACAGCTATGTTAACAGCCACATAGGTTGCTAGATGACATCAAATCCGTAGTCAGCTAGAAACCCCAGTTCTTTTCATATTTACCACTGATCAACTTCAGTCACGGAAACATAGGTCTGAAATTGATACAGAAAACTCATTTCAGCTGGGCCCAGTGGCTCATGCCTATAATCCCAGCCATTTGGGAGGCAGAGGCAGGAGGACTGCTTGAGGCCAGGAGTTTGAGACTGGGCAACATGGCAAGACCCCATCTCTACAAAAAACTTAGCTGGGTGTGGTGGTGCATTCCTGTAGTCCCAGCTACTCGGGAGGCTGAGGTGGGAGGATTGCTTGAGCCCAGGAGGTCAGGGCTGCAGTGAGCTGCATGTGCGCCTCTGCACTCTAGTGTGGGTGACACAGCGAGACCCTGTCTCAAAAACAAACAAACAAAAACCACCAAAAAAACCCTACCCAAAACCAACACAGAAAACGTGTTTAGTCTAAATTTTTGTGTTATAAAACATTCTTATATTTTAAAGCTTATCAGAAAAACTGTTGCATTCCAACTGCGCAAATCCCCTCAGGCTAATGTGCATACACCAATAAAAGATGTGATCTGTTTCAGAATACCCTAGCTTCTCTTCCATGTTTTTCCTGAGTTCTCCTTCACCAGCTCCTCTTCCCCACCCGCCATCGTGAGCACAGCAGAGCCGGCCCCAGGGGTCCTCTCCTTTCCTCTGACCCCCCCTCACCTGCTCTCTCTGCAGAAGCCGAGGGCCTGCTGGGAACCAGGCAGGCTGTCAATGCATAAATTAGGCTGCATCCGTGCAGAAGTCTCCTCTACTAGACAAGCTCGACCTTGGCTTCCTTCTCTGTCCTTGTAGAATCCAGTGTGAGAAGAATCCTGCTAAGTCAGTTTAAGAAAAATCCCTGCCCTTGGTGCCTTAACACCTGGAGAGCCTACCACTCTGGCCAGCTGTCAGCAACGATCCTATCAAGTCTGCTTGGCCAGAAACCCCTTCTTGATGCTTCCTCAGAGTAATTTTCCATCCACTGACCCTGACCCTGACCCTGGTCCCTGGTCGTCAATTCCCACCTGTCCTCCGTGAAGTCGGAGTTGAGTCCAGTCTCTTCCCCTTCTGCATGCTAGTGCCATGCACTGTTTTCTTCTTTAGCAGCTGTAAGAGCTCTTTGTAGATTCTGGATGTAAGTCTCTTGTCAGATACAGGATTTGCAAATAATTTCTCCCATTCTGTAGGTGGTCTTTTTACTTTTTCTTTATGGTATCCGTTAAAGCACAACAGTTTTTAGTTTTGGTGAAATCTCCTTTACCTGCATTTCCCTTTTCCTTGCACTTTGGTGTCACATCAGGATGATGAGGCCTGACAGGGTGGCAGGGGCTGGGGGATGCTCTCCCTACTCTTTCCCTGACCATAGCCAGCACACTCCACGGCTCAGGGTGGCAGCCAGAAGTGAGTCTCTCCTTTTTCTGTTTGAATGTCTCTGTTGAGCTATGGCTGATGTACAGGAACCTGCATGTCTTCAGACTGTACAACCTGAGGGATTCTGGTACGTGGCTGTGTGTGTAAAACTACCCTCCTGGTTGAGACGGTCAAGGTGCCCGCATCCCTCCTGGAGCCTGGGGTCATGCCCCTCTGTAAAACATGCTCAAGTCTTTCCCAGCTTCACAGTGCCTCCCTGACCCTTCCTTCCCTTCTTCCACCTCAGCGTCTCCCCACCCTGCTCTGGGTCCCTGCCCTCTGGGAACTCAGCAGAGGTGACCTTGGTTCTTGCTGAGGTCCTCTCAGCCATAGCATTGAGTGGTCCTGCATCCCATCCCCCTTCATCCTGTCTGGGGCGGCTGGTTTATCCCAGACTTCCCACCCCTCCTGCAGCGGCTGAGGCTTTCTCCTGCCTGATCACTTTGGGCTCTGACCTTTGGTCCAGGACACCGAGGCCTGGGACTGGCCACAGACACTGCAGAACCACCCTGCGCTCAGCTGCCCCAATGCCAAGCACAGGCCCCTCATCTGTGCTCGGCTGCTGGACTTGCACCTGCGCACGACAGCTACCTTCCCAGTCCCAGTGAGGACCCTCTGAGTCCCAAGTCCTAGTGAGGAGCCTCTGAGTCCCAGGTCCCAGTGAGGACCCTCTGAGTCTCAGGTCCCAGTGAGGGCCCTCTGAGTCCCAGGTCCCAGTGAGGACCCTCTGAGTCCCAAGTTCCAGTGAGGACCCTCTGAGTCCCAGGTCCCAGTGAGGAGCCTCTAAGACCCAAGTCAAGAGAGTCTGAGGAGGTGGAATCTAAGTTGCAGTGAAGTAATTTTAAGAAGTATGAATATAATGCTGCTTCTGTTTGAAGATCGATTGCTTCTGCCCTTCCTTAATTTCGATTACGTGAGAAACTCCTCTGGAATACAAGTGTCTCCAATCTCGCTTACAACACAGATTTCTTCCAGAAGTGGAAATTCCCACGGGCCCCACTCTCTTTTCTCCTAACCCCAGCCCCCTTTTCGTGTGGAGGTCCCAGTGCTCTGCAGGAGGCTCTGTGTGATGAAGATGAAGGGGCGGTGGAAATGCTCAGAGCGGCCATGTGAGTTTTAAACACGGCTGTCACCTGGCTGGAGGGCACGCTGGCAGCTGGCAGGGAACGTGGCTATGACAGTCCCGCCTGCAGGATGAGGCCAAGGTGAGAGATGGATCCTCCCCTATATGCAGGCATTAAATCCCAAGTACGATTCTGTCATTGGAGCCCGGGCTTCCAGCTGTAACGTGAACAGCACACAAACTGAATAGGTGACCCTTTGCTCAGTGCCCGGAATTATGCTCTGAACTTCTTGGAAAGAGCAAGGATTGCTATTCAAAAGTGGAATATGTTTTGAAATGTTAAAATAGAAAGTCTGCTCCTCAGGGCCCTAACACAAAGTGAGGGCATCTGTGCCATCCTTGTATTCGCCAGTGTATCTTCTTGACTGAAATGGCAGCTGCTGGTGTGGTGAGTGACTTTCCTATTTTCAGCTCGCATATTTTAGAGGCACCTACATTCAACACAAAATTTTAAACGCAAAGAGGAGGTGCAGTGTCAGTGGTCTCAGCCCAACTGTGTGGAATCATCTAGAACCTTGCTGTCCGTCCACCCTTTCACCTCTGCCCG
Source organism: Colobus angolensis palliatus (assembly GCF_000951035.1). Taxonomy (NCBI): domain Eukaryota; kingdom Metazoa; phylum Chordata; class Mammalia; order Primates; family Cercopithecidae; genus Colobus; species Colobus angolensis. Next base: position 10,255,258 of record NW_012118821.1, read on the forward strand.
GCTGGGTCATCTCTGGAGTCAGCATGCTTCCTTTACAGCACGTTTTCCCAAAGGTGTCTGCATATTTTGTTTTATAAAATCATTTTTTTCTATTTCCACTCTTTAGAATGAAAATGGAAAATACTTCCCTTTCGATTGGTGTTTGCTTTTCAGTGCTCGTTTAAATTTTCCCAAACTCAGAAAAGTGGCTATACGTGTCTTTCTCAGACTCTGCTATACACACTCATGCACACACAGAACAGAAAGCTGAGGGCGGAGGTGTTCAGCCCACTCTTTTGCCAAGTTATTAGATGACCTAAACATTCAGAAACGTTTGAGGTTGCTCTGTTACTGATTTGGCGACGGCACCGGTGGGGGCAGGATTGGTCTGCTTTTCACGGGAAGATTCACGCTGCAGTGCGCACTGCCAGCTGAGAGGGTGATCAGGACACACTGCAGACAGCCCAGCAGGAACAGCGGGGACGGCACGCAGAGCAGGCCATCATCTGCCGGGGTTGCCAACCACACAAAGCAGCGCCCTGGGACGCTGCCCTGGAAGAACGGCCTTTCGGCTCGGGTCCTGGGGCGGGCACGTCAGCTTCCTTGTGGAACAGGTCGTTCTTAGGAGCTTGACGTCTGCCTTCCCCACGGAGCGGCCCTGCCTGTGCTCCCTCCTTGCTAGGGCTGATCTGGAAAACGACAGTTCTCGGAGCAGGGCCAGGGCATGGGCAGAGTGGGCCCAGCTATGTGGGTCCCTCCACCTTCGTGCTTTGCCAAGCGTTTCCCTACCTGCCGGGGACCTTTCCTAGCTTTCTCCTCGAGACCCAGCATCAACGCGATGCACACCTCATCTCCAACCTTCAGTGCTGATGAAACACAAATCCTCCTTGGTCTGGAGATAGCATTCAAGATTGCAGAAAATACCGAGCCTCCCTTGTTTTTCCACGCACATAGAGGAGAAACTTTAATCTCAGGGAAACCAAATCAGTCTTATTCCGTGCGTGATTAGCTTTGTGTTATATGACTTCAGATGTTACAACATGATTCGTAAGGGACGCTCATGGTTGCTGCTGGCTGCCTTCCCCGATTCTGCCCATTGCCCACCTGTTAGGGGTCCTTTCAGGGAGGACCCAGGAGGCCTACATTCCTACTCTTGCAGGAGGGGCGCCCCCGCGGCCTGGGCCCCCAGAGAGACGCACGCACGTAAGACGATGGTGCCTGAGGAAGTGGAAGGAGGCCGTGGGGGGACCTGGGGACCTGGGTCTTCAGGGTGGGGACAAGACTCCGAGAGGCCAGGCAGAGCTGGCAGTGCTGTTCTTCCTGGGGGGGCCTCTGCGACGTGCTAGGGCATCCTGGCTTCCTGGCCCTAGAACGGCCTGTCTCTGGGCCCTCGTGAAGATTCCCTGTACTACTGTCTGTGAATAAACTTTCTGCTTCTACCAGCCACTGTGGGTTCCACGGACTGCAACCAAAACCTCGTCCTGTACTTTCTAAGCACCTTCAGTATGATTTTATCATTTGAGGGACGGTTACTAATATACGCGTTTCTTATGAAATGTACCCCTCTGATATCCTGACAGCACAGCACACAGGAGCTGACAGCGTACGTGATACTTCTTTGCTTCTGTACATGGCACCAACTCATTTCAGAATGGCTCGCACACAGCCAGTTTAGAGACTGCCTAATTAAGATACGGGTACTGATGAGGTGCTTCAGGGAGAACAGCACTGCGGGAGCTGGAAAACACATGTGCTTTCTTCAAAGTGATTCTCTGAGGGCTGTTCCTCCAAGAATCGAACCACAGCTGAACACGTTTGAGTGTAAAGTGCTCACTCGGCGCGCGTCCCTTCGGAACAGAGCCTGCACTGGCTTTTATGTGGTCACTCAATTCGAGTTCTTACTCCTTAAAACAGAGTGGAGTCAACTCTATCTACAGTTAGTTCAGGCGTTTCTGCTGGACTCGAGTCCCAGTTCAACCCCATCCTGTCCTGCACTGCTGACCTCACATCGCCGTGATCTGCCCCCACGTGGCATCTTCCATCCTGTGCTGAGATGCAGCGTTGGGGGTGAGTAGGGTGCACTGGCAGGAGCTCTGAGGCGGGCGCGTGGGGTCTGAGTGTCCGGATGCGTGCGTGGGGACACTGCTTTTGCCCCTTCCTACTGCCCAGCCTGGAGGGCCTCGTGCCCATGTGTGCCCTGGAGTCACTCTATAGGGTGGATGCCCCGCTGTGGGAGTGGGGTTTCCAAGGGCAATTCTGAGCACATGCACTTCTGCTGTGACCTGGGAATGCTGCCCTTACGCTTGGATCTGTGAGGAAACGGAACAAACACAGCCCATCCTCAAGACATACGAAAGACAGCAAGTCACACTTACAGTGCCCCTGGCACATCCCAGGCAGGACACAGAGGGCTTCACACGGATACACTTCCTCATCTACACACGACGATGGCGACTGTTCACCGCAGGCGGTTGTTGGGGGGGCCGACACCATGAAGGTGAAACAACCTGCTCAGAGCCACGTCACAGCCACGTCACAGCCACGTCAGAGCTACGCCAGCCTGAGCCGCTGAGCCGGGGTCGGGTCTGTCTACGCCAGCCTGAGCCGCTGAGCCGGGGTCGGGTCTGTCTGGTTCCAAACCCCAGCTCCCGAGCCCTGTGCTTTTCTCCCCGTAGATGCCTTGGGGAAGAGGGAAGGGAGAGTTTGCTGAGAGAGCTGGGGTGACTTTAGAGAAGTCCTTCCGGTGAACTCTCAAGAATGAGCAGGGTTTGCACAGGCAGAAAGCAAAGGGAGTTCTGAGCAGCAGGAACAGCCCACGAGAGGTAAAAGCAGCAAGGGTGGCCCCGTCTGGGCAGCAGCAAACCAACCGTCTGGTGGGACTAAGGACACGAGGCGAAGAACACTGGGCTCGAAAACATTAGCTAGGGTCTCAATGGGAACTTTAAGTGTGGGCTCAGCTGACAGGCCCCAGGGCCCCAGCAGGAGCTCTGACCAGAGACGGCAGGGTGGGCAGCTGCACACAGGACAGGGCACTAGGGACGTGCTGAGATCTCTGGCAGCTCAGCACCATGTGTACACACAGGGTCCCGCCCCTGCAACCCTCTGCTGAACCCAGCGGAGATGAGGAGGCACAAGCCCCAGCACAGGAGAGGGCTGGCGACACAGGCGGTGCACCCAGGAGGGTTTCCGAATGGGTGGGGGTCTGCTGTGTGCTCGGGCACCCACTGGGCTGACATGTGGTTGTTCTTGCTGATCGCAACGGCGCTCTCGGGCCTCGACTCCCACAAATGGCTACTTTCTTCTAGGGCAAAACCTGCCTGCTTCACCCTTCTTCCGAGATCCAGCATCTTCAGACAACACACTGACCTGCCGAAGCAGGAACTTCCAGGGGCTGGGTTTTCTGTGTGTGCAGATGGCAGTGCAGCCGTCCGTTGCGCGAGGCTGTCTGAGAAGTTCTGTAGCAACCATGGCACAACGTCTTCAGAGAGATCCCAAATGGCTAAGTCCTGCAGTCTCCATTTGCTCTTCAGCAACAATACAAATACCCGTGAGTGAGGTCTGATAAGTAATTTGCAAGAGGTGCAGATGGAACAGTGCTTGTGTGGGGCGTCGGTGAGTCCAGTCGGCCCGGGTGCTTCCGTCATTTTCTCCATTCTCCTTTGGCAAAATCTCTTGCCCAGTTACAGAGCTGCTGTGACCTCCCTGGGTCCTCGGGACAGCGAATGCCGAGGGCTTCCCTCACAGCCCGTTTAGCACATTCCGTGCGCCAGACGGGGCTTACATCACGCTGTGGAAGCTGAGCCTCCCTCCTGAGACTCCAGTCTCACTGCCAGAGCCCTCACTGTGGTCAGGCCAGTGGCTCCCACTGGAAGGAGAAGCACTTCCAGATGCAAAAGCAACTCAGCATCTACTTCTCCAATTGTGCATGCTATGCCTCTGAAATAAAATTTCTGAGACTGTCTCCAGGGTAGTGAGGAATCTGAGCAGGCCCAGGGTACTATTTTACTATGATAACCAGGGGATAATGATACACGTCAGGCACCCTGGAGATCCCAGCCACACAGAGCTTTCTCACACAGGCGACGAGGGTTGCTGCAAGCATCCCAGGCAGGCAGGAGCCGATGCCCATGGTGGCAGCTTGCGCGTCACGCATCTGTGCCTGCTCTGGATTATTCAGTGACAGTCATCTGCTGTGCCCACCACAGGGGCCCATGGACAGGGCTGTCCTCCAACACTATCTGGTGTCCCGTGTAGATTTCCACAAGCAGGCAGCGTGGAGATGTGTGCACGTTCCTACGTGTGTGAGTGCGTGTGTGAGCAACTGTGTGGGGGAGGAGAGGACCAGCTGTTAGCTGAGAGAGTGCAGGCTCTGAGTTCACAGAGGCCCTGTTCAAATTCTAGCTCCCCCGTTATCTATGTGGCCTCCTGTCGCTGGATCTCACTTTATCAGGAGACCTCAGTTTGCTGATCTGTAAAACAAGCTAGTCACACTGTGAGGTGAAATGCTCAGCACAGGGCCTGGCTCACGGTGAGTGGGTGCCTGTGGAAGGTCTGAGCTGCTTCTCCCCCCTTAGTGGTCCCTTGCTTGTGACTCCTTTCCCGGGCCCAGGTTTGGGACGTGACCTCAGAAGACTCAGAATGGAAGCGGCAGAAGCTGCCCTGTGCTCAGCCTGCAAGGGTGAAGGATTGACAGGGATGTGGGCGGGACTCATCTCTCCCCGTGACCTCCCTGTCACCAAATATCCCAGGAAAATGCATTCCAGCTTCAAGGACATTCTTAGCAAAGGCGGTCCTGTCCCAGCTTTGTGCATTATTGAGACCACTGTTCAGTCTGGACTTTGTCCAGCAAACATGATTCAAGGGTTCTTCAGGAAAAATATCAGCAAGTGACTATTATGGGCTAAGCTGAACTAAGATTCCTCACGGTTCAGTCAGCGCTTTTGTAACTGCAGCAGGACAGTATCTAGAGTAACTTGTTTCAGTGTGGCTGCGATGACACTTTCTGTGGGTTCACCTTTAGCAACAGGCACAAAAGCCAGTAGGGCCTTCCACAGTCCAACCAGAACCCCTGGAAAGCACCCCCCCTTTTCATGGTCACACACATTGGAATTGGAATATTTTCTGCAGTCTTTCTTATATTAAAATGATTAAAAGCAGACAGTCACACATCCAAGCAAAGAACTCCTATCATAAGGCCCTCTGCCTGTTCCTTCGGCTCATATCTGAGCGTGCCACGTACCTGCAGGGAAATCCGGCCGATGCCGCTCAGCAGCTGGGGCTCTTGCTCTGGGTAGTACTTGATAACCGAATGGTACGCCTCCACGGCGAGCACATAATCCTGCGGGAAGAAAAACCCAGCATACCTCAGAGCTGAGAAAAGCACTGCGGGTTTCACAGTGTAGAAGAGCACACGCGTATACAGACGCGGTGTGGAGCGAGGACACGCTGACACATGCGCTGGCGGGGAACCGGAAACCAGCACGCGGTGCTCGGCTGTGAGGGGGCGGCTGCTCTCCCAACTGCAGTCAGGCCGGGATTCTGAGCTGTGTGCATCGCGCAGGCGGGGTCCTGCCTGTTATCGGGGGCTGTCAGGGTTTAGTTGGGCCTGGGGGTCTGTTTCCTGCTTCCATCTTCTAAACAGCAATTCATATTTCACTTGGACCTCACCTAACTCTCTTTCCTGACACAGTTATTATGTGAATAGGCGAACGCTGTCTCATCTCCATCCTCCAAATACATAAGCCAAATTTTTCAAGTGTCTGTTAAACTTTTCTATGCTAGAAACTAAGGTCAAATCTTTAAATGTAGAGAAAACCCACAAAACAACTTTGCCGAGGCTGAGGATGGCAACGGGGGCCACCCTTGCAGAGCAGAATGCATGAATGTCGTCTGCTCTCTGTGGCACGCGTGAGACCCTCCCGTTTCGGAGACAGCTACGGGGGGACATTTAGGAGCGCTGTGCCAGCTGCCATGCTCAGGGCATCTGCTTTCTGCCAAGAGTCTTTGCTGGATCCCTCATCACTCTGCTCTGTCTGTGGTGGTCTGGCCCGCGGCCCCTCCTCAAGGACAAGGCCTGGCAGCACCGTCTCACTGTCCATCTGCCCGCTCATGCCAGCCCATCGCAGGCACTTGGTGGATGCTGAGTGGACCCAGTCACCCTTTCCAGGTGTGAGCAAAGCGGTCTCAGTGCAGGAAGGTCTTGCCAAAGTCACGTGGGACACAGTGGTAGCTTGTCTCAAGTCCCCAACAAACCCGGGCTCTCTCTAGTATGACAGCGATCGCCACATTTACTGAGCGAGCTCTGTGCAGCAGGCCCTGCACTAAATACTTCCCTGCATTCGAGCAGTTAGCTATAAGCACACGGTCAGCAGTAACGGTGGCCACCAATGGTGTTTTCCTTCCTTCTTATTCATCGTAAAATCCCAGAAGGTACTTTTATTTATTCTTCTACATGTTCCATTTCCTCCAACCTGGGACTGGAGTTACTAGCTTGCTAATTGGAATGTTACAAAGAAAGAAAGACAAGTACAATTCCAGTTTGGTAGGAAGGAAAAAAAAAACCCAGAAAACAAAAAGACTCTCTCCAGTCTAGTACCTTCGAGTACAGCTCATTAAAACTCATTTTATTCCAGGCCTGACGTCCATGAGGAGCCAGACAGCACGTGGCTCCTTTCCCGCGCCTTCCTGCTGCCTGTCTCTGCCGTCTAGTTGTGCGACTGTGAGCGTGTGTGAACGTGCGTGAGCATGAGAGCGTGTGTGAGCGTGTGTGAACGTGCGTGTGTGTGAGCGTGTATGCGTGTGTGAGCGTGTGCACACGTGTGCGTGTGTGCGAGCGCGTGCGTGTGAGCATGTATGCGTGTGTGAGCGTGTGCGCATGTGTGTGCGTGTGTGCGAGCGCGTGCGTGTGCGTGTGTGCGAGACTGTGTGAGCGTGCGTGTGTGTGAGCATGTGTGAGTTCCCTCACACAGAGGAGGGCTTTGTGACCTGGCATGGGGGCACTCGGGGTGGCTGAGGTTGCAGCTGGGATGGACATGGCACCCTTGATGCAGATGCGGGGCCTGCACACCCTGGGCTGGTCCTGATCGGACAAGTTTAGGGGAGCAGCCCTGCCTTCCAACAGGGCCTGCACCCACCGGCTTTTCCCATCAGGGAAAATGGCCAAAAGCAGCTCTTTAGAGAGAGCTTAACCTACTCCCCAGATCACGTAGATTTGGCTTTGTGAAGGACATGAATGACTTGCTTCCAGGGACAAGCCTATTTTAGCTCAATCTTCACCATTTCTTCTCAGCAGCCACACGTGGTTTACTGGCTGGGAAACTAGATTTACAACCGTTCTGCAACCAGAAAGGACTTGTGCAGTCTAATTTCAGCAAGACGGAAGGTAGCTGATGCAGCTGCCTGCTCCTTTCCATCATGTGCGGAGCCATGGCGGGTGGTGATGTGCAGACTGGTGAGCTGTGGGGACACCAGGAGGGAAGTAGACTCCCAGGGACACTGGGGGAGGGGGGCCCAGGCCACCTAAGGTGGCAGGCACCTGCATCCATACGGTCTGCCAGTGCAGGTGCCCTAAGGCTACGGTGAGGCCTAAGGAGAGGAAGCAGTATTTAAAAAGTGAAGATAGTGACGTTTTCAATGCTTTATAATACGTGCCACTGTGCATTATAGCATATCATGCAGATTTATCCAGGGCTAAAACATATGAATACATTTCATTGTTAAGAAGTTAAATTGATATTTATTTCACTGTAATCAAAATGTTATTCAAGATAATTAAATGGCTGATTAAATAACTCATTATTAGCCCATACACATAATTTAATTAACAGGATACCCCCTTATTATTAAGACCACACACTGTTGCAATACCCTGTATGCTCACTAGATGGCAAGAGAGTGCATATGCTTGGATTGGCTTTAATTGCAACATTTTTTTACTCCTTTTTTTAACTCAGGAAAATGAAAGCTTAAGCTGAACTTTCAAATTAAATCACGTCCATTGTAAAAGTATTTTTGAAATGCAATAATATGTTTTGTACTGAGTCCCAGCAATACAGGAGGAAGACTCTCATTTGGAGCCTGGTGGTGGTGTTACTACTACAGGGCAACAAAGAAAAGCCCACTCCATCGTTTTCTATTAATGTGTCTTAAAATGCAAATAAAAGCCTGCCAGGGGAACAGGGAACTTTCCTCCCTGGGGAGTTTTAGCCCCATGATTAGTGAAACACCAGTCCTGTGAATTTATAATTGGTTCTTCATGTCTTTGCCTAAGAATGTTCCAGCAAGCTGGTGACTTTCAGGTGAAGCCGATAGTACTCTCAGCGGGTGGAGACCTCTGCCAGGTGGGGTGTCAGGGCTGGCCCCAGGCAGCACTGGGAGAATGGCCTATTTTGGGGGGTAGAGGGGTCAGGCTGGGTGCTTCGGGGTCACCTGGTTGCTGGCCCAGCCTCGGGTGGTGAAGAGGCCACCTCCCGCCTTCCAGCACGGAGGCCCAGGGCAGGGGAGCGGGAGGGCCTGCTTTTCACTCCCACTCGGGGGTGGGCAAGCCCTGCCGCAGAAGCCAGAGGGGGCTGGAGAAGGGAAGGGGGGCGGGTGGGAGGAGGGTGAGGACCAGAACAAAGTGACCGTGCGGGCACCTGACCTCAGTGGGAATATCTCAGGGGTGGCAACGGAAGAAAAACCTGCTCCGAGCAAAACCACAGAACTTAAAAACCGTAATTTCCTTTATCCAGTGTGCTGAAGGAGAGGAGAGCTGTGTGAATGTCAGAGCTGGGAGGAATTTCAGAGATCTCAGATCTACGCCCTTATTTTTAAGGAGGACGCTGAGGCTTGCAGCAGTGCGAGGCTGCGTCACGGTTGCTTGCTACAGAGGACGAACAGGATGCCCTGAGTCTCCTTGTGCGTCCAGCCCGACGCAGCTGCAGAAACCCAAAGGCAAGGGCCCTGCGCTGGGCACTAGGGCTGCACTAAAGCCGGGGTGTGTGCTGCACACCTTCCTGATGGAATGCCTGAGCTGCTGACGGTTGTGAATCTACACCCATACCCAGCCTGCTCGGAGCAGTGCCCCGGGCCACAGTCACCTCTGGGGATGCTGCAGGGTCCGTGCATCAAGCAGGGCTGCCACTTCAGGGTTCATGACAGAGCCTGTGAGCACAGTTCTCCACCTGGTAAACTGTCTGCTCTGCCTTGCTGAAAATCAAACTCAGGAATGACCTTGGCCACAGGAAAGCCGCGTGGGCGTGGGAGGAGTTACGATCGCTGTCTTAGAACAGCCCCGGAGGTGTTATGAGCACTGTTCCGGGGCTTCTGCTGCTAGCTGATTCCTGCAGCAGCTCTCAGTATGCACAGCTGGCTGCAGGGCCACTAGCTCCACACAGGGCACCCTGACGCCCAGTGTGGGAGGTGAGCCAGGCGTGGGGTGCATTCCAAACAAAGAGAGGAGCCAAAACACACCGTTGCACAGGCTAGCGAGAGCCAGGAGACACGGAAAAACAAATGACAGCCTCAGTTCAGCTCCCTGATTTCTAAGCTGTTTCCCTGGGGGCTGAGAGCTCTGGGGTGACGTCCTAAGAAGGTCTTGTGGGGAAGCTTGTCTTCAGGTGTTGCGAGCATCAATCACAAAATCAAAACCAAGAGGCGAAAAAAAACAACCTCCAGGAAGACAGGGAGAACAAAGGACACCTTCTGGGGATGGAATTCAGAGAAAAGGGGGGAAAATGAACATGCTTTAAATGAAATCATTTAGACCCACGTCTCAGTAATGAAATCTGATCATGTAAATTCTACATTCTGTTGAAATTTCTCGCAGTAGAAATGAAAGTAAATACAGCCCCGTAATGTGTCACTGGGCTCCCTGTGAAGCCAGTACTTAGCTGGCTTCTCTGCACGGCTACACCGGCCTGTCCCTGCCAGCATCTATTATACCAACGGCTCCCTCACGGCTCCCACTGACACACCCTCTTCCAGATCCCATGGCGGCCCTGCTCGGCCACCCACGTACCTTCATCAGGAGCAGACAGTTTGCCATGGAGTACATCACCCGGCCCAGACGTGACCTCCACAACCGGACAGAGGCTGCAAGGTAAGAGCAGCCTGTGAGTGCACAAATACATTCGAGGCTCTTTCTAGCCATCAGTTATTTGGTCCTGTGAATTCTAATTTAACTTTAAAAGATCCCTCTTGCTAATACCATTGGATTTCGGCCTGGAATGCTCAATATGCTGCAGGCTGCGCTGAGGCAGAAAATTCAGCACTCGCGCTGGGACCAGAGGTGTCTTTGGGAGGAGACCCTCGGCATCAAGAGAACCAGGAGGGCGGCTGCTCAGCATCAGCCCAGACACGAAGCCACACGGTCTGACCGGAAGTCCCGTTTCCACAGCCAGAACCCTGAGAAAAGGAGCAAAGCTGACAGAAACGACGACATTGTCTGTAGCTCGACAAGGCCAGGAGGGCCACTGGCCAGGGTGGCTGCCAGCCTCTCACAGTTGACCTATGGGAGGCCACCCGGAGGGCCCTACCCGTGCCCAGCCACAAGGCCTCCCCTGCCTCCCGGCCATGGGCTGCTGCAGATGCCAGTTCCCCCAAGGAGTGCCACGCCCTGGTCCAGAACTCAAGTGGCTGGCACGTTTCGCTGGGGACTTGGCACTCCCCTGCAGCCAGCTTCCTTCCCTAGCACCCGCTGCCACACGGTGGCTGACCACGACCCTGAGCCTGGCCTGTCCCTCCCTGCTCTCCCCTGTACATTCGTTAGTTAGCAGCCATCCCTCCACTGATTTCAAACCTTCAGGGCCCATCTCTTCTAGAAGTTTCCAAACTGGCTTTGTGGACTTGCTGGGGTCTGCAAAGGCCCCTGGGAGCTGCCCTGGGGGAGGGCGGGCTGACCAACGGCACCTGTTTATTACTGGGTTGGCCAGGGGGAAGGCGCAGGTTGAGGACTGAGCTCATCTGAAATGAGTATGTTATCGACAGGCAAGCTGAGGTCCAGAGAGGACAGGGACGTTTCCATCTGACCCCCTGTCCAGTGCTCCTTGCGCCTGTACTGTGCCCACTTCCTCTAAGAAAAGTCCACACCCCAACTGTGAAGTGCCAAGATGCCACCCTGGGCAGCACCAGTCCCTGGGAGCGCTCCCAGCCTCCCTCATTGCTGGGCACTGGGAGCCGCGTGTCCCTGGCCGCCTCTGAGGCTGTGATTTAGGAGGCTGAAGCTGACCTTCCTCCCGCAGCTGGCACCAAGTGTCCACAGTGAGATAACAATCACCTAGAAATGATGTGTATTCATGGTGTGCTTCAGGAGAACACACAGAAACTTAATTGCTAGAATTAAAAACTTAACTCTCTTTGCCTTTCAGCAATTAAAAACACATTAGCTGCTTATATTCCCCTTGTACCATTATTTTTGTGAAAAGAAATTCTGAATATCTTCTCTTAATGGAGGTAAAATATGGATTATCTCAATGAATTGCGTATTTATTCCGATGATCTTTGCAGTTTCCTTTCCTGCTCTAAATCCTCCCCTACCCTCCTTACAAATGCTCATGGTGTAACCTTTTGTTCGATTTCCAGGAACAGCCTTCTGCTCTCTGATAACTACAAGCTCATTCCCACCAAAGCGGGAGCCCAACAAGGGGTAACATGACTGGGTGCCAAGAATGCTGGATGGGACATCCAGGAGCAGATGGCGACGTCTCTCCTTCAGACCTTGTTACTCTACTTTCAATTAAATTACTGAAAAGAGAGCGCACAAGTGCACACACAAGCACACACCACACCCACACCACATGCCACAACATGCACATTCAACGTCCACCCACCACACACACCCCTCACACATGTTCAGCTCACACCAGCCAGCAGTTCCCCAGAAACCCCAGCACACCTGCAGAAACAGAGACCACCTGGTCTCAACTTGGGCTGCACACCGAGTAGGACAGAAGCTATGGGAAGGAGGAGATGACCAGGCAACCAGGCCTGTGGGGAGACGCTGCCACAAGCAGTGAGGGAGTGAGGCTCGGCGGGGCTGCCCGGGAGGGAGCACTCAGGCGGGGTTTCCAAGCATGATCGGAAGCTCGCTCCTGGCTAACGCACTCCCCAAGACGCAGCTGGCACGGCCTCACTGTGCGGATCGGCTCATGTCATGGCCTCACTGTGCGGATCGGTTCATGTCAACCCACCCAGTACCCCAGGGGCTTTCCACTGCTTCAGGGAAACCGCCCAGCCCCCTCAGCCTGTCCCCAGGCTCTGGGCAGCGCCCATCTTCCACTCCTGCTCCTTCTGAAGCACCCTCCCGAGCCTCTGTCCCTGACGCGGAGGCCTCTCTGGGCCCCTTCAGCTGGGCTGGGCTCCTTCCTCACACCCACTCAGACCACCACTCGGCGTGCCAGGTTCCGGGCCGTGTGCTTTTGTGGTGAAGGCGAGTCTTCTCCCCGTGTGCAGGGTTCGGGTCTGAGGCTGCACGGTGCACCCACAGCATCACCCAGTGATGTGCCTGGCTTCCCCAAGAAAGGAGTGAGTGGCAAATGCACGAATGGATGTGTGCAGTGCTGACCACGAAAAGGAAAGGAGAACAAGAGGAAGCGAGAGGCTTTGGACTCAGTCTCTCAGTGACGTCCGAGAAGCATCTCGTCAGCAAAGTCCGGCCGACCCACCTTGTCTGCCCTCCTGAGTCACGCTGCTCGTGGCCCCGTCTTCTGCTAAGCCTTGCTCCAAATTGACCAGGATCTGCAATCATTCCAAATGAGAAGGACAAAATCATGAGAACCAATTTTTGTCTGAGACTTTGTTATAATATATTCTCAGTACAGCAAATTTCTCTGGATGAAAACAATTTGTCAAGGGATGTTCACACATATTTTTAAAAAATATTAAAACATTTGATATTTTATTTTAAATTGCAACTTCATTTTAGATTCAGGCGGTACGTGTGCAGGTTACCTGGGCATACTGGGTGACGCTGAGGTTGGGGGTGTGATTGAAGCCATCACCAGGTAGTCAGTGTGGGACCCAACAGATTGTTTTTCAGCCTTTCCTCCCATCCCACCCTCCCGCGACTGGTAGTCCCTGGTGTCTATTTTTTGCTTCTGTAGGTCCATGTGAATCCAATGTTTAGCTCCTACTTACAACTGAAAACATTCACTATTTGCTTTTCTGTTTCTGTGTTAATTCACTTAGGATAATGGCCTCCAGCTGCATCCACGTTGCTACAAAGGACATGATCTGGTTCTTTTTTTATGACTGCGTAGTATTCCACGGTGTATGGGCACCATCTTTTCCTTACCCAGTTCACCCACAGGGACACACTGTAAACATCACCAGTCCCTATGGCGTGGGGTGACAATGAACAGGCAGGGACTCTGCTCCCAGCTGATGGTGAAAGTGGTGTTTATCATGTTCTTGAAGTATCTGCAGACATCATACATAGGGAATATGTTTTTTAAGAAAAGCATCAACCCTGTAATCCCAACACTTTTGGGATTGAGTGATGGCTCAAACCTGTCATCCCAACATTCTGGGAGGCCGAGGCAGGGGGATCATTTGAGACCAGCTCGGGCAACATGGCAAAACCCCACCTCTACAGAAATACAAAAAATTAGCTGGGCATGGTGGTGTGCACCTGTGGTTCCAGCTACCTGGGAGGCTGAGGTGGGAGGATCACTTGAGCCTGGGAGGTCAAGGCTTCAAGGCCGCAGTGACCAGTGATTGCACCACTGCACTCCAGCCTGGGTGACAGAGTGAGACCCTGTCTTTAAAACAAAGCATCGAGTATGTCACGTGAGAGTGGTGATGACCTTCTGTGAAAATGTCAGTCTCATTCCCACAGGGCACTGTGCTAGTGGCCTTTTTAATGCACCAAATACATTTTGTGTAACAGGTCACTTTCCACAGTTTTTATTGCTTGGTTTGTAACTTTTGGGCACTTCCTTTGTGTTTTGTTTTCTCAAAGCAAAGCTGCTGTTGCTGCTGTGATCTGGGTAGAGAATTTAGATCATCTTGCCAGTTAACACTCCCCACATGACCCGCCCCAGGAGGTGAGGATTTCTGTTTGTCGGACTCCCCGGTCTACACACGCTGAGGACGAAAGCGGCGTCTCGTCTCCTCACCTGCAGGGGCCATTACTTAACACAAACTGGAGAACAGCTTGCTGTCGACACAAAGAATTTTTCCTCTTAACCGTTATCTTGGGCTACCTCGATGACTCAGAGGACAACGTTGGGTTCAAAATGGTAATCTTGAAAAGACTCTAGCCAGTTTAAACTCGGTAAAGCGACCTTCTTCAGTGGATCTGTCTTCTCAGGAATGATCATAAGAACAGAAAGTGACAAAAAGGGAAGGCTTGGTGTTCCTATGAAATTAACTTCCCTCACCCTTGTGCACAGTTGGCGGGAATGCAAATCAGTGCAACCACTACGGAGAACAGTTCGGGGTTTCCACAAAAAACCAAAAAATAGAGCTACCATACAACCCAGTAACGCACGCCTAGATACACACCCCAAAGAGAAGAGAGGAAATCAGTCTATCAGAGATGTCTGCACAGCCGTGCGCGCTGCAGCACTGTTCACAACAGCCAAGACTTGGAAGCAGCCGAAGTGTCCATCAGCAGACGAGGGGAGAAAGGACTTGCCACATATACACAATGGAGTACGATTCGGCCACAAAAAAGAATGGGATCCTGTCATCTGCAACAGCATGGATGGAACTGGAGGTCACTGTGTAAGTGACATTCGCCAGGCACAGAAAGACAAACATTGTGTGTTCTCACTTTTCTGTGGGAGCTAAACATTAAACAACTGAACTCATGGAGATGGAGAGCAGGAGGATGGTTACCAGAGGCTGGGAACAGTCGTGGGGGATGGAGTGGGGATGGTAACGGGTACAAAAAAAAATTAGAATGAATAAGACCTAGTATTTGCTAGTACAAGGGTGACTATAGTGTACATTAAAAAAATAACTGAGGGAGTATAATTGGTTTGTTGCAACAAAAAGGATCAATGCTTGAGGGGATGGATACTCCATTTACCCGATGTGATTACGCACTGCCTGCCTGTATCAAAATATCTCCTATAACCCATAAACACGTACTATGTATCCACAAAAATTAAAATTTACTAAAAAAAGGACACTGACTTCCCTCAGGCTAGCGTAGAGGGAGCACAGGAGCGGCACACCCATCACAGAGGCAAAGCCACTGCCCGAGCCAGACCTGGCAGCGCCCTGGTCAGTGGAGCCTTGAACACGCCCACTGGTGGTCTCCGGGGTGTGACGCACCAGGTCAGTGGACTCCTGCGCTTGTTCTGTGCCTCCCCACACTGTGGGGGCGCTACGGGCCTGGGTGACCTCTCCACGTGGTGGGGGCTTTACGGGCCTGGGCAAACCCTCCACGCAGCGAGGTCTCTGTGGGCCTGGGCAATCTCTCCATGCCATGGGTGATCTCTCTACGTGCTGAGTGGAGAAGAAAACTCTGCAGAAACGCCGCAGGACTCTGTAGTGAGCGTGCAAGGCCGGAGAGAGGACCTGCACCTCAGGGCCACGGTGGTCTCAGCACAAGCTGCGCTGGGGCCGACGCTCCCTGTGGACCGTCATGGCTAATGAGGGGAGAAGGGGGAATGAGGTCCTTCAGAAGGGCAGCAGGAAGAGAAAGGTCTAGAAAGAAGGAAAAGGAGTTTCCCACCCCAGTGATGCATAAATGCAGGCAGAAACAGAAGCTCCATTGTAGCAGAGGCATCAAAAGCAGAGCACGTGAGTGACGGGCGCTCCACCTGCAGCAGCTGCTTCAGCCCAGACCCACCTACCCAGTTGGGAAGGTGCAGGGGTAGGAGATGGAGACATCAGGCAGGCTACACCCCTCCAGACCCACCCACCCAGCTGGAAGGCACATGGGTAGGAGATAGACACCAGGCAGGCTACACCCCTCCAGACCCACCCACCCAGCTGGAAGGCACAGGGGTAGGAGATAGACACCAGGCAGGTACACCCCTCCAGACCCACCTACCCAGTTGGGAAGGCGCAGGGGTAGGAGATGGAGACACCAGGCAGGCTACACCCCTCCAGACTCACCCACCCAGCTGAAAAGGCACATGGGTAGGACACGGAGACGCCAGGCAGGCTACACCCCTCCCTCTGCAAAAAGCACTCTCCTGGCTGGGGCAGAGGGACGCGCAGAACGATGCCAAGTGCCTGCAGGGATCTGGGTCACCGAGCTGCTTCACCCGAGAAAGGGACAGCTGGAGACGGCACCTATTGTTGACACGAGCATAGGCACATCAGACACGACCCTCCGACCCTCGGTGACTATTGTTTCATTTGTAGGGTGTGTCATTTAATGTCAATTAATAGGTCCCAGTGTGATGCAGAAGAGCATCCATGAGTGAACGGAACAGAAACAGCAGTTCACAGTCGGTAGCTTTTATTGCTGTCTATCTAGAGACAGTTGTCTGGCTTTATAAAGTAACAGTACATTGATTTACAAAAGGTTATTTCTATAAAGGAAAGTGACAGACACGTTCTCAATCCAAAGCCTGAATTACTTAGGAAATGCAGTTATTGCAAAAAAAGCCCGACAGTGTGTCGTTTGCAAATGTGGTGCGGCTGGAATTTCCTCCTTGGTTCCTTTTGCCCCAGACGAAAGGACCAGACTCCAGGGTCTATGTGAGAGACCAATCAGCAGTCCTGTGTTTGTGTCCCAGAAGAATAAGGGCCCAGCACGCCACACCCGGTTCGTTTGAGAAGAGGCTGTGAGGAGTAGGGGCATGATTTGAAGCACTTGTGCCGAATCACTGCACCCACATCCTCCCTGCTGGAAGCCGCTGAGGGCCCAGGCCAGGGCGTAGGAGGTAGAGGACAGCGATGAGGCAACAGCGCAGGTGCTTCAGAAAGATGCACAGGGCAGTAAGCGACCAACTGCGGGGGCAGGACTGTGGAGGGGAGAGTGACCACAGGGGCCAAGGGGCAGAAAGGGCCGGGTGTTGGAGGCACCTTTCTGCACATTCCCTGGGAGCTGCTTCCGGCGGCGGCGGGTTGAAGCTGGGTCAGGAGCTCAGTGGAGCTGTCTGGTCGGGCGCCGGCAGTGTGGGCGGTGCTTAGCGCCTGCTGGGAAGTACCAGGGACGATGTAGTTTACAGATGGGGGCGCAGGATGGTTTTTAAGCACAAACAGTATTCTGTTTGATTTCACAAAAATAAGCCTGTGGAGGAGGCAGCATCATGCCCATTTGCAGGGGCCCTTCACGCTTTCCACACACAGAGCAAAGTGCTGCAGTGACGAGAACTCAGGGATGTTTGGTGCCAGAAGGCGTGGGTTCAAGTTCAGGCTGACTTTCAGTGTACCTTCTCTGAATTCCTATTTCCTTAGCTTCCAATTTTTTCACATGCCTGTTTTACAAATCACGGAACTCCAATGAGAATGTGCTTGAAGCATTTTGTAAGCTTTAAAGATGCTGAATGCATATTAATTACAAATAAAAGGAGAAGCAACCAGAAACTAAACAATCCCACTGCCTTGGATTTTCCCTGCGGTTTCTCTTTCACCATCATCCCGGTACTAAACTGTGAAAGGTTTCGATATGTGGGATTGGGGAGCAATGAAATTAATGCTGCACTGACTATTAAATATTAAGTGGGTCTTTGAACATCCAGGAGCTTCCACAGCTCCGAGGTTTGGCTGCTGGGCAGTTTCAAGGTGCCTGGCAGTTGAAGGGAAGTCCTCCCGGAGCCCATGGGCCTCCCGGTACGAGCCGCATGCTGGCAGGGTGAAGTGCAGTTCACAAACACCAGGACGGCCTGGGGTGGAGGCAGGTGAGCCTGTCCTGCAGGGCCAGGAGAGGCCTGTGCATCCTGAAGTGGAACAGACCCAGTCGACTGGCCACAGTGTGGCAGTTTAAACGCGGCCATGCATTCCTGAGCACTCCTTAAAAGGCAGCCTCATTCCCATCCCTGGCGTGTGGGCTGGACTTAGTGACTTGTCCAACAAACAACCAGGTGGAGGGGACAGGGAGACCTCTGAGACCCGGCCTGCAAGGCGCTGTGGCTTCCTCCTCCTCCCTCCCTCTCTGCAGGGAGCCAGCTGCCATGCTGTGAGATGCACGAGAAGCCCTACAGAAAGAACCATGGGGCCAGGAACCAGCCTCTCACCCATAGCAGCAGAACTCGGCAGGTGTATGACAGAGCCTCCAGGAGCCCAGTTCTCCAGTCCCAGCTGAGCCCTCAGGTGAGACAGCACAGTCAGTATCCTAACTGCAACCTCAGGACAGACCTGAGCCAGTGCGACCCAGAAGCTATGCTGGACTCAAGACCTACAGAAATAGTGAGGTCATACATCCCTGTGGTTTTAGCCCATAGAGTTGCAGATAATCTGTTAGGCAGCAACTGATGGCTAACACACAGGTCAGTCGACGTCACCCCGCACCTTTAACTGAAGCCTTTGCTGGGGAGTAGTGCATTGAGGCCATTCTACTGAAACACGCTGGAGGTTTAGCTTTAATTTGAAAATTTAATTTGAAAATTTGGACATGGTGGCTCAGGCTTATAGTCAGTCGTAGCACTTTGGGAAGCTGAGGTGGGAGAACTGCTTGAGTCCAGGAGTTCAAGACCAGCCTGAGCAACATAGTGAGACCCTATCTCTACAAACAGTTTAAAAATTAGCCAGGCATGGTGGTGCATGCCTGTAGTCCCAGCTACTTAGGAGGGCAAGGCAGAAGAATTGCTTGAACCAGGGAGGTCAAGGCTGCAGTGAGCCATGTTCACGCCACTGTACTCCAGTCTGGGTGACAGAACAAGACCCCCTGTCTCAAAAAAAAAAAAAAAAAAGAAAATTCTGAATTGGGTTCTTCATTGGGTATCTTAGCATGAGCTCATCTCTGAAAGCAACTGTAATCATGAGAAGATGCTGCTTGGAAATGCATGGAAGAGGAGTTTGGAGAAAATAACACATCAACAGCTGTGCGGCTGAAGAGACGATTCCAGACTCGGACTGTTCTGTGCAGTGTGGAGGGGCTGCTGCCAGCCCCACCATGGGGGGTACTGCACTGGGCATGTCGTGGCCGGTCCAGGGATGAACAGGCTTCAGGCTAACAAGGTGGGGAACCATCAACACCTGCCCACGGTACGGGAGGGAAGACCAATTATTCAAAATTAAAAACCTGCTTGTGTTTTGTCCCAAGAACGAAGAAAATTATATGCCTCGAATGAATATCCCAGCTGCTTGACTCCATATATAACCACCACCACTTGATCTCAAGCAATATTTAAAAAGGCAATCTGTAACCTATTCATATTTAAAGAGACCCAAATCTGTGTTCTCATCCTATGCAGTTATCCAGGAGGCGGTGAAGCAGGTTTTCTGGCTGGGTCACGGACACCTTCAGCGTGGAAAGTGCTGTCTGTAGGGGGCCTTGAGGAAGGAGCCTTTGTGCCTGTCCCTTTGGTAGCTGTCACGGGTCGTGTGTGAGCGCAGGGTAGGTTTCGGGAACTGGCTTTATTCCCAAGGCATCTAGTGTACAAACTACTGGGAAGCTGACACTAAGCCAAGGACCCGAGAACTTACTAAGTGGACCCTTTTGAGTGGAGACTAAAGGTTGGAGCAGGTCTGTTCCGGAGAGACTTAGACTTTGGGAAGTCCTGCGACCTTCCAGTCCCACCACAGCTTCCGAGGGGACCTCTTCAAAGTGAAAGAGGTTTCTTGGAGCTGCTCCAAAGCTCTCAAAAGAATCATGAAACACCGACCACGTGCCAGGCACCCCATGCGGGGTCACTTACATGTGCCCCCTTGCCACCCTGGGGGGATCAGCAATGTTCCTCACTTGCACAAAGGAGGCCAAGGCAGACACAGGCTGGACAACTGGTCATGCGGCCGGCACTTCAGAGTGGACCTGGAAGTTTCCAGACTGTCAGCCTGACTCCAAAGCCACTCTCACAACCACTGCTTTTGGGACAGTGTCCTCTGGGCCCCTCACACCTTGAAAATGCATTTTCTTCTTTCTATTCAGATCACAGATTGACAGAATATATAGTGCCAAGAAAAGCAAGGTAAAGAGTGCACAATTTAAGAATCATCTCACATCAAAGGCCTCTCCTCTGGGCTATCATGCTCGCTTCAGGACTGGGTCACTGGCAAGTGCTCTGGCCTTGGAGTTCACATTTGGTGCATCTGGTTTTGAATCGCACTGCCATGGCTGGGTGGCAGGGCTGGCCATTCCTAAGTCCATGTCCCGGGACTGGCCACGATGAACTCTAGAGGTTTCTGAAGGTGTGAATTTCCACTGCCAGCTGGGTCAAGACATTCCTCTGGAACGCCCTGATGCCCAGCGCTGCTCTGCTCCCTCTGTTTCCCCTGCTTGCACATTCTGACATTCTGAGCACACACGGGGTTCCACGAGCATGGGCTTCCATGGAAAAGAGCAGCGACGTGGCCTCGATGGACGGCCATCCTCACTCGGCCTTTCCTTTCTTCTCCCTACCTGCCAATCATTCCCATCTCATCTGATTTAGCCATAATCAATTTGTTCTCTGCGGGAGCAGCAGAAAAGCAGGGCAACCAAGCCTTCTGGTCAGGCACGGTGATGGCAGCAACTGGCCACTGTCAGTGTGCGGGTGGCCAGACCCTGAGAGCTGGCCCTGACAGTGTTAGACGCCAGCCACGCCTCTTCTCGTTTATGTTTCTAACTTTGCTTACAAATAAGACAGCAAAACCGAAGATGTCCATCTGTCAAAAACCCCTTTTAGAAACGATACTAACTCTTCCTACAAACAAAGCTCTCACTACCATATTAGCAACTATCAATAGAGAAGCAAAAGCTACATCGACATTGTTGAATACGTTTCTTTTCCAGAGTGCACGAAAATGTACCTTATCCTCTGCCTCCTCCAGCTGGGAGTGAGTCTGTAAAGAAGCACTTCTATGAACGTGGAACTCTCAGCCAAGCTGAGCTGGAGAATCTGGAGGCTGCGGAACTGCAGGGAAGGATGGAGCTGAACTCAAGACTGTGCGGGCGGATGCAGGTCAGTGACGAATGCAACTACAATCGAACTGTACATCATTCCGTATGGATTATGTCTACTTATGCAAATGGCTTGTAGAAATGTGTTTCCTTGGCTCTTTCCCAAATGGTCTGTGAAGCTCTCTCGAGTCGAGACCAAGAGGGAGACGGCCTGCAGGGCGCATGGGAGGAGCAGGGTCAGAGGACAGCGGCATTGATCTTTCCAAGCCACGGTAGCATGGGAAAATTATTTTAAATCGTGGTATATTTTCTTCTTCACTGATGCAATCACATTTGCACCAAACATTTACTAATTCACTCAGTGGCTCAAAGACAACAGATAAAACGAAGTACCCTGAACTCATTTATAAAGATCCTAAGTGATGTCCTACTAAAACTGGGCACCATATAAAAATTCTCAACACTGTTCTAATCTGAAACACACATGCTCAACACAGACTCGAATCAGTCTTTGGTGAATCTTCAACACAGGAGAAGTCGGCCCCCTGAGAATCCGTGGGGGTTCAGCTTCCCGCTCTGTTCGCTCCCTTACCAGGAGCCTCGGCCCAGAGCGTGCTCCCGGCACCCCTCTGCCCTCGCGGAACCGGCTGTTCTCTGGGCTTCCTTTATTTTCGCTCCTGCCCCATGGTCTTCATTCTTTCTATGGCAAAAGGTCTTATGACATGATAAAATGAATACACGCGTTGAGTGAGACGTGGGTAAGAAAAGAGGAATTAAACGGCCTTTCATCACATCGTTTATGCCACGAACACACTGGGGCATTCTTCCTCCAATAAGTATCACTGATTTCATCACGGTCACATTGTAATTACAGTTCTGGCTTTGAAATGAACGTGATGTCACGAGCACTTCCCCACATGAGGCCACGCACACTCGACAGCCGGCACCCCGACCACCCCCTTCCTTTGCTACTTCGGCAGCTACCGCGTCTCAAACCACGCGACTCTCGTGAGCGGCAGCCTGCAGGTGACTGGGATGGGTCTGTTCTCACCTCTCCCCTGAGAGCTGAATGTCAAGCTCCAACCTGCATGAGGCCTGGTCTGAGTGATTGGAGGCAGGCACTGTGCTGCCTGTCACTCCAGCGGCTCCCGAGCCCTCCCGCACCTCACTCTGCTGTCACCGAGGGCGGCTTCTTTTCCTGTGGGAAATCATGCTGGGAACTGAACCTGAGAAGACTTGACTTCTGCTGGAGTGGTAATTATCAGACAGCAGGGCTCAGCACACATCTGTACAAACGGCAGCACGTTCATTTTCTGAGCAACCTGAATGCTCTGCGCTGACTTGATCACTATGGGATGAAAACCTTCCGCCATCCTTGCTTGGTTCTTGCGCTACTGTTTACCCTCTTCTGAGGCATTTGATTCTACAGTCATTCCTGACCTCCAGCCTCGAAAACCTGCTTTGAAGATCAACAACAGATGCCATGCAAGCAGTGAAAACAAATGGGACAGAGATCTTTGGGGAATATGAACCAAATACCTGCTTTCTTTCTAGAAACAACTATCTCGTCTTGTAGAACGTCCTTGAATTAAGCATCTCAGATCAGCGTCAAGGCTCCGGGCCAGCCAACAGCCACCACTGCAGCCCCAGCACTGGCCTCCGCCTGCTCAAGCCTCCCAGAAGACCTGAGAGGAGGGGTCACCCAGGACTCCAGGGCTCGGCCTGGGCACGGCCCGCTCAGGACTGGTGACTGGAAATTCTCATGCAGAATGGCGGTGGCGGCTTCCCCACACGGCTTCCCTTAGCAGCCTGAGGCGGAGCTGAAGACCAGGGCCAGAGGCCAGACCAAGGAGGGTAAGCTGCGGGAGGAGGAACTAATGGAAAATGGCACCAAAGGAAATAATGTTTAACATTCTAGACTCATTTCTTTTCACTCTGCTTGACTCTCCTCACCCACTGGAAGAGTTCACAGTTCCCTGAACCTACTGAGAACAATTTTTGGCAGGAGCAAGTGCGGTCGGGATTGCTAAAATTTCTGGAACTGTTCAAGTGACGCTTAACACCAAACTTTAAAGCCCCTGCTTTACAAGGCATCAGAGAAAAGTCTGTATTTGGAGGAAAAAACCCCAGTCCTGATGGTCTAATTCACAGAGAACCGCAGACTGGTGGTCAAGGACGAGGCTTCTGGAGCTGTGTGGTGGGGCTCAGCCAGGCCCTCTCACTGCCTCACTGCAGTTGTCTGGTGGATGCTTCACCTCCCTAAGGCCACTTTCCTCATCTGGGAACCGAGGATAGTGAAATCACCTGCAGCTGCTGTGGGCATTAGTAGGTAATCAACATAATGCATTCAGCACACATCCATGCAGCGTTAACACGGGACAGCACCTCAGTGCTGGGACACACAGCGTGTGTCCCAAGCAGAGCTGTGTGTGTGCACGTGTGGTTTGGGGCAGGTGTGGTGAATGCTTTAAACAATGCAGCAAAGAGCAGTCCACACCGGGAGAGGTCTCGCTAACACATCCTTAGTTTAAGACTTCCTGAGGATTTCCTGGAGTTGCAAAGGTCTGGGACAATCAGAACAGTCATGCTGGAGACCCTGGAGAGTCTCTGGGCTGACCTCTCTCTTTATTCACCAGTGGAGAGCAGAGAGGATCGAAGGCCACACCAAGCTGTTCACTTTAATCCACCAAATCAACACTGGCAGAACAGTGGAGGGCTGGCTTTTAGTATTTTCAGATTTTTGCACTATGGTAGAGTTTGGATATTCATCCCCTCCAACTCTCATGTTGAAATGTAAGCCCCAGCGTTGGAGGTGGGGCCTGGTGGGAGGTGTCTGTGTCCTGGGGGTGGAACCCTCATGGGTGGCTTGGTACCCTCCCTATGGCAACGAATGAGTTCTGGCTCCATTAGTTACCTTGGGATCTGATTGTTAAAAAAAACTCTGGTGCCTCCCTCCTCCTCCTGTTCACTTGTCACTCTCTTTCTCACTGTGTGACATACTTGCTTCCCCTTTGCTTTCTACTAGGATTAAAAGCTTCCTGGCCTGGAGCAGTGGCTCATGCCTGTCATCCCAGCACTTTGGGAGGCCGAGGCAGGTGGATCACTTGAGGTCAGGAATTCGAGGCCAGCCTGGCCAACATGGTTAAGCCCTGTCTCTACTAAAAATACAAAAATTAGCCAGGTGTGGTGGTGGGTGCCTGTAATCCTAGCTACTCCGGAGGCGAGGCAGGAGAACTGCTTGAACCTGGGAGGTGGAGGTTGCAGTGAGCCAATAGCATCACTGCACTCCAGCCTGGGTGACAGAATGAGACTCCGTTTCAAAAAAAAAAAAAAAAAGCTTCCTGAGGCCTCACCAGAAGCAGATGCTGAGATGCTGACACTGTGCTTCTTGTACAGCCTGCAGAACTGTGAGCCAAAATAAACCTTTTCTTTATAAATGACTCACCCTCGGGTACTCCTTTATGGCAATGCCAAATGGACGAATACACACTTCTTGAGTAAAGAAATTCTAGCATGAACACAAACTGTCCCTGTTTAAATTCTGGATGATCATGATGTATTGGTGATGGCTGCAAAACTAAAAGGAACAGGTGAAATAAGCATTGTCTACCAAACTGTAAACTCACTGAGGGCAAGGCTGTGTTCTGTTCAGTCCCCAACTGCCAGCGTGCAGTACTCAGTAGGTGCTGAATGGACATTTGCCACATGAACAAATGAACAAGCTTCAGTTCAACACTGAACCAGTCACAGAAAGGTTAAGAATGCCCACATGCTGCCATGAGCCCCTAACGTGCAAGGAAGTCAGTGAGGACGTTGGCGACGGTGCTGCTTCTCCTGCCAAAGGTGGCGGAGAGGCAAGGCTGACTGCATGGTCCCGCCCTGGGTCTTTCTCTCGTGCTCCAGGCATCCACCAGCTGTGCCACAGTGCAGCTCTCTCTCTCAAGAGGGTGTCAAATTTTAAGTCAGCACATAAAGGAACACATAGCAATTACATATTGAAATTAGCCATGAAAATCCTTTAAGGTGAAGACCAACACACATCTTTTCATAAATCCAACTGCTTCTTTTTCTTCAGGATTAGAACAAATTGCGATTTCCTCAATTAAGTACCACAAGGAATGCTGGCTTATATTTGGATCATGCCATAGAAAAAATACGTATCTTTAAACCTGAGAGATGCCTGAAGTGTGGTGATGTATTCACACGCTGAGAGGCAGGTGGAACTGTGGACTAGCGGAGGGAATGAGAAGCATGAGTGGCTCTCTCACTGATGGTGGCCCCAAGCCCAGTCAGCCTGACAGAAATGTTCCTAGGATGGGACTGCACTGATCCTTCCGGTTTCTCCCCAACCCCTCAATGCGCAGCTGTCAACTGCTGTTGCCTGGAAGCCCCCGCAAGAGTCTCAGGAGGGCCCAGCCAGCAGAGCATGGGCTCGAGCCCATCTCCAGGCATCAGTCAGGGGGAAGCACAGGGGTCTTCTGAGCAGATGTCAGTTGACCTTGGACAGCACTGTCCTTCCTTGGAGCAGAAATGCTGGTGCAGGGTGAAGAGAGGACTCTCGGTCCTTCTCCCTTCAAACGGGACACATGACAGTGACGGAGGCAGGCGAGTGATGAAGAAGAGCACGGACTCTAGAGCCAGGCGGCTTGGGTTCAGCTCATGTGATCCTAAGTTGGCTTAGGATGCCTCAGTTTCCCCATCTGTAAACTGGGATAACAACATCTCCTTCATACGGTTGTGATAAGGATTAAATGAGTTAATGTTGGAACTCGGAGCAGTGGCTGGCTCATAATGAATGCGACAAAGGAGTCTGTCAGGTGGAGTGGGTGCCGGTGCCTGGAGCAGCCGTGTGGGAAGCTCCTGCTCTCTGCTCCACTGTCCCTGCTGCTTCACAGCTACTGCTAAGTGGCTCCCCTGATCGCTACACTGTAGTATGCAATTTTTTTTTTTTTCTTTTTTGAGACAGAGTCTTGCTCTGTTGCCTAGACTGGAGTGCAGTGGCTTGATCTCGGCTTACTGCAACCTCAGCCTCCTGGGTTTAAGCGATTCTCATGCCTCAGCCTCCCGAGTAGCTGGGATTACAGGCATGAGCCCCTGCACCCAGCCTGTAGTATGCATTTAAGAAGCATAATACTGAAATAGGAAATACTTTAGGACCAGGAAAGCTGACTTGCAAAACTGCTTCAATTAACTTGGCTTTTCCATCCACAATCACCCTACGGCCCAGGATTTTCTTTCTCAGTACTATAAAGATTTCCTACAACGTGACATGGAGGATAATGAAAAATTTGTGTACAGTTTAGAAAGTCACTGATTTAGAATTTCCCAATTTCAAGTCATGTGCTTCCGATTTCCGTAAATAAAATTAAACCCCGTTTTAAGATTCAAGAAAAGTGTTGAAATGTAAAACAGTTGGTAACATGATTCTCCATCAACAATTTCTAAACTATATATATAGTATAGAAAGCAAACAATCTTTCTTTTTATCTTTTAAGTTATGGTATTAAAAAAACGGAAGTGGGTGCAAAGCCCAGGGCAACGAGCTGCCTAGAAAGGCCTGATTTTCTCCACAGATAAGGAGGGCCCTTCCTTCCTCGCTAGGAACACTGACAACACCACGGTTCTGGAACTCCACAAAACTTCCATCACAACAGCTGGGAAGTGAAAGGGGGAATTCGACAAGAAGAATCTTAGTTTTTCCAAAAATTATACTATGCTGCGGCTCCTAATAACTGCTTCTTGTTGTAGTTTTAAAGTACTTCCGCACACCTTATGTCATTGAACCTACACAGGACCACTGGGACGTGGGTAGAAAGGCAGGATCATTCCTCATCGGAGATGAATAATCTATAACAGCCTGCAGACAGCAGAGTCTCTGAGTCCCACATTTCTTCCCAATGTCAGTTAGTGTAATAATGTGCCGCTTTGGCTTTGGTGGCTCCCACATTATCTGTGACTTCACAACTAAGAATGAGTCCAAAAACACTCTGACTCTGCCTTTGCAGTCAGGATCATGAGTGACAGTTGCCATAATGCAGTACCACTTACTTTGATTTGAAAGCTTAAACCATGATTGCTTTCAGTACTGCTCCAGCACCACCTCTGTCTGCACATGGCAGGTGCGTGTGAGCACTTGTGGGACACAGGAGTGGTCTGGCACACTGACCTTGAAGTTGTAGCCGGCAGCCTCGGCAAGAAAGAGGTCTCTGCCTTTTGGCTTCTCATAGTACCAGGCAATAAGAATTACAGGACTTAAGCTCTGCTGGAAACTCTTACCATCCCTAAAGCATATTTCAGCAAGAGCCATGACTACCAGTCCACACAAATGAGTCACCTAGCCTTCTGAAGGCAGAAGCAGCGATGGAGCACAGGGCAGGATGGGCAGGGAACACCACAGGCAGTCCTGTGGGGAGGGCGTGGAGGGCGTGTTCTTCTCGTGGTGGGGAAAAACGACAGCGCCACCTACCTTGCTGCAGACGGTCTTCACCCTGTGCAGTCTATCCAGCGACTCCTGTGGGTTCCCCAGGTACTGCTGAAGCTCCGCGTGCAAGATGCGCATCGAGAAGGGGACCATGGAGCCTGGAATCCAATCAGTGCTGAGTGAGTTTGTTTGCCATAACTGAGCACGCAATCATACTTGGCACACTTGAAGGAGGCGTCGCAGATGTCCCAGCAGAAGTGATGACAGATCCCTTTATTTCTTGTGAAGTATTTAACGGTGTCAGCTATAAAATACATGCTGGTTTTCTCTGTGGAGCTCTATCTATGTATGTCTAGACAATTATCAGAGGAGACAGGTGGACGACACCATGATTTCCATAGCTACACTGCAATCCTTTAGAAACGATCCCAAAATGAATGAAACAGTAGAGACCACCAACCCCTCCTCCAATAAAAGAAAAACCTGAATGCTCAGATACTCTTTAATACTTCTTTAGTTTAGCAAGCTCAAATGAAGGTTGCTTAGGTTGGGTTCCCCAGAAGGAGACCCTGAAGGGAGAAGCTGTAAGCCAGCCAGTGGTTCTGGCCAGTGGGGAGGAGGGGAAACTGAGCACAGGTGCATCTCAGGCCTGGGCCCTGGGAATAGGCCTCCCACTGGATTCCACGTGGCCCTGGAGCCTGCGCTCTGCCTCTGAGCTGTCCCAACAGGAGGCAAGGGAGCTGGACTTGAAAAATCTATCACCCAGAGCTGCCTGGTTACGAGTGTGCTAAGAGGAAGAAGCCCAAGAGAAACCACCTTTATATCATATCACATGTGGCTGCATCATCTCTCAGGGTAAGGTAAACTTATTGTTAATATTGTGTTCTCTTCTAATAGGATTTGGAATTTGATCTGTAGTATGTATACTAAGTAGATAACAATCATCAAAAAATCAAATAGCACGCATTGATTATAAATGAGATAAAGAACAGAGAAACGCCAGCAGAGGGCAATCACATGTATTCAGCAAAGTGCTTTTCAAAATAGGCCTAAGTGATGAATATTCGGATCTGGAATATAGTCTGAAAGATGGCGAGGAAACACGTGTGTGACTTCTGCAAGCCACTTAACATCTCTGTGCCTCAATGCATCCATCTGTCTATTCATTAACCATTACTGAGAATGGGCCATGACCACACTGAAATGAGCTTTATGGTTATGGTCTTTAATAAGAAAGGTCCAAAAAGAAGACAGTGAAAATTAAGGAACACTATGGAAAATAGTTTTACTGTGATGATAAGCTGCAGAAAAGAAAGATAACAATTATTGAAATTAGAATGTTTAAACTTTCGGCCGGGCGTGGTGGTTCAAGCCTGTAATCCCAGCACTTTGGGAGGC
>NW_012118821.1:10285223-10286813 GCF_000951035.1 Colobus angolensis palliatus
AGACAAAATCAACCAAACCAAAAACATATTCTTTGACAAGACCGATAAAACTCTGACAAGACCAATAAGCCTCTCCCCGGGCTAGTCAAAAAAAGAGAAGACATAAACAACTAGTACTAGAAGTGAAGGATTGTTACTGTGGATCCTACGGACAGTAAAAGAATAACAAAGGAATATTACGAACAGCTCTATATCCACACATTTGGTACCTTAGATAGAAAAAGAAAAACCTTTCCAAAAAGGCAAGCCCCAGACCCAGATGGTTTCACTGTGAATCCCACCAAACATTTATGGAAGAAATGATATCAGTTCTCTACAATCTCTTCCGGAAAACAGAAGCAGAGGAACACTTTCTAACTTCTTATATGAGGCTGGAATTACCCTGATACCAAACACCAGACAAAGACGTTACAAGAAAAAAAATGTAGACCAATATGTCTCATGAACATAAATGCAAAAATCTTCAACAAAATTAGCAAACTGAATCGAAGAGAACTGAAGTCAACAAAAAATTAGCAACCAAATCCAACAATGTATAAAAAGAATTATAAACCATGACAGAATTTATTCCAGGTATGCAAGGGTGATCTAACATTCCAAAATCAGTTAACATAATCTGCTACATCAAACAGGCTAAAGAATAAAAATCTTATCCATAGATGTAGAAAAGCATTTAACAAAATCCAGCACCAGCTCATGATAAAAACTCTCAGCAAACTAGGAATAGAGGGAAACTTCCTCAACTTAATAAAGGACATTATAAAACAACTGCAGCTAACAACATACTTAAGAGTGAGAAACTCAGTGATTTCCCCCTAAGATCATGAATAAAGCAACAATGTTCCCTCTCATCTCTTCTACTGAACATTGTACTGGAAGTTCGAGCTAATGCAATGACAAGAAAAGAAAACCAAAGGTACACAGACTGGGAAGAAGGAAATAAAACTATTTGCTTGCAATGATATAATTATGAAGAAAAATCTCAAAGAACAAAAAAACTTCTAAACTGGTAAGTGTTTAAAGGTCAAAGGATACAAGATCAATATGCAAAAGTCAATTGGCTTCCTAGATACTACCGATAAATGATGGGAATTTGAAATTAAAAACACACTATCATTTCCCATATAAATAAGTGAAATACCCTAGGTACAAAATGGACAAAAAAAGCACAAGAGCTGTAGGAAGAAAACTACAAAACTCTGATGAAAAACTTCACAGAGCTGAAAAAATCAAGAGATATTCCACATTCATGGACAGGAAGACAATACTGCTAAAACAACAGTTCTTTACAACTTGACCTACAGATTCGATGCAGCCCCAATAAAAATCCCAGCAAATTATTTCATGGTTATCAATGAAATGATTCTGAAGTTAATATGGAGAAGGAAAACACTCAGAATATCCAACACAATATTAGAGAGAGCGAATCTGGAGGGCTGACACTACACACGTTAAGAGCTGCTCTATGGCTGAATTTCTCGTGTCATGGTTTCTGCCATAAAAAAGGATGAGTTTGCGTCCTTTGTAGGGACATGGATGCAGCTGGAAACCATCCTTCTCAGCAAACTATCACAAGAAGAGAAAACCAAA
>NW_012118821.1:10287104-10288592 GCF_000951035.1 Colobus angolensis palliatus
AAAAAAAATAAAATAAAAAAAAAGAGCTACTCTAAAGCTACTGTAGAAAAGACTGGGTGACTGTGTGGTCCTAGAAAAAGAACAGACAAATAGATCAGTGGCCCAGAGCAGAAAGACACGAAATTGGTCTTCACAAATATAGTCAGTTTGATCTCTGACAAAGGAATAAAGGAAATGCAATGGAGAAAGAACAGGTTTTTCCAAAAATGGTGCTGGGACAACTGGACGTCCACACACACAAAAAAAATGAATCTAGACACAGATCTTACATCTTACACGAAAATTAACTCCAATAACAGACCTACATGTAAAGTGCAAAAACTATAAAACTTTTAGAATAGAACACAGATGAAATTCTAGGTGACCTGGGTTTGTTGATAATCTTTTAGATACAACACCAAAAACATAATCCATGAAAAGAAAAAAATCAGTAAGCTGGACCTCATTAAAATTAAAAACGCATGCTCTGTAAAATGTAGTATTAAAGTAATGAAGAGACAAGTCACAGATAGGAAGAAAATATTTGTAAAACACCTATCTAATAAAGAACTTGCATCCAACATATACAAAGAATTCTTAAAAATCAACAACAGGCCAGGTATGGTGGCTGATGCCTGTGATCCCAGCAGGTGGGGAGGCTGAAGCAAACTGATTGCTTTTTTTGGTTTCTACAAAAAACACAAAAGCTAGCCAGGTGTGGTGTGTGCCTATAGTCCCAGCTACTCTGTTGGTTGAGGTGGGAAGACTGCTTAAGCCCAGGGACTCGAGGCTGCAGTGAGCCATAACTGCACAGCTGGACTCCAGCCTGGGCGACAGAGTGAGACTCTGTTTCCAAAAAACAGGCGATAAGAAAACAAATAACCCAACTAATAAATGGGCAACAGATCTGAACAGACACCTCACCAATAAAGATTCATCAATGACAAGCATATAAAGATGCTCATGATCATATGTCATTAGGGAACTGCAAATTAAAACAATGAGACGACACTATACACCTATCAGAATAGTGAAAAATCCAAAAAATGACAATACCAAAGGCTGGTTGAGGATGTGAATCAACAGGAACTCTCATTCATTGCTCTTAGGAAAGCAAAATACTATGAAAGCCTTGGAAGATGCTTGGCAGATATTTACAAAGCTAAGAATACTTTTACCATAAGATCCAGCAATCACAGTCCTAGGGAGTTACCCAAGGATTGGAAAACTTGTGTCTCCACAAAACCCTGCAAAAGAATGTTTATAGCAGCTTTATTCGTAATTGTCAAAAACCAGAAGCAACCAAGTTCTATTCTTCAACAGAGGAATGGATAAATAAGCTGTGGTATATATACACAGCGGAATATTATTCAGAGATAAGAAAGGTACAGGCCGGGTGCGGTGGCTCAAGCCTGTAATCCCAGCACTTTGGGAGGCCGAGACGGGCGGATCGCAAGGTCAGGAGATCGAGACGCAACCAAGTTCTATTCTTCAACAGAGGAATGGATA
>NW_012118821.1:10297565-10326796 GCF_000951035.1 Colobus angolensis palliatus
CAGGGGTGATGGGGGATTAATCCAGGGGTGATGGGGGATTAATCCAGGGGTGGTGGGGGGATTAATACACAGGGTAGTGAAACTATTCTGCATGACACTGTGATGAACACGGAATGTCATTAATTTGTTGAAACCCACAGAATGGACAACCCACAGAGTGAACCCTAAGGTAAACTATGTAGTTTAACAACAATGTACCGATATTGGTTTATCAATTATAATAAAAGTACTATGCTAATGCAAAATTTTTATACTTATTAATAAAAATGCAAGATGTTATTAAAAACTGTGAAGAAAGAGGGTATATGGAACTCTACTCGATTCTTCTGTAAATTACAAAAAGGGAAGATAAACCTAACTACATATATAATTTAATATACAATAAAGATGGTCTCTCCGAGGTATTAGATGGAAAATGGAGTTTTTAATGAGCGTGGTTCAAATATGGGGACTGCCACATGAAAAAAGATAAAATCAGATCCATTTCTTTGGGGTGAAGGACTGTGTTCTTGGGATCTCAAATTGAAACTTAAAATATGTATTTTTATTGTCAGAAATACTATTAAATATAGTGGCCAGCTGTAGCTGAAAGAGTAATATTAATACTTGATTAAAGGTACATTCCGGCTACCTGCAGTCTTGTCACCTGTGTCCTTGTCAGAACTTCAGAATCTCAGGCCCTGCCCAGACCTGCTGCATCAGGGCCTGCCCACCGCAAGAGGCTGGGTGATTCCTGTGCACGCTGAGATGGAGAAGCACTGCTCTAAAACAGTACCTTACTGATGTGAAATTAAAATTCGCTAACTCAAAGGTTATCAGGTAATATCAATTGTATTTTTCTAATGTCTCAAAATGCACACTGACCTTCCTTAGGATCAAATTAAAACAGGTCATCAGTAGTATACACTGCCTTAATTATAACAGGTAATCAGTACTGCGTATAGCACATTCATTACATGTCACACAGGAAAATGTCCCTCATTAGATATATATTGTTTCCTTGCTACCTCTACCCTTTTAAAAACCACACAGGCATTTAAAGCCTAAATGGGGGTTAAGGGAAAAGAAGGTGATGAAATTCTGCCTGAACTTCTGTGAGGCCTTGGGGACCAAACGCCTGCTTGTACCTGTGGACTCCGCGCTGCTGGAGCAGGTGGAGTTGAGCTGTGGTCAGATCCTCCTCCTCCAAGAAACCTGACTTCCAGGTTCTTTTCAAATCTCCCACGTGCTAAGGTGCTCCCATTGCTACTGCTTTTGGGAGGTAGGGAGGATATTTTTGTGAACAAAATTTACCCATTTCTTCCTTACATTTGGGGGATATATTGAATAAAATCACCATTAAAACTAGCACTAATGTAGCAAAATTCTTTCAGAATTAAATTTTAACATTTTAAAAAGAAAATATGTTAATATTATTTAAAAAAATGATAATGAGCCCTTCCCCTGCCCCCCACGTAACAGTTAACAATAACTCAGCTGGGCGCGGTAGCTCATGCCTGTAATCCCAGCACTTTGGGAGGCTGAGGCGCGCAGACCACTTGAGGCTGGAAGTTCGAGACCAGCCTGGCCAACATGGCGAAAACCCTGTCTCTACCAAAAATACAAATATTAGCTAGGTGTGGTGGCACACGCCTATAATCCCTGCTACTCGGAGGCTGAGGCAGGAGAACTGCTTGAATCTGGGAGGTGGAGGTTGCAGCGAGCCGAGATCACACCACTGCGCTCCAGCCTGGGCGACAGAGTGAGACTCCATCTCAAAAAGAAGAACATAAAAACCACAGTAACTCAAACTTCTGCACATCCTCGTTCCCACGGAGGGTGATCAGCTCCTTCTGCTCCACCGGCCAGTCCCTCAGTCCAGACGGAAAACTGCAGCCTGAAGGGGACTGCCTGGGGTTCTGTGGCAGGGAAGAGATGGCTGGCTGTGTCCTCATTATGGTGGCACTATTCCCTCACGCTGCCACCTCTCCTTGTAGATACTCGGTTATCAAGTAAACAAACATTCCCTAATCCCAATTCATCAAAAGCTGCCAACATACGGCCACCAGGCCACTTGGCAGCCGCTCTGCAAAGACTGTCAGCTGGAAGCTCTGGCAGCATCCCCCAAGCAATCCTCTCTCATGCTTCCCTCAGTGGGAACCTAAAAGCTGGGCCCTCCCCAGGTAGATGCAAAACCAAGAATGACAGTAGCGGTGATCCAAGCCGGCCAGGTTCTTCCTTAAACATGCTGTCATTGTTTGTGCCTTTCCTAGCAATACCTGGAGCAAAGCGAAGACTGAAGTGGAAAAAGATCTTCCTCCTCATTGACTTGTATCATTGAAGAAGTCTCGCACAGGTTAAAAATCTTAAAAGAATAAAAATCCGAAGGAAAGACATATCTACAACTTCATATGCAAGAGAAAAATGTAGGGAATTAAATCAGAAAGAAAAACACCCCTTCCTAGAAAAAATATGTGGATCATAGAATTAAAACAATAAATGGAAGCAGCTGGAGAAACCGCCTGTGAGCTCCAGGTGGGGCGTGTGAATTTCACTGAGTTGACATTTACTCAGCAGCTCCTGGCGCTGGGCAGGAGGGCCTGCACCCTGTGCACATAATGAGAGCTATGGGGTCTGCACCCTCAAGAAAACCACTCCCCTCTTCAACAAGATACATACAGAAGCTGCTTTGGTGTAATTCAGACTTTTGTCATAAGTAAATGCACATAAAAATACCTTTAAGCTGATTCTCTCAGTCACCAAACCTAGCCCCTGTCTCTGAAGAGCCACCCTGGGAATCTCAGTGAAATCCTCCATGCTGAGGGTGGTTGTCAAGTGAGATAAAATATGCAAGGCTTCCACACCAGCCCTGAGGCCTTTCTCCTGCAGGGAGAAAGAGCATTGGAAAGGAAAAAAAAAAAAGGAGAAGCTAGTCAAAATCTGTGAGGAAAAACAATTCCTAGTGGATCTATTTTTCTGGAAGATTCCAGAAAAATGTATAGTTGTGACCTGCCAAAATCTAGGTTGGTATAAATACTGTAGAAGTGTTCTCATTAATCATTTAGAAAACATTAAATGAAAATACTCCTACAAAATTTATTTCAGACTGTCCCTTGTTGTGCTGAAAATCCGTACTACTACTATAGAAAAGAGAAATGTGCCAGGAATTGCCCAGGCCTTGGTGGTGGGCAGTGAAAAATGAAAGGGGAAAAAGACGACATTTCAGTTTCCCTTCAGTGGGGTATGCTACCTTCTGCCACTCACTAGCTGTGCTGGGTGGATCACATCCTCTCTGCAGCCTTTTGAGTCACCTGCAAACTAGGGCGTGAGGGCCCAGATGCAGCTAGGTTGCCATGAGGCCAGAGCGGGTGTGACATGAGGATGCCTGGATGCCTGTGCCACCTGCCTCAGAGAACGTGGCTGTGGAAACCTTCCAAACCCTTTACCCAATTTTAACAGCTTTACCCTTTCTTCAAAAAGGCACAAACTTACAAGTTTGCCCTGGCATTTCTGACTCATTTTCAAGTTACGTGAATGCGTTGCTGGGAAGGCTGCTTTGTATTTATTTCCCTCTGTCTCTGCATGTCTGCTGTGTCCTTTCCTGTCCTGACCCCAGCAGGCAGGATAAGCCATGCGCTTGGCTTCCCTCTGCTCAACGGTGGGGATACTGCTTGGTGTCTGTGCCCGGCCAAGCACACAGTGTCACACTTACAGCTCTCAACAAGTCATTTTTGAGTTAAATGTGGCATTGTAAATTAAAAAAAAACTAAAAACAACACAAAAACAGTGAGAAAGTCCTAAGAGAAAAAAATACCTTAAATATAAATGATTCACTTAAGTCTCCAAAGCCCTGAAGCATGAAGACAAACTGAGGTTTGGGTCACTGCCTCTGTATGAGTCTGCCACAGCCATGTGCAACCCACGTGTGGCTTCAGCCACAGCCCAGTGACTGGCCAAGGCCTGTATCTAGTGCAGACAGGGTAAGGAGAGGTCTCCATTTGGGTGTTCTCATGGTAGATATGGAGCCCCAAACTGAAAATTCCCATATTTTTAGTGGTTTGTTCTAAGAAAAGACTGAGAATGTTAGATTTCATAAAAACAGTGAGCAAAGTGAAAAGCAGTAAGATGAACTAATGAGCCTTCTCCAAACAAACAAAGCAGCAATTACGTGTCCAACAATCAACACTCAGGAGTTCCGACGCAAAGCATTGTGACCTGGAAATCTAACTCAAGCCGAACATGGAAACTCTGCAAGGTGAGGTAATTTTGTCATGAAACATAAAATCTGACATTTGAAACATGCTGAATATTTAATTCTGAGATATTATGTATGGTTATGTGTTGATAAAAAAAAAGTTTCAGAATTTAATTTGAGAACTCAAAATGTGAATTTCATGATTTTGGAGGGAGGATGAAAAAGGACGAAAGGCCCAGTGACGGTGACAGTGACAGTGTGCCTTTACGCAGGCAGAGGAGCAGACATCTGAGGGATGAGTAGAGAGATTCTTAAGCGCACAGAGGAGCAGACATCTGAGGGACGACTAGCGCGATTCCGGTTAATTGAAGTGTTTGCCCCATCCACTTTAATTTGACTTGAAGGTAATCTGTAAGGATTCACTTCTGAAGTACAATTTCGTGTGAAGTCATTACAGCTCTTGTAACTTAGACTAAACATACAGATCTGAATTTAGTATTAGAAGCAGCACCGTACTTCTTAAACAGCACAGTGAAGATAATCAAGTTGCTTTATTTCCAATGGGAAGATCTTTTAGGCTCCTATTTTCCCTCTAGTTGCATGGAAACTTGAAGTGAGCAATATAATGCAGAACGTGGTACTTCAAAAATTCAAAGCACTAGGAAAGTTTACATGCTCACTGCCATCGTGAATGTTTCTTTGGAACGAGAAGCGTAATTCCAAACAACAGATTAAAAAGATGGTGGTGGGGGTCTACAAGAATTTAACTCACTGAGAGAGGATGAAATTAACCTTGTCAGGAATGGACATTTAATTTTCTTTAACATAGTGAATATGTACAACACAAGAGTGAACCCAAGTGTAAACTATGAACATTTGTTAATAATGCTGTACCAATACCGGTTCATCAATCGTAACAAATGTACCACACCAATGCAAGCTGTTAATACAAAATGCAATGAATGATCTAGAAATATTATTCACAGATATAATCCCTACCAACACTTTTCATGACTGCAAACCCTGTAACAGGAGACACAATCTGTACTAGTGTGACAATTAAAAAAATAAAAAAAACTAAAAGAAAATTAAAGAAGGCTAGTACGGGGATATGAAGAATGGCTCTCAAAAGAGAAACTCTGTAGGATTTTGGAAAGGTATTTTAAAGCCCTAACGTGAATAGTAATTATGAAGTTAACAACATTTAAGACGAACAAAAACAAAAATGCTTTTGGTGCCGGGAAAAGGCTGGTGTCCGTGACGACTACCCTCTGGGGTGGATGAGGAGATTTCCTGGGACAGGGATGCTCCCTGCAGATGCTGAGGTGCCAGTGAAGGCAGATGGCCATGCTGTGGGGAGATGACAGAGGATGTCTGTCTACAGGGCCAAAGACTCTGTGGGAGGTGATCTCCGGAGCACTCACGTTAAGTGCATCCCACTGCACTCGATGGAAGATGGTGAGGGCGGCAGCAGGTGGCCTAGGGCCTCAAGGCCATGCCAGGAGAGAGAGCATCTTTGACAGATGTGCACAAGGGACTCTGTGGGGCTGCCTCAGAGCTCTTGGAAGCTCCAGGTGAAGAGCAGCATATCAGCGGCTGTGTAGACTCTCTTCCCAATACCGCATCTCCCAGAGCTCCTCCACACCCAGGGAACGGTCCCAGCAAGAGTGTGCAGAGCTCCTCCACACCCAGCGGACAGGCCCAGCAAGAGTGTGCAGAGCTCCTCCCATACCCAGCGGACGGGCCCAGCAACAGTGTGCAGAGCTCCTCCACACCCAGCGGACTGTCCCAGCAACAGCGTGCAGAGCTCCCTTAGGAAACGTTCTTGAAAGCTGTCTGGTAAATGTCTTTACTTGTCTCAGCCTACTTGGGAATGACAAAGGCACGATTTCTTTGCATTTATTATTCCTGATATAACAGTACGTGGAATCAAGAAGAAACTCCTAAAATGTGTTATGTTGCAAACAAAAAAGGTTATGTTTGTATTTTTAAATTAGAATTTTTTTTCAGGGTTGCAAATAGTATTTCCCAGAATGGGAGAAGATATTAATATTTCCCAAACACAAAACAGATGAAGGATTAAATACCTACTATACAGAATGAACCTCAAGCAATTAATAACAAAGATAACCCAATAGAAATACAGGCCAAGATTATGAAAGAGTGAGTCACCAAGGAGGAAACCCCGACAAAGGACACATAATTCGGCAGAAAGACGTCAGTTGCGACAGGAGGTAGAATTTTAGACTCACTGGTGAAAGTCTGACAATCTTTACTTATACAAGAGTGGAGGGACAGAAACTGACAGGCTGTGGCTGGGAGTGGAAATTAGCATGGCCCCTTTCACATATGCCACTTTAAATGTACACCTCGAACTCCACACGTACAACGGGAAATGTACAAAGATGTCCGTAACCCCACTGCTCATCACAGCCAAAAGCTGGAAAGATCCTAACTGTTCATCTTTATGGATACGGGTACAGATGGATATGAACAATGGAGAGTGGGGAAAAAAAAAAGCAAATGAAGAATGATGTGCTCATGATGTATATTTACAAAGCTTATAAGACAATACCCTCTCTCTGTATACATGTATTTCTCTGTGTGTATGTATATGTGTGTGTATGAAGCAAATATGTAAAAACATGATCTGGAAGGCTACACAACACACCACGACTCTGACTGCTTCTGGGAGGGACTGAACTGGGAAGGAGGTTCACAGGCTGTATCAGCAATGGGTGATTTCATTTGTTACAAAAAAGGTCTAAGGCAAATATGAAAAAAATGTGTTAATTGTCTGAGTATTTAATATTTGTAGTTAAATAAATATCAATTTTTGTTAAGCAAAGAGTGGATTCAACCAGATCCCAAAACAGTTTCTCATAAGGTACAGAAGTAGTGGGTTAGAATAAAAGTAAATACCTTTTATTAAAAAGCTATTAGAACAGAAAAAAAAGTAAAGTAAAAGTAAACAGTAAATAGACGTGGGCAACACAGGAAAATCAAATACCTGAATTTGCACAAATCCATCTGGAAGCAACAGTGACATCCTGTGCAGTGAAAGAGTACTCTACCTCAACTCTCTGAAGAATTCATGGACAGGGAACTTCTATTTCAAAAGCAGAGAAATATGAACGGGAAAGGCAACTTTAAGATATATTTATCTTTTTCTCTGTCCCTGGAGATGCATGATACAGGGTATCACTATGCAAGTGAAGTTCAGTTTTCAGCGATAAGACAGAGGCTATGAGCAAGTTTTCTGCACACTATTTTTATTCTTCTTGTTTTGACATCTTCTACCAGTATGACCAACACCGATCCTCTGAATTTCCTGAAGCCGCATGACAATTCTAGACAGAAGAGCTCAGTTGCCAAGTTATGTGTGAAGTCTCAGGGAACGAAAGCCACACAGTCTTTAAGTGTGTCCTGCAGGGACACCGAGGACTTCCAGTGAATGAAAAGATGTGGACAATCTGCTCACAACCCCCAGCCAGTTGGCTTCTGAACACAAATCTGAGCCTTCAGTGACTGCCCCACAACCCACGAAATGAACTCCGACAAAACGCTTGATGCAAGCAGCTTCCACTCCACCGCCTGCGGCCTGGGTTCTGGGGACGGATGAAGCTGGGCCCTGGGTTCTGGGGATGGGCGTAGGGTCTGAGAGGGGAAGAAGCAATGAATGCAGTAGAAGAGGAACAGAGGAAAAGGAGGTGGAGATTGAGGAGCAAGAAAGGAAGATAAAGAGAGGACACCCAGGTCAGAGTCAGTGCTATCTGGGCTTCTTGTGGTTTTGGGGGTCCCACCCAGAACCGCACAGACCTCAGCTCCGGGGGGCGGGGCTGGGTCGGCCTCATGACCGTAGTCCTCAGGATTCTTCCCGTGTGCAGGAGGGAGCGTCCAAACAACCAGGTGAAAGACAGCACTAGGGTCAGAATCGGGGCTGGGCTTTGGGGGTGGCTGAAAGCAACTGACTGAAATTGCCAGATATGACATATAAATACATCAACCATAATACTGTTCCCTTCTTGGATGAATTTTTTCAAAAAAACCTTCATGATTTTTACACATGATTCATTACATGTCTTGTTATGAATATTCTGAATGGGCAAAAATTACACCCAATATTTACATGAAATATATTAAAGCTCATTCATAAAAGTTGTTTTTATAATTATAGCCTCCTTTTAAAGCACATTTTAACAACTTGCTTTGCTTATATATTGCAAGCTAAAATGAAGTGAATGAATCAAAATCTTACATTTATGCTTTGTTAACACCACAAAATGGGAAGAAAAATTAGTAAACATCCAGCATATTATTGAGGATGAATGTTAATACACTTTTGCTAAAATATATGTATGATTTATGTCTATTTCATAATTTAAATTAGCTGCTTAATGATGCGTAGCTGCTATCTTCTCTTTATCCATTTACCAGTGCAATTTAATTTCAGGAAGAATCAAAGCATGTTTTCTAGGCTTGACTGAACATCCTTAGGAAAAAAAGTCCTCAAAATGAGGAGGAAAGGTGACAGGTAGTTCTCCACCTACATCCGCAGGTTTTGATTCTTTATCTTAAATGGCACTCAGTGTCATTTCCATCAACATCCTCTCCTTGGAGATGGGTAAACTGTGCCACGGAGTCTTCAGCACGCTGGAAAATAGGATGTGTAAGGCGAGGCTGGGCCTTCCTGAATGGCCAGAGGTAAAGGTTAGAGACCAGCGGGAGCTGGAGTTTTTTTTTTTTTTTTTTTTTGTGAGACAGAGTCTCACTCTGTTACTCAGGCTGGAGTGCAGTGGTGTGATCTTGGCTCATTGCAACCTCCGCCTCCTGGGTTGAAGAGATTCTCGTGTATCAGCCTCCTGAGTAGCTGGTATGACAGGTGTGCACCACCATGTCCGGCTAATTTTTTGTATTTTTAGTAGAGACGGAGTTTCACCATTTTGGCCAGGCTGGTCTCGAACTTCTGGCCTCAAGAGACCTTGAGATCTTCATGGACTTCCAAAGTCCTGGGATTACAGGCATTAGCCACTGTGCCCAGCCGAGATGGCGATGTTTATTTGGTCATAATAGGAAATATCTGCCTCTCGGTCACGCTCATTCTTAAACACCTGTCATACATTCAGAAGCAGGTGATGTAAGAGGAGTCATTTTGAATCTATAATTCACACGGACCTCAGTAGGAAAGGAAACCAGAGCACTTGGTGCAGCTCTGCCCTTCAGGGTATCTGGTGGTTTCAATTAAGGCCTGTGTGCTCAAGGCCCTGAGTTTTCTGTTAGCAGCAGACAAAATGACTAAAAAAAAAATCAGCTGTCAAGTCCCAGTCCCAGTCCCCAGCCCTGGCAGAGTCCCACAGACCTGGGTCCAGCCCCCTCCCGGGACCATGAACGACGTGGGAAGGGCGGGGTTGGAGGAGGTGCTCAGGCTGCAGTCAGGCAGAGGGGGAAGGAATAGTTTTATTTATGCCAGGGGAAAACAAAGCTAATCCTTATAAGAAATAGGAAAGCAGCCATTTATTGACTATGATAGCTACCAGGCATAATTGATTAAATAGAAACACCCTCAAACGTCCCCAATTAACAATGCCTTTAACCTTTCCATCTTTTCTTCACAACCTACTAAGTGACAGGCTCTCCATTCTTTCTGGGCTGGAAATTTGGTCTTACATGGAAAGGATGACCCTCAAATTGGTGAAGAAGTGGAGACAAGAAAGGGACATGACAGAATCAGGGAGCCCAGTTAATTTACAAGGTAGAACAGTATCCCTTGAACAACCAGCAATGGCTGTATCTCTCCAAACTCATGAGCGGATGAGGGAACCACCTACAAGCAGACTGGACGGAACTTTGGGAGGGACGTAGATGAGACTTACTCCTGGGGAGAGGGGGCGGATAAAGCCCTGCTCCTCCAGGACAGTGCTCACGACCACCGGGCAGCTTCCTGGCTGGAGTGCGGGACAAGACCCCCAGGAAGAAGTCAAGACATCTTTATCCAACTCACGGCCGCAAAAGGCAGACTCCTGGGGACAGAAGGCTGCTTGGCCAGCAACACCAGTGAGGGTCCTTCAGCAAGTTCCCAAGACCGTCCTGGCCCCACTTCCTCCACCTGTTGGCCACGCCACGGCAGACAGAGCTCCTGAACACGCACCATCAAGCGGTCCTGGCTTTGGTCTGTTCCTCCTGGTCATGTGGAAGGCTAGCAGGACTGGACAGGCCAGTGGGTGGGCAGGAAGTGTCGCACATTAAGGACTGGCGTCTGCGTCCCTGGATGACACAGAGTCCTATGTCTGAGAGCGACACTGGTGTTGCTGGTCCTTCCTCACTCTGTGGCTACCTAGATTGGCTGGTTCACTTCCATGAAATCAAGCCAGCCCCGTCAAGACAATCTTTCTGATTTATGCCCTATCTTAGTTATCAGAAGTTACCCTTTCCAGTTTTTTCTTTTCTACAAGGGGCAAATTCCCTTAGTCAGAAGGAATAAACTATTTTAATACCAGTGAGACTAAAGGTCAAAAAAGACTTTATACTAAAAATGATAAGAATCTCCATCAATTCTGGCATAACTCAGAGTAATATGGACCAATTCCCGCCCGTCCTGCCTGGGGGAAGGTAAAGATGACAAAGGAGAGAGCATGGGGAATAAAGAAAGCTGGCATCTGCATTCGTTCCTATGCCCCTCCAAAGAAACAGAGCTGAGTTTTAAGCAAAAAACAACACACAAAGAAGATGAAAGATTTGTTTTTACTTCTAGCCTTTTTAGTTCATCTATTTACTTACTAGTATCGATCAAGTTAAATAGAATGTTTATTTAAATTTTCTGAGCCTTCTATAGGAATTATTCTTTTATTATTAATCAGGCCTTTGCATCTCTTGTACTGCCGGTTCTAAATATTTTCTACCTCCGATTAGGCTCTGCATTTCCTGACACCTAGGACCATTCTCTGTAGCTCCACTGCCACAGCCAACAAATGCTGAGAATCGAGCCTGCAAAACGCGGCAGTGCGAGACTTTCCCGTGTCACTGATGCATTCAGAAGAGAGAAAGAAAACCAGCAAACACAGTTGGTACTAGATAGCAGCCACTATTCCAAGCAACTTACACATGACATCGTTTAATCTTCAGGACAATCCAGGAAGCAGGCAGGACTGGCATATCTGTCTCACCGATAAGGACGCTGGGACACAGAGATGTCAGATACCTCCCCCAAGGCCACACGGGTCAGCGGGTACCAGGATGTAACTGGGGATGCCTGACAACAGGGCCTGGGCTTCCAACAGCTGCTTCCACCGCCCTCATGAGACATATCCTGCCGGGACTGGTTTCTATTTAAGAACATATAAGGGCTTCAAACATATTTATAAGGTTCTCCACCAAGACACGCACATTGCACAAGGCTCCCAGTGCTGCCGAAGGCTCTCCGTAACCCGTCTTCCCCCTTCCCAACCGTTGATTTCCTGTCACTCTCCTAGAACTACCCTATGCTATAGCCTAGCGTTTTCCAAACCATGCTCGTGACTGTGACCCAAAGGGTGAGTCACAACCAGATTTTTAAAGTAAATTAAATAAGAATAGAGACGAATGGAAAATGTCGCGGCGTGTGCCACATGGCACGGACACGTTTGGTTTCACTGCTCTGCTTCTCTGTGCATCAGGTCCTGAGATGGGACGGTTCTTCCCTGTGGAGCACAGCTCACATGCCTACCACCCGGGCCCTGCACCAAATCATGCTGCCTTGACAGAGCAGGTGCTAGATACACGGCTGCTAAATGTACAGACAGACGCATCAGGGAGCACCTCCAGGTCAGTGTTTTGGTAAATCTGAGTGGGAGCATTCTGTAAGTCAAGGCTTGTTGCTAGGTACTTATCTGATTTTTTTTCAAGACCGGATAAATAAGGAAAACTGAGGCTACCAAACTATGTATAAATCAAAGCAAACCAGAGCAAAACACATACAAACGTACAAATACTAAATACCATGGCCTTACCCCTGCGCCCAGGGTACACGTGTGGGTAGTATTCGTAATAAAGATCTGGCTGATCAAGATTTCCAAAGGGTTCAAATTCCATCTCAGCATTCTGGAAAAGGCCCAACTTCACTAGTAGTGCCAGCCTCACAAACCAGAGCTAAAAACAAAATACAATGGAGACAATAGGTTATCTATATATATCCAGTTCAGAAATTGCTATTCCTTATGAAGTTGGTGTTAGAGATTAATTTCTCATATATTATAATAAGGGCTAACCTAACTTCCTATCTTTGCATATTTACACAGTCGTGTTTAAAAAAGCAGAACGTGGCCACTCTGCGAGGTGAGGTCATGAAAAATAAAATCCAACATTTGAAACATGCTGAATATTTAA
Source organism: Colobus angolensis palliatus (assembly GCF_000951035.1). Lineage (NCBI taxonomy): Eukaryota > Metazoa > Chordata > Mammalia > Primates > Cercopithecidae > Colobus > Colobus angolensis. Next base: position 10,310,101 of record NW_012118821.1, read on the forward strand.
TTCTGAGATATCACTCATGCCTGCAGTTCCAGCAACTCGGGAGGCTGAGGTGGGAGGATTGCTTGAGCCCAGGAGTTTGAGTACAGCCTGGACAACACAGCGAGACCCTGTCTCTAAAAAAAAAAAATTACTATTGAGCTTAATAACAATGTGAACTTTACATAACTGTTTACTCAATAAGTAAACACTGCTCACCGAGCAGGTGTGTGTGCAAAGCACTGTGCTAGGTGTCACGAAGACGGAAAGGCACCACAGGAATGCGCCGCCTAGTGGAGGGCGGGGGAATGACGGCGGGAACGGGAGCAGGAAGGAGCGGAAGCGCAGGGATGGGCTGTGTTTGAGGGCAGCTCTCAGGGCTGCGGAATTTCAAGGGGCCACAGGCTAAGGAAGGGTCTGCTCGTTCAGGGAACGTAAGGACAAAGGCACAGAGTGGACAAAACACGACGTACGAGAGCACAGAGTGCTCTGGCAGCATCTGGGGTACATTCAGGAAAACGGTGGGAATTTGCATGAGAGAGCTGCACGGCCAGAGACTTGGAATTAAAAGGGGAACCTAATGTGATCTGACGTTACTGATGAGAAGAGTGAATTTCACTAAGTGTCCGCTGAGGGATGGATGGATAAAGGAGCGTGGCACGACACAGAGTGGAATACCACTCAGCTTTCATGGAGGGAATCCCGCTGTTCGTGATGTGGATGAACCTGGGGGACATGATGTTAGATGTAACAAGCCAAGCACAGAAAGACAAACGGCGTGTGACCTCACTTACACACGGAATCTGAGCACACTGGACTCACAGAGGCAGAGTAGATGGCGGGTGCCGGGGCGGGGGTGGGGAGGAGGGCAGGGCAGCGGAGGTTTGAGAGATGTTAGTCAAAGGAAACAAAATCCAGTGAGACAGGAGGAATAAGCTCGAGAGATCTATTGTAGACATGGTGACCACAGTTACAGACAACGTATACTAAAAATTGCTAAGACAGATTTTCAGTGTTCTCACTACACACACACACACACAAGAAGATGAAATTTCGCATGGTAGGCAATGGGAAACTATCCAGCTCTTGACTAGCTCCGTTTCAGACCTAGTTGGAAAGGGGGTGGTTCACCCTCTTTAGGCAGCCTGGTGGTCCCTGGCTCCCAGGAGGTCACCATATTGGTCTTGAGCTAGTGCCAACACGTGATCGGCAAAGTGCACTACGGCCCAGAACTCCTGGGCCCAAGTGACCCTCCTGCCTCAGTCTCCCCAGTAGCTGGGACTACAGTCATGTGCCACTGCGCCGGGCAGTTTTTAAGCAGGAAAGTGAGATGATCAAAAGTGTGCTTTAAGAGTTTTTTTGGAGGTAGTTTATGGAATGAATGTGAATAAAGAAACGTGAACTAAGTTCATATAGGAGGCTATAGCAACACTGCAATGAGAGCCTGAACTGCGGGTGGTGATGGGTTGGAGAGAAATGATAGAAAAACAGCCTAGGATTTGGCAAACCAGTGGATGGACAGGTGATGGGGGAAAGCGGCTCTTCTTGTCAGCTCTTGCGGGAAGAGGAAGAAGGAGAAGGAGCCTGCTGGAAATAGCTAAGCTGTCAGGGCTCCCCAGAGCTGCTCCTTTCCAAAGCTCATCACAGTTCTGAAGGATCTGGTGATCTGTTTAGTCCTGGGGGATTCCCATGTAAGCTAGAAGAACAGTTGAAAAACTCCCCAGGGAAAGGTAAGAATTTATCAACGTTTACAGCTGCTCCTTCTTCTCAGATGAGTTTCCTTTTGTTCACAAGTCTCTTTTGTGCATTTCCTTTTCTTTTTTTTTAAATTTCAGAGCAAGTGATATGCCAGGAGGAGCAAACCCATGGCACATGGACCCTCCGTCCTTGGGGTGGACAGAACCAACTGCTCCTGTCACTGTTTCCTACCGGGCCCAGACACGCCCCAGATCCCCGCACAGGCCAGCTGCTGCTGCCAGTCGTGAAGCGAACCTGCCTGCTGACCCAAAGCCATGCTGGTCCCACCATGAGACTGAGTGTGGGCACCTGTGAGCGTGCTTCTGGGGCGCACAGGCGTCCTGATGGGCCAAAGTGAGGATTCCAGTGCCCCAGTATAGTATATACAACATAATTAGGAGATAAAGAAGCAGGATATGAACATATGCTTTATAACCTGATAAGCCAGGTTAAACTACAGCCCCTGAAAGGTGTTCTCACCTGCAGTGAATCTGTCGTGTGGCTGGTGGGCAGCCCGCTCTTGCCGTAGCCCTGGCCGTGGGCTGTGAGGAGACGTCCGCACAGGTCCACTGCTGCCCTCCAGTTTCTGCAGCTCTGCAAGACATGGCAGAACATGTGACCAAACACACATGCAAGGCATGGTGGAATCCATGACCCAAACGCATAGCCACTGGCCACAGCTGCTCACCTTGCTGGAAGCAGCGCCAGCCAGCCATTAGTAATCATGACAAGGTCAGTGTGCTGGCAGCACGGAGGGGAATGCCATTTGTCAACGCTGCACGTGTAATTAGGCAATAAGAGAGCCAAGCGTGAGATACAGTTCGAGGTGATCAAATCATAAAAACAGTAAAATTTAGCAACTGATAGAACATCGGGAAGAGGCTTTTAATTGGAAAGCTCTGCATATCTCTCAATCTATATGACTGGTTTCCTTTTTAGCAGGATTGTCTTGAGATTTGTCAATTTAAAATCAGTAAGGAAATTTTATGCTATCTGTTGGACATATGTATTTGTATTTGTAAGATCTGCATGTGACTATAAAGTAAGTGGCTTTATATGTTCATAATTCTAATTTATTAATATGAAAAAATCAGTGAACTATGTGAACACAACCTGTTCCAGGCCCATGTGGCAATGCACGGCATGCTTTCACATCGCTTAACGTTACGGCTTCAGCACGGAAAGGCTGGCTGGTACCGACACACTGGCTGATTCATATAGACTCCTGTGTTTTATCTTTGCCCTTGTGTGATACAGAAAGGACGGCCGTTAGGCAAATGAATGGGAAAATAAGGTTGGAATGTTTAAACCTTTTAAGAAGCTAAAAGTGGATGCTCACTCTGTCTTTTCTCAAGGTAATGGGCACTATCTTTGAATACTGTAGATGTCCTCATTTCTGCAGCCAGTCAATAAACATGCTTTAAGTACCTCCTGCCTGACAGAGACTGCCAGGCTGGCAGGGAGGTTAGTGAATGAGCACTCATTAGTGGATGATCTAGCAAGGGAGACAGACAAATTAAACAATATGTTTCTCAAGAATTAGCTAAATGATTTTGTGTGCATGCCAAGCACTTCTCTGACAAGAAGTTTAGGAGTTTACATATTTTAAAAATGTGTGGTAGAGCCTGCCACACACTTATTCTGTGTACTAGCTCACACACGCACTGCTCCCTCTCCACGCCTCCTGCACTCCACGCCCGGACACAGAGAACTCAGGGCCTGCTCACGAAGCGCCTAGGAGGGAAATGAGTCTCAGCTTTGCACTACGGTTGTTCTGCAGTCCTTTATTTGGGCTTCCTCACGCAGGAGCTAACGACCTGCTCTAATTCCAGCTGCAGTGGGGGTGGGGGGCTGTGTTGCAGGCAGGAGAGTGGGGCTTGTGTCTTCCGGGGCTCTGACATGTGGCCTCACACTCACACTGCAGGCTCAGCAATGGCTGAGTTTACAGAGCTGAGGTCATCTGTCCCACCTTACAGATGTGACAATTAAATAAGATACATGAAAGTGCTGAACACAGTGCCAGGCAGGAGGAGGGCATTAAACATGTGAACGATGCCGTTAAAAATTCCCAAACCGTTTCTACACCAATCCAGAGTGGGCGTGGGCGTGCCCAGTGAAACTCTGTGTGAGGGAAGGAACTGGTGCTGCGCCCGGAGCTTCAGACAGGCCAGGCTCTCTGAGTGAGCAGCCGTGTGACCTGGCGCTGCAGACATCTCAGTTTCCTCCAGCTCTTCTCAGGGGTTGATAGTTCGTTTTTTAAAAATGCTGAACATTCTACCATCCAGATTACCAGTTTGTTTACCCACTGACCTACTGAAGGACCTCTTGGTTGCCTCTAGTTTTTGGCAACTATGGATAAAGCTGGCATCAACATCTTTGGGCAGATTCTTGTGTGGATACAAGCATTCGGCACAACTGGGTGAGATATCCAGGAGCAGAGTGCAGTAACTGGAGTGCTGGCTTGTATGTAAGAGTGCGTTTAGTGTTGCAGGAGTCACCAAGCTGTCCTCCTAAGTGGCCGCGCCACCTTGCCTTCCCCAGCAGCGAGGGGTCCTGCGGTTGCACATCCCACGGCACTCGGTGGTGTCCGTGCTCTGTTTTTCAGCCACTCCCACTAGCATGCGTTTCACTGTCTGGTGAACTTTCCACCGTTCTCTCACAGTTTTTCCTTTCACTGTACCTGCCACAGCCTGACGGTGAGTACCGGCCGCCATGGCACCAACCAGCGAGCTGCAAATATTACCAAGACAATTCAGATTTCTTAAAATATATCTTGTAGCCTTTTTTTTTTTGGAAAGGAGGAGATCAGAGCATACATTGTGCAGCTGGAGTCTGTGGTTTTCTTCACTAGCTGGTGCGCAGCCACTGGACCCAGGCAGAGAAACACTGATCGATGGTGAACGTGAAATCGGTGCCACGTCCCCCCAAACCGTCCACCCTACAGCAAGTAATACAAGATTTCTGTGTTCTGGTTGACAGTTCAGAAATATTTTTAGATTGGTTAAGATAAATTACTAAAACGATCTCCAAATGCCTTCTCTAGTCTAAATTCAATGCAATAGTCACTCTATATAATACAAATGGCTCTGTATATTCTTTGAATTGCAAATGTGAACGAGTGAGAGGGAAAGAGATTGGGCCAAGTCTGAACCAGTTCTATATATGCATCTAGGCAGACTCTGTATCCGGGGCAACTAATAACTGCTCCCTTCCCGGTTCCCTACGCCTAAGGCTCTGGCCTGTCCTGCTAGAGAGGCTGGGGCCCTCTTCCCTCAGGACATGCCCTACGGTGAGGACGGGCAGGAGTTAATCAGGGAGGAGGAGGGGGGCAGAGGCCCTCGAAGAGGACAGAATGTGTGCAAAGCCTGGTGAGAGCAGGCACTGGGGGCACAGGGAGCAGAGGGCAGGGCGCAGGGCCCGAGGGGATGCAGTAAGGACCAGTTGGCCGGAGGCAGGAGGTGGAGGAGGGGCCGAGCAGGTGAGGATGAGGGGAGGCTGGAGAAGCAGGTGAGGATGGGTGGCACAGGAGGGAGGCAGAGGAGGGTCAGGTGTGCTGGCCTTTGCAGGCTTCCAAGAGCACAGGCCACAGCATCTGAAGGCCCCAGTCTCCCTGCACTGATGGGGTGAACTTAAGGCGTCTGTGTAGATGTGAGTAAAGCTATGAAGAGGATGTTCCAGTAGCCGGGCCTGGTGCTGGCAATCTGTGCACATCCTGTGGACGCCCCCCACCCCCTACTGCCTGAGTTGGTGGGCAGAGCTCACAGGAGCCCAGAGGCCCGCCTCCTGTGCACCTGCACGGTGAGAAAGTTCTGTGCTACCACGGAAGAGCTAGGCATGCACAGCAGAGCTCAGTAGCTGGACAGATACCGTATGGCCAGGAAGTCTACAACGTTCACTCTATGGCCTTTTACAGAAAATGCTGGCAGATCCCAAGTCTAGGCCCCTCGTGGCTCAGCAGTTCATTTCTGTCGACTTCAAGGATGACTGTGGACTGACTTTAGCCCGCAAGTGGCTTGTGACTGATACCCGAGGATGAGGCACAGGAATGGAGAGGCTCCTGCAGTCACGTGACAGGGAACTTTACGGGTACGGCATGCTGTGATAACAAAGCAGGGGCCTGCATTTGGCATGTTTTTCCGTTTCATTCTTTCATGACTGATTACTGTGAATCGGTTATCATTTATACTGATGGTGCAGAGTGGCAGAAGCAGGTGAGTATTTGTCCAGAGGGTCAGCGAGCAGACGTCGCCAGGAGGCAGCCCACAGAGGAACTCAACATCCGGCAGGTTCCAGATAAAGCCATTAGCAGCTTTGTTGAGAGCTGGTTGGACCGGAATCAGACGAGAATAAGATTTGTGGAAAGGCCGGGCGTGGTGGCTCACGCCTGTAATCCTAGCACACTGGCAGGCTGAGTCAGGCAGACTGCTTGAGCTTAGGAGCTCAAGAAGGGCAACATGGTGAAACCCTGTCTCTATAAAACAAAAATGAGCTGCGTGTGGTGGCATGCATCTGTAGTCCCAGCTACCTGGGAGGCTGCGGTGGAAGGATCATCTGAGCCCAGGAGGCTGAGATTGCAGTGACCTGAAATCATGACACTGTACTCCAGTCCAGCGACAAGACTGAGACCCTGTCTTAAAAAAAACAATAATAAAAATATCTGTGGAAACTAAGGAGAGGGAAGCAGAGAGGTGGGCAGCTGTAGGAACCTCTAGGGAAGTCGGCATGACCAGGGTGCCAGGGGAGGAAAGGCCGACAGCGGCCGCAGAAGGTGAGACACTCCGTGTCTGTGTTTAAGCAAGTGCTTGAGTGTGTAAAAACACAGAGGAGGAGGCTGTAGCTGGAGAACAGCTGATGACACATTAGGAAGAAAGGATGAACCATGGCTCGAGGTTCCAGGCGTCAGGGCATGTGGGCCGAGGGCTATCGGCGGGGAGGACAGTCTGCCCACCGACCTCAGCAGGTGTGTGTCCAGGACTAGGAACGTGAGATGCTACCAGAACTCTGTTTTGGCTCCAAAGCTGGGGGAACGTCACTCATCTTTAAAAGTGAGGAGGAAGGGGAGGGGTGGGAGGCTTGAGAGAGGTAGAGACAGTCTAAAAGGGCAGTGGGAGAGACCAGAGCAACCTGGCAGGAAGGCCCTGCAGTGCTGATGATCCACTCGACGCTGCCAAGCGTCACTGCAGATGCTTGAATGTGAGAAATCCTCCCGCAGCCTCAGCTGCTGGGTGTCCATGCAGAGGAAGCTGGAGGCTGAACCTGTCAAGAGCGCAGGTATCTGAGACGTGTGCAGTGGAAGAATGAAGGAGCAGGCATTCTGGGATTTGGGAAAGGCATGTGTGAGATGTGGATCATGGAAACCACGCTGGGTAGAGAAGGAAGTGAAGTAACGAGGTGCGCAGGCACAGTCAGCGAGCAGATCGGTAAGCCACGGCGTGCAGGAAGGCAGAAGAACCACAGGTGGGTGTGGATGTCACACTGACCAGCTGGCTGGCGGGAGAGGGCACTCAGGAAATGGCAGATGTGCCGCTGGAGCTCTGTAGGGTGTGGGTGATCATTAAGGCTCCAAGCGTGACCACGGGAGAAGTGGCCCCCACAAGAGCCAGAAGACGGCCTGGGGGAAGAGCTGGGGAACAGAGAGGCCCCTGGACTGGCTGGGCCGCCCCTGCTGACCCTGGAGTTGCGGGGTGAAGGGAAGGGTCTGGGAGGAGGACTACCAGGTCACCACTCCTCAGCCATTCTCAGCTACCTGACCCCAGCCAGTACCTGGTAAGTAAAACGGATGTATTAATAGTTCTTCGTGATTCTAGTGAGGATTAACAGTTAATACAGGTGAAGTACTCAGAACCATGCTGGGAGCCTGCTGAGTGCACAGGCAACGCCAGCTTTTCTCCCCAGGGCTCTGCAGCGCGGTACCTTCATAACCTCTCCACGTACGTCTTCCCTGCTGGACTGTTGCACCGTTAGCCCTGTAAATGCGTGGGCTGTTATTATTTTCAGTCATAACAACATTATAAAGTAGGCATTATTATGACTTTTTTTTTTGAGACAGGGCCTCGCTCTGTCATCCAGGCTGGAGTGCAGGGGTGCGACCACAGCTTGACCTCCTGGGCTCAAGTGATCCTCCCACCTCAGCCTCCGAGTAGCTGGGACTACAGGCATGTGTCACCACACCCAGCTAATTTTGTATTTTTTGTAGAGACGGGGTTTTCCCATGTTGCCCTGGCTTGTCCTGCACTCCTGGGCTGAAGTGAGCTACTTACCTCGGTCTCCCAGAGTGCTGGGATTACAGACACGAGCCACTGTGCCTGCCACTATGACAATTTTTTTTTTTTTTTTGAGACAGAGTCTCTGTCGCCCAGGCTGGAGTGCAGTGGCACGATCTCGACTCACTACAACCTCCGCCTCCTGGGTGCAAGTGATTCTCTTGCCTCAGTCTCCCATGTAGCTGGAACTATAGGCACCTGACACCACGCCTGGCTAATTTTTGTATTTTTAGTAGAGACGGGTTTTTGCCATGTTGGCCAGGCTGGTCTTGAGCTCCTGACCTCTGGTGATCTGCCTGCCTCAGCCTCCCTAAGTGCTAAGATTATAGGCGTAAGCCATCACGCCCAGCCAATGATCATTTTAAAAATGAGAAACTTAAAGTTTTAATTTTCGCGGAAAGGAGAACAAAGAAGGTAATGAATAAATATTGGTGAAATCTGCATTTCCTCATCCATTCACTTAGCGGCCATTTACTGACCGCCTGCTGTGGGCCAGGCACTGTGCTAGGCTCGGGGCACACAAGGCCGATGAAGAGGGCTAGGTCCCAGAAGCCAGGGCAAGTTTCCAACATCAGGTCACAGAGGTGAGATTTCAGTTCCAGGCAAGAGAGGCAACTGGGTGCTTCTAAACAGAGAAATGCATTTTGAAATAAAATGTTTGGAAAATGAATCCAGCTGCAGTGTACAGACTGACTGGGGCAGTCTAAAGACCGTACACGGTCAGGCGCTGCATCACCCGGCAAGGCAGGAAGAGAGCAGTGAGCAGCGGGGGCTGGGCGGGGGTAGGGGGTACCTAGAGGGTGAGAGAGACCCGGAAACAAACTAACCGATAGCAGACTAACGCGGAAATCCAAGGGATGGCGCGAACCTGTCTCTACCCACTCAGGGCAGGCCGGACGTGGAGATGCAGCAGGCAGATGAGCTGGGTTTTACAAAATGACAGAAGATACAAAAAATGACAAGATGGTGGAACAGAAACGGGAAAGTGCCTGGTAAACGTGCAGATGGCAGGTTACAGCTGAGGAGAGAAGACACCGGTTTGGGAGAAGCACGTGCCGGGGAGAGGTGACCCAGCGAGGGAGAAAGGCAGGCCCTCCCGAGAGGAGCGGGAGCAGCTACCACAGAGCATCTGCCCTGCAGCTGAGGAAGGCTGCCCAGGAGGGCACAGTGAAGGGGCAGGGGGAGGGCACAGTGAAGGGGTGGGGGCCCTGCGGTGCTTCTGCTCTTAGCTTCCAAGGACAGACCTGCCCCCGCAGACACACAGGAAAGCTCACAGAATGCCCTTGATGTTTCGGGTAAGGGAATAAAGAAACCTACCTGGGGAAGGCACAGTGTGAATTCACGGTGTGAATGCCTGTGAGGCGAAGCTGTTACAAGACAGCTCTTAAGGCAGGCTGGGCTGGCGGAGAGGGCTTAGCTTGCTGTTCATATTGTAAACAGAAGCACCCAGTCACTCCCTCACTTAAGAAGCATCAACTGAGCACCTAAGAGGAAGTATGTCCTACATCAGACAACAGGAGTACAAAGATGAACTCGGTATGGCAGGCAGTCATACAGAACAGATGGCTACCAAACAGTGCATCAAGACAGACACAGATGCTCCGTCCATACCCATCGTAAGTTAGAAATACCATGAGTTGAAAATAAGTGGGCTGGGCGTGGTGGCTCACGCCTGTAATCCCAGCACTTTGGGAGGCTGAGGCAGGTGGATCACAAGGTCAGGAGATCAAGACCATCCTGGTTAACACGGTGAAACCCCGTCTCTACTAAAAATACAAAAAATTAGCCGGGTGTGGTGGCGGGCACCTGTAGTCCCAGCTACTTGGGAGGCTGAGGCAGGAGAATGGCATGAACCCAGGAGGCGGAGTGAGCTGAGATTGCACTACTGCACTCCAGTCTGGGCGACAGTGAGACTCTGTCTCAAAAAAAAAAAGTAAATAAGTGAATGCAGGCTGGGCACGGTGGCTCAGCACTTTGAGAGGCCGAGCTGGGTGGATCACCTGAGGTCAAGAGTTGGAGAGCAGCCTGGCCAACATGGTAAAACCCCAGCTCCACCAAAAATACAAAACTTAGCCAGGTGTGGTGTGAGCACCTGTAATCCCAGCTACTTGGCAGGCTGAGGCAGGAGAATCACTTAAACCCTGGAGAGAGGTTGTAGTGAGTGGAGATCGCACCACTGCACTCCAGCCTGGGCCACAGAGCCAAACTCCATCTCGGAAAAAAAAAAAGAAAAGGAGTGAATGCACCACCTAGCCAACTGTCCAGCACAGCCCAGCCTACCTTAAACATGCTCACAACACTTACATTAGCCTACAGTTGGGAAAATCAGACAACACAAAGCCTGCTTTATAAAGTGTTGGACATTTCATGTCATTTCTTGAATTCACTGTGAGTGAGAAACAGAACGGCGTGTGGGTGCTCACAGCACAGTTCCCACCAAATGGGGAGCGCTTTTGCACCATCATAAAGTTGAAAAATCTTAAGTCAAACCACAGAAGTTGGGGACTGTACATACACACACATGCGTAAACACAAGCAGCAGACCCTCTATCTGCCGGGGAACGGGTCCAGGAGCCCCAGAATACCAGATCCATGACTGCTCAAGTGCTTCGTCGGTCCTCCGTATCTGCAGGTTCCACACATGTGGATTCAACCAACCACAGCTGAAAGGTTGCTGTGCACACCTCACCGTGTTTCCCATCTGCGGGTGGTGGAATCCGTGGATGCAGAACCTGTAGATATGAAGGCCCAGTGTACGTGATGTCCATATGAAATACACACACACACACACACACACATATGTGTGTTTATGAAATATGGACACTCCAGCGTGGGAGACACCGAGACCGGTGGCACGGGGCAGGGAGTCTCGCACGATGAACAAGAGCAATGCACGTGAACGAGGGGATGGCGTCCCTCACAGGGCAGAGGCACAAGCGGCACAGCTTGGACACACTTGACAGCTCTGTGAGGACACTGCTGGCACTGATGCCTGAGGATTCAGGAGGAAACGGGCCAACACATGGCAGAGCACGTTCAAGGCACTGCAGAGCGGGGACAGCTGGAGGATGAGGTCAGGGGGATGGTGGGGGTGAGGCTGAGCTGGAGCTGGAGCTAGAGGCTGGACCCCAGAGTGGCAGACCCCAGGGTGGCGGGCAGGAGGGGAGGACAAGAACCCGGGCGGCTTGGAGGGGAGAGAATGAATTCTAAGGACTAAATCCAGAGTGAAGCGACTGCTGCCAGGACCCCACTGCCATGCTTATCTGGATCACACGACGAAGTGAGATTTCTTTTGAGATCACACGTGCCTGGTTTGAGTGACTGGTTACGATGGGTACTGGCTGCCAAGTGGGTCACATTTCCCAAAACTGAATGAGCTGAATCTGCAGTCCTACTTGCTGATGGAAATATAATTAAATCACATATGCAACATACTATGTGCTAAAAATTAATTATATCCTTTGAAACCATTTAAATTTATGATAAAACATTTTAGATAGCTTCAAAATGTCTGAGGGGTACCTAGTTTTCTAATTCTTTGCGGGGTATCATGTGGATAAAAAGGATACTGAGCTGGCTTCATGAACAAGGCACAAAGAAACAAGGCCCGAACTAGCACAGGAGCAGAGGGGCAGGGTGGAGGAGACAAACACTCGTATGAATTATTTAGGAGGTAAAAGTCTTGGCTTCTGGCCAGGGCAAATGGGTACTACCGTAAGCTAATTGAGAGGACACAGCAGAAACAGCGGGCTAAGGTGGTGGGTGCTGGTGAGATGGCTACAAGCTGGTGAGACGATGACGCAAACTGACACCTTTTAAACACTCACAGTACTGTCAGGCAGGTTAGCTGCTTAAACAGAGTTAGCTAACACCCCCTATCTACCACCTCATCCCTGTGCACACTGTGGAATAACACAAACAGTAAAGTATGAAGTCAACTGTGGACAGTGATACAGTATTCTCAGACGCATCCTTGTCATCTCTTTTCAAAAAACATACACTGTTTTGTATCCTTTACTCAAACTTTCTTATATCCTCAAATATTTTCTTGGGACATGATTTATAATGGCTGCATGAAATTCAATCACACACACGTACACATTATTTGTTAATTTGATATTTGAACATGTGTCACCTTTTCAGAAACTATAAAACTGTTCACTAACCGAACACCATTCAACAAGAACTGCTGGTGCTATGGAACTGGCTGAATGACACTCTACTCGTTTTATCTAAAAGCTCTTCATCAAGGGTCTCTGGGATGACGATGAGTAATGAAGATAATGAGATAATCCTCTGTAACTACGATGACTAGCTGTCCCAGGATAAAAGAAACCAAGAACATATTCCCTTGAGTCCAGGGAGTCGACTTTTTGCCCGTCACAAATAAAAGCAGTACCAACAGCAACAGAAAAACCAAGAGTCCTAGATAAAGAGGGTATGCAGTGGTTAGACAAAGGAAACTGCCAGTTTTTATGAACAAAAGTTATAAACAGTTAAGAAGAGAAACGGTAAATAACAGTTAAGTTCTACCAGTAACCCGGAGTTGTCCTTTTGCACTAAAAGTGTTCAACTGTTTTCTTCTGGAAGTGTCTTTGGGAGTGAAGACCACCATTTCCTTTGCGTAACAAATGAACGGGATCTCGGTACGCGGTATATTTTCCTTCCTTTTGTGGTCATACAACTCCCATTTGTGTCCAACACTCACGGCTAAGTTGGGCCTTTTCAGGTTGTACTTATCAACTGATTTGCCTGGCTCTGTGTGAAAGGCATTCCAATTTCATCAAAGTTGTGAGCGTGCTGACCAGGTCGAAAGCAACAGAACAGGCCATGGGAAACACAATTATATCAACGATTCAGAACAGACGACGGCCCAGTCTTCAGCTGGCCACCCTGGAGTGGGAGATGACAGTGAGCCCATTCTAGACGAAGGTGCGGCTGGCTGCTCGGTGTCGCCGAGCCCTCACACGCCCCCGCTCCAGTCACGGCTCACCTGCACTTGCTCATTGCAAGATGAGTATCCTGAAACCAACCTCAAACCTGATCTCTTTTTTTTTTTGAGACGGAGTTTTGCTCTTGTTGCCTAGGCTGGAGTGCAATGGCACGATCTTGGCTCACTGCAACCTCCGCCACCTGGGTTCAAGCAATTCTCCCGCCTCAGTTTCCTGAGTAGCTGGGATTACAGGTGTCCACCACCATGCCCAGCTAATTTTTGTATTTTTAGTAGAGACGGGGTTTCACCATGTTGGCCAGGCTAGTCTTAAACTCCTGACCTCAGGTGATCCACCTGCCTCGGCCTCCCAAAGTGCTGGGATTACAGGTGTGAACCACCATGCCCAACCTGAAACCTGATCTTAAAGGTGCCTTTCCTGCTCATGGTGAAACCCTCCTATTCTTAATTCCTATCTCTCCTTTAGCTCCTTGGGGCAGTGGCCTCATCTAATGCATTGCTTTTTAATTTCTAAAAGCATTTCCTTAGTGTGGCACTTGGCATGCACAAAAAACTGTGGAACAGACAGTAAACTCATAGCACTACAAGACCAATGCTTAACCATGCTAGTAATCAAATAAATGTAAATTATAATTTATTAGTGAGTTGATCTTCACTAGCAAAAAAAATAAAAAGCAAATGTCATTGTTAGCCTAAAAAATTAGATTTTTTTTTAAAAAAGATACAAGTCAGGGTAGGCAAGGAGATGCTACAGCCGGTGCACTCAGGTGCTGCAGAAAACAATCTGGGACAACAGTGGGAGTATTTATGAACAGACTTTGACCTCAGGATTCTCCTTCTAAAGAAATAATCACATCTGTAGAATTCTGTATAAGACAGTTCATCCTAAGATTATTTATAATAACTTCAGATTATGTGGCTATTAAAATGTTTTTAAAGACCCTTTAATATGGGGAAATGCTAAATATATATATAAAAATAATTAAAAGACATAAACTGATAGAAGCATATGAATTTCATGCATAGCATATATACACAAGTATGTATATCCATCTTCATACATGTACAGTATGTATAGTATATACACACACACACACATATAATACATACACTGAAATGTAAAAGGACAGTGGTTACATAAGCAATCTTTTTTTCAATTTTTCTTTTCTCTTTCAGATACAGGAACTTGCTATTTGTGAAGGCAGGAAAAAAAGAGTTTTGTGAATTAAAAAATAATGATGGATCAGCACTCATGCAGACAGGGCTTTGATGTCCTGGCCTGTCAGAAATCAACCGTGTGCGTGTCTACTTCTGTCCACGCAGTGATGCCCTCAGAGAGGATCGTCTCTACCCCATCTCTATACCTAGAACAGTGCTTGATATGCAGGAACCAAATTGATGCTGGTTAAAATAATACAGCATTTTCACAACAAGTATGGAAGGTGTAAGTTACTACTAAGTACAGCAGCTAAAGCATAAGCAAAGTTTTTGGGTTTTTCTGAAAAATAAAAGGATTTTGATACAGTAGATATGGAATCTCCTGATGTTCAATTCTGTGATGCCATACAACGCCCAGTGAACTCAATTTGTTTTTTATTTTATTTGTTTCTGAGATGGAGTCTTGCTCTGTTGCCCAGGCTGAAGTGCTGTGGCGTGATCTCAGCTCACTGCAACCTCTGCCTCCTGGGTTCAAGCGATTCTCCTGCCTCAGCCTCCCGAGTACCTGGGACTACAGGTGTGCACCACCACGCCTGGCTAATTTTTGTGTTTTCAGTAGAGACGGGGTTTCACCTTATTGGCCAGGATGGTCTTGATTTCTTCACGTCGTGATCCGCCTGCCTCGTCCTCCCGAAGTGCTAGGATTACAGGCTTTAGCCACTGCGCCCAGCCCTCAATTTGTTATCTATTTGATGGACCTCAGAGGCAACTAGAATTTGTGTGGGTACAAAAAAGTATAAATGGGAAAATCTGATTATGGATACTTATGTATGTTTTAAACAAGTAAGAAATATTTTACAGTAAGGGCTTCTGTCTCATTTTATACCCACTATATATAGATACTCACCACCAATCATTTACATGTTTAATAAAATTATTTGCAAGGACTTTGCAAATATAAAGTACTCCATAAATGGTTAAAAATAGAAAAACATATCATATAAAAAGCCTTCAGCTTTTGCCATGATTTCATATTCTAAGACTTGTTTTCTATGTCTCACACTAGATCACAACTATTAAAAATAAAGCAAACGCCTACCATCTTAATTATTCATTTCTTGGGGAAATGTAAATCTTTTAAAAAGTGGCTTCTTTCCTGACTGAAAATAGAAAGCAGAAATGTTTATGCTCTTGTTACAGTTTCTCCCAATATAATTTTCCCACAGATGACTGAATATGAAAGATTTACTTGGATAATTGCTGCTATTGATTAAGTGTACGCTATTAGAGTGAGCAATTTACTGGTTAATATCGATTGGTCTATAAACGACATGTAGTCCTATCTACAAACTTACGCCAACCTGAGAGTCAATCTTCTAGGAGTCAGAACAACCCAATTCCCTGAGACAGTAACACAAAGAGTATGCGGCACGCAGAGTCTGGGCAGCCCTGTCCACCTGCATCTCCAAGTGGAGGCGCAGAGGACTCAGTGCTGGCAGACCTGCTGGGGGACACGGAGTGAGAGCAAAGGGGCAAGGCCCAGACCCAGCCTCAGACCTCAGCTGGGGAGGGCCTCCACTGCAATTCAGGACAGAGGTGACTGAGAGAGCCCCTTCATCTCTAATTTAGATGTGGCGTCAGTCAGACACATCCGTAGAGGAAACAGAAAGACGATTTTTTCTTTTCTTTTTTTTTAAAGACAAGGTCTTGCTTTGTTGCCCAGGCTGGAGCGCAGTAGTGCGATCGCGGCTCGCTGCAGCCTCGACCGCCTGGGTTCAGGCAATTCTCCCACCTCAGCTTCCGGAGTAGCTGGGACTACAGGTATGTGCCACCACATCAGGCTAATTTTTAAATTATCTGTAGTTAAGCTCTCCCTATGTTGCTCAGGCTGATCTTGAACTCCTAGACTCAACTGATTCTCCTGCCTTAGCCTCCCAAAAGTGTTGGGATTACAGGCATGAGCCACTGTGCCCAGCCAGATGATTTTCTTTGTATAATCATTTAGAAAAACATTAAAGGAAAAAAAGAGAAGAAAACACATGCTATTTACCACTTATAATTTATACCTTCCCAAATGGAGATTTTTTCTGATAAGAGAATATAAAATACTTGGCTATAGTTCAAGTTCACTTTGTATTTCAAAAACATTTCTAGGCACAGGAATATTTTTGTTCACACCAAAGGAGATCAACTGAGACCATGACTGGCTCTCCTCACTGCGGTGAGGCTTGGCTATCATATCCTTTGTCGGGGGCCTGGCAGGACATGATGGCACTGAATGGCCACAGGAGTTTCTGAAGAGAGTCTTAGGAAGGAACTTTTTTGCAAAGTTGTGAGCAAGGGACAGTGATGTGCCCAGGGTGTGGCGCCAGAGAGGAATGGGCTGCAGGACGGCTGTGGCGGCCTCAGGAAGAGGATCACAGTCGCCAGGAGACTGGCCGGGCAGGGGTCAGGAGCCACGGCGCACAGAGCTCTGTGCTGCAGCGGGCCACGCAGGGCAGGAAAGGAGGCGTGTATGGGAACCGGTGCACGTGCGGGATCCAGGGTGGCACCGAGTGAGTCTGGTGTGGGAACCGGTGCACGTGCGGGATCCAGGGTGGCACCGAGTGAG
>NW_012118821.1:10326861-10347673 GCF_000951035.1 Colobus angolensis palliatus
GGGATCCAGGGTGGCACCGAGTGAGTCTGGTGTGGGAACAGGTGCACGTGCGGGATCCAGGGTGGCACCGAGTGAGTCTGGTGTGGGAACCGGTGAACGTGCGGGATCCAGGGTGGCACCGACTGAGTCTGGTGTGGGAACAGGTGCATGTGCGGGATCTAGGGCGGCACCGACTGAGTCTGGTCAGGTCACGTTGTGCGGCCCAACATCATTTGTGGTTTTCAGAGGTTTCTGGGTTTCACAGATGGGGCTAAGGAATTACTGACCTGTTTTCAAAAATTAACAGAAGCTTGTACATAGCAGGTGACCTTTTGTAATTTACTTTTATTGCTCAACATTGCTTCTGAAATTTATCCATACTGATGAATATGGCTCTAGTTCCACATGATGATTGATTTCAATCGCTCCAAAGCATTTAATCGATTACATAGAACATAATTCTCTTCTTTTGAATATTGAATATTAAGGTTTTTAATAAAATGTTTGGCTAAGTAATACAAGTAATACTGCAGCAAACATTCTTGAATGTCTTTTTACACACATGTACAAGTTTTTCTAAAGTATATAATTGAAAGTGGGATTGTTGAGTCAAAGGTTATACAAAGCATGTGCTTTATCAACTTTTTTTTTTAAAAATTTTTTTTTTTGAGACAGGGTTTTACTCTGTCACCCAGGCAGGAGTGCAGTGGCTCGATCATGGCTTACGGCACTCTCGACCTTCCAAGGCTCAGGGGATCCTCCTGCCTCAGCCCCACAAGTAGCGGAAACTACAGGCATGTGCTACCACGCCTGGCTAATTTTTGTACTTTTAGTAGAGGCGGGCTTTTGCCATGTTGCCCAGGCTGGTCTTGAACTCCTGGGCTCAAACGATCCACCCGCCTTGGCCTCCCAAAGTACTGGGATTACAGGTGTGAGCCACCGCGCCCAGCCTTATTAGCTATTGTTAAATTGCTCTCCAAGGCAATTCACGTTCCCATCCGCAATGTGTGCTGCCTACCCTTACCAACTGGTGCTGCCAGTGTGACAGGCTTGTCGGTTTCCCTCTTCTTTAGTGTTTCTCCTGGTAAAAGTCTCCAGCTGGAGGCATGGTAGACATTTCCTTGGCCACACATGTCAAGCACACGTGTTCAGAGGTTTATTTTTACAGCCTGGGCAGAGCACAGCCTCAGCCTGCTGATCTTCAGACTTGTCCAAGAGGTGATGTGGAACCAGCAGAGCCAGGGCTCTTGGTTAATGGACAAATGCTGGAGAGGGGACGATCGGCCAGGAGGAACCAGGATAGCATCGTGCTCTAATGCCATGCACTCTTCCTTCCAAGGTGGGATGTGACTTTGGCTACTGTGAGAGCCAGAGCCAGTTCTTATGATTGCATGCTGCCTGCTATTTGAAATTATAATTGCTTATTTTCTTAGTGTGCTTTATGCTATTTTTATCTTATTATTTTCTACCTTATTCCCCTTCCTGGTGGCCCTCCTCCATTTTCAATGATAGATTCCAGAAACATGCAGCAAAGAAATTATTTTAAATATCAGAATCTAAAGTACACCACATAAAACTTTTAACTTTGTGAAAGAAATGTTATGAAAATCTCATAATTACTGTACATGACATGTAAAATTCTAATAGTGACGTTAGTTTGACATGAGATAAAGATTTTAGATAAAAATTACTTTTCCTTTTTTTCTAGGAGTACGATACAGGGTCTATTTGAAAAACTGAAAACAGGCATCACACAACTTCCAAATGATGAGAAAAACAGTCTAATAAAAATCACTCCAGTAACTAATAGCATGTACATAACTTTTCTCCATCTAAGACTCAAAGGGAATATTACCTCTATATACGATACCATTAAAGTGAGTAACATGTCCTCCTCCCAGGCTGTGACATCCATTTCCCTGTAAATTACAATCTTAGGAAACTCTGCCATAACTTAGGAAAATAATTCAGAAACCCTATCCTGGCTGCCTTAAAGACAACAGGAATTATTTTAGGACACACTAGAATGCAAACACCAGGGCAAGGGAAAGATCCTTTCATTAATACATTTTTCACCTTACGTAAGCTCCCTTGTTAGGCCTCTTAATAAAATTTCTGATGGTCTCAAGTATTTCCAATGTATGACACACATCAAACCATTATGTATATTTATTAATAACAGGAACAATCAAAGAGGGTAAAAAAGAGCCTGTAGAAAAAATCCATCACAATGAACATGCATGGCTTTGTGTGTGATTTTTAAACCCACTATGTAAAGCCCCGTCATGCTGCCAGTTCAGTCCCAGCCTCAAGAGGATACATCACAGCAGCTTCTCCACGGCCACACCCAGGGGCCACGCCCACACCCTCGGGAACAGAGCATGGGCCGGGGAAACGGCCACCCTGGAGATCCGTAACTGCATTAGCAAATTATAGAGGATACAGATACTTAGAAATTAGCTGTTTTTTCCCCCTTTAAAAAAGAGTATCTCCATCTCCCTCCTTTCCAAAGCTTTCCAATGATAGAAATAATTACAGAATCACTTCGGTCAAAGAAACTCAATGAAGCATTTGACTGACGTTTACTCACATTTAAACTTAGTGTGATGTGTGAAGAGTCTGCTAACCCCCTAAGCAAGGGATGCTTGTTTACCTTTTTGAGGACACACTTCTGTAAATGTGGTAAAAGATGTTGGGAAGAAAGGCAATTTGGGGAGCGCAGTTTCCAGTGGTTCACAGGCTACCAGAAGCATTCGGATACCAAACACCTATACCAGAGATCCTTTCCCGCTGCTATTTTAGGAGAGGGTCTCTGCCTGGGTTTTTGCGCTTACTCCAAGTTACGGAGCACAGACTTCTGTGAGTATGCTGCGCGACCACGTGAGTGACAGCTCCACAGCGTGGGGAGCATGGTGCAGAGGAAGGAGGAGAGTGAAGCGTCTCTGGGGAAGGTTTGGTTTCTGAGTCTGGAAGGGTCCTTCAGTCTCTGCAAGTGGGGGAACCCCTGGGAACTTTGCTCTGGGGCAAAAGAGGCCTGAGGGATTCATGCTGGAGCTCTCAGATTGCCACCAGTTAGAGAAGCAGGGCTGTGGGAACTGGTATTTAAGATGTGGTACAAGCAGCTTCTCTGCGGAAAGTGGATGCAGGTGATGGGGAGAGAAAAGGGAAACTTCACTGCTGTGGGCTAGGAGTGCAGCTGAATTTGGGTCTGTGTCTGAAGACACCGATGGAGAATCCTAAGAGTTACAATAAATTTGTGAATCTGGAATATATACTTCTTTTAAAAATAGTGTATGAGCTTCAAGTCAGCAACAAGTAAACTAAAAATAATAATAGAGAAGAACTTCTAAATCTGAGTAAACGCCATAAATGGTTAAGGCAGAACTTCACGGAGCAAGAGCCCTAACTTAGCAAACTTTACTGTTACTGCTTGAAAGAGAAGAGGCTTAATAAGTGCTTGCTCAATGAATACACGAAGAAACACAATGGAGAACTTGTTTGGTTCACTACCATCAGATATAAGATCTTCTCATGGGCAAATCCTACCCCTGGATACAACCCAGTCCTAGAAGCTGTATTGCAAAGCACAGTTCCCACAGCGCATAGATCCGACGGTTCAGAAATACTGAGTCATTTGGTGGGAAGCAGTCAATGAGCAAAACCACCACCAGCAACTGTTCTTTCTGCTGGGCTGTGCGGACTACGTAAGGGACACCGGGCAGCAGGGACGGTACTGGTACGTAAGGGACACCGGGCAGCAGGGACGGTACTGGCACGTAAGGGACACCGGGCAGCAGGGACGGTACTGGCAACAGAAGCGAGGACATTTGTTTGGGGCCAGCCTCTACACCTTTGTAGATCTTAGTGTTTTAATCTACAAAGTGAGCATTTTGGACTACGTTAAGTTTTTCAAATTTTTAAATAGTAAAATTCATCCACCTTTTCCCCTAACCCCCCAAAAAAGACATCTCAAGAGAGACTTATGTATAAAATACATCCCGCTGAAATGCTCTGCGTGACACTGGCCCTAGCAAGTCGCCTCTGCAGGCCATGCCCAGTCACCCTGAGGCCCCTCCCTGGAACCTGAGGGTTCTCAGAATCATAGTTTGAAAATGTGCTAGATTCGATCTGCATTCCTATCAAATCCTTCCTTTCCTTTTCTGTCATTGCAGAGGAAGAAAGTTCCATCTTTCCCAGACTCATCTTGTGGTTTCACCTCCTCACTCTTTGCGCCCCCTCCCCTGAACCGCCCCCTGCTCTATCCTTTTGTATGAGCTCCTTCTGTATTTCTTTAAACCCAACATTCTGGTGCTACTTCTTTATCAAACGAGTAGCTTGCCGACGGGGGTCCTCTTACTATCTTCCCTCATCCCTTTATTTATTCGAGAAGACGCTGTGTACCATTCGGTGCCTGACCATGCTGGGTCCTCAGATGCACTGGTGAACAAGACAGACGCTTCCTGACCGTCACGGTGTTTATTACAGATTTTCCATTTTTGTAGGTTGGCTCTGTCTCCCCCTACAAGTTACAGCATTTGTTATTGACACTGATGACATGTCACCTCCCAGTTCATGCATATAATGAAGTCAGGATAAAATCCAAGTAACTGAGGCTGCTTTGCCAAGGTTCGGTACTTTTTCAAAAACAGGCTTTTTGGGCAAGACTCCAAAAAAGGTTTTTTTTTTTTTTTTGGGAAAAAGACCAGGGATCAAAGGAAGTTAACAATCAAGACTGAGAAGAATATAAGAAACTAACTTTTGAGTAAAATGGGGAGGACTCTATTTTTTTTTCCTTTAGGCTGTCTTAGGAAGCAAGAGATCTGCTGACAATAGAACACTGGAAAGTAGAAAGTCAAAGAGAAGTTTAAAATCAAAAGAGAGAGACTAGAAAATCCAGGAACCCAGGGCATGATGTCCCTGCGTGACATCACAGCGGAGTGCAGTCCCCACCTGTGCTTCCCAAAGGCCCTCACACAACCGCAATCTGGGTCATCTCTGTCGGGAGCCGGGCCCCACGCGAAGGGGTTCCAGGTGGCCTGGTCAGTGCAGCAGGCAGCCCCCAACCCATACTGAACCCAGGAAAGCATCTCAAGTGGCACAGAAGTCACAAAACCACACATAATAAGGATGTGTCTGAATTCAAGAGAACTAATCAATTAAGGAAAAAATTTTGTTACTTTGCTAAATGCTATTGCTGAAGATCAAGAAATCACTCCTCTCCTGTGGTTCTGCCTCAGGATTTCCGCCTCACAAACATCAGTCATTTCTGGCAGAATGCGGACAGGCTATACCTCCCTTTCTTTTTTTTTTTGAGACGGAGTCTCAGTCTGCAGCCCAGGCTGGAGTGCAGTGGGCGGTCTCGGCTCACTGCAAGCTCCGCCTCCCAGGTTCCCACCATTCTCCTGCCTCAGCCTCCCGAGTAGCTGGGACTACAGGCGCCCGCCACCTCACCAGGCTAATTTTTTGTATTGTTTAGTAGAGACGGGGTTTCACCGTGTTAGCCAGGATGGTCTCGATCTCCTGACCTCGTGATCCACCCGCTTCGGCCTCCCAAAGTGCTGGGATTACAGGCGTGAGCCACCGCACCCGGCCATCTACCTCACTTTCAAATACAGAGGCAGAGGTGATGGAACACAAAAGGAACTGGAATTATTTTCTTCTGAATTTCACTGTAGTCTTTGTGCAGCGAAGTGATTTACGTATCACCGTTTTCACACAAAAGACAGTCGCTTCTGAGCGGGGACTGAGTCACCTGCTACTCCAAAATAAACCTCAAAACATTTTCATTTTGAAGTTTTCTGTTTTAGTTCATAGGCTAACCTTCACCTGTCATTTCAATGGGCTGTAAAGTTTAATCCTCAAGAAATTTCTAAACTTCTCAACTATTATGTCTTTAGGAACGAAAATTTGCTTAAAATAGGTGAAATCTGGTCAAGTGCAGTGGCTCACGTCTGTAATCCCAGCACTCTGGGAGGGCGAGGTGGGTGGGTCGCCTGAGGTCAGGAGTTCAAGACCAGCCTGGCCATGGTGAAACCTCATCTCTACTAAAAATACAAAAAATTAGCTGGGTGTGGTGGTGTGCGCCTGTAATCCCCGCTATGTGGGAGGCTGAGGCAGGAGAATCGCTTGAACCCAGGAGGCAGAGGTTGCAGTGAGCCGAGATTGCACCATTGCACTCCAGCCTGGGTAACGAGCAAAACTCTGTCTCAAAAAAAAAAAAAAAAAAAAGGTGAAATCTGAAGCCCGGTGCAGAAGAATTAGTAACAATTGAGAAAAACAAGATGGGGAACTATTAGAAAAATAAGTAAATTAGGAAATTCCATTCTCTTTTTTGAAGGATGATAGGTGAATATATGTCCTCCAGATTGTTCACCCAAATCGAGAGTGAGTCTGGACCATGCACTGCTGAAATTTAACAGTCAGGGTGAGGGCTGCATTTCAACACGAGTTTCAGACAGCTGGTGGGACTTATTCCCAAAATCAAGGACCTCACTCTCCAAACCCCTTCAAGACAGTGCATTTCGTATTTTTAGTAGAGGTGGGGTTTCACCATGACCAGGCTGGTCTTGAACTCCTGACCTCAGGTAATCCGCCCGCCTCGCCCTCCCAGAGTGTTGAGATCACAGGCGTGAGCCACCGCACCCAACAAGATTTCACCTATTTTAAGCAAATTTTAGTTCCTAAAATTTGACTGCATGCAGGCATGGGAGCATGGCTTTGCTGAGTCCACTCTAGGCAACCGTCTGGATGAGCAAGAAGAGCAATTCCACAGCCCCCTAAGGAGACGGCACTGGGGAGCTGAGACTCGGCGTGAGACGGGGCTCTCATTCCAGAGTACTGACCCGATGGCTGCCTTAGGGCTCCTGAAGGAAACACATACGACAAACTTCCACTATCTTCTCCTTCACTTAGAAAAGCTATCCAACACGATTCCAGCTGTCTTTAAGATTATGAATTCACTGGAATCAAATCAATCTGTACAGCAATGGTCATCCAGTGTTAATGATTTATTTTTTATTTTTTTAAGACGGAGTCTCGCTCTGTAGCCCAGGGTGGAGTTGCAGTGGTGTGATTTCGGGTCACTGCAACCTCCGCCTCCCGGGTCCCAGTTCAAGCGATTCTCCTGCATCCGCCTCCTGAGTAGCTGGGATTACAGGAACGCGCCACCACGCCCAGCTAATTTTTGTATTTTCAGTAGAGACGGGCTTTCACCATGTTGGCCAGGCTAGTCTTGAACTCCTGACCTCATGATCTGCCCACCTCGGCCTCCCAGAGTGCTGGGATTACAGGCGTGAGCCACCGCGCCTGACCATGAAATTTAAAAACCTTATAGAATTCATGACAAAGCTTAAAAATGTTCACAAATTCACCCATTCAATAAATTTTCTATACAAAATGCAGAAAATGCAATATATTTTAAAAACGAACACAGATCATTTCTCTCTATTACACATGATGAAGCATACTCAATCAAAGTATATGCTGCTCTGAGTAATCTGATCATTTCCAATAATGGCTTTTTAACTAATTAGGCTTAAAAGCATCCATGTATTAATATGATGCTTTTTGGTGCACAGGACTGGCATCTACTCCAACAAAATTCTACTTATGTGCAAGAGCTATGAATAATATTCAAAATAATTAATTTCTAGAGAAAATATTACGAAGGCAGGCAGGACTTATCACAACACTGAAATCAAACACATTGTCACTTACAATTAGCTGTTTCAATCCAACAAAAGATTGTTCCACTGAGTCGGCATTTAGGACTTGTCTCTTTGCTGCAGCTTTTTCACCCAGAAAGCGAAGCATCAAGTCTTTAACTGCATCTCCCTGGGAAGAAGAGAAGAAAAATATGTCGAGACAATAAAATGTCAGTTAAACTCAGCTAACCAGAACGCATAACTAAACAAAGTTTCTTTTTTCTCCAGTGGCTTACGGAGGTAAAAGTAATGGTTATCGTAGCGTAAAACTTCAATTAACCAGAAGCTAAATTACCACAATTGTTAATAAAATGCGTAATTTTAGAATTGCTCCTTATTCTTTTTATTTTTAAAATTACATTTTTATTCACCACTGATCGGAAAGCATGTTCTTTATTCTGAAGAGGAAACGGTATATCCTGCCACCTACCACAGGCTTGCAGTGAGAGGCAAAGCCAAGCCAGCAGAGGGGCCTCAGGTGAGGGGCCCAGGGAAGCCCAGGAGAATGAAGGTGACACTGCTGGGGACCAGGGGCTGCACCACACGGTGGCCAGACTCACGCTGGTGCAGGCAGGCCTCAATAGTCTTCCCAAATCCCATCAAGGCCCCCATGCTTGCCTGGACCTCCAGGAAAGCCGTGAGGGCTAGGGGTAAAGAAGTCAAATTACCAACGGCCTTCTCTTCAGTGCTGAGGTCACCAGCCAAGCCAAAGGAAAACTGAGACCCCCTTTCACAGCAGGTCCTCCATAGCCTCACTGAGCCAAGCCCTGCTCCAGGAGCTGGTGGGCTCACTTCATGCTGCAAGCCAGGGAAGAATCCAGTTGCCTCTGCACGGGACTGTTTCTGCCTCCTGACCCAACTCCTCTGATTATACTGATCTTTGACGGTGCTGAAGAACACTGAAAGTGGAATCTGAAGCATGCCGCTTACTTTAAAGGGAAGACACAGAAGGGCAAGGGGAGGGAACCGGTGCTTTTGTGTGGCCTGGGGACAGAAGAGGTGTGTCAATGAGCTGTACTGAGCAGGGAGCGATCTCATAGCTGGTGTCAAGCCCAGACGCTGGGCGAGCTGGCCTTCATGAGCCTCGGGAGTCAGCACGGTTCAGGGGCCCCAGGGAAGGGCGTGAAGTTACCGAGTCTGTTGCCTGGGGACAAACTAGTCATCCCAACAGTGCAGAGAAAACTGTTACAGTCCGCGGGCCTCAGTGCTGTTTCGGTGGCTGCACCGCAGGCTGAGGGGGAGTCCAGGGTAAGTAAACGCTGCTCACAGGACGCAATGCTCTCCATGGGCAGCAGGAGAAGCCTCTCACACACAGCGGGGACCAGGACACAGCCCTGGACCATCTCTCTCCCTTCTGGGGGTGCTGCTGACTGAGGAAAGGCACCCGGGAAGGGGCAGCAGCATTGAGGTCCCTGAAACACCTGAGGGAGGGGCAGCCGGGGGGACAGAGCAGCCCAGGGGGAAAGGGCAGCAGCACTGAGGTCCCTGAAATGCCAGAGACAGTGAGCAGCCTGGGAGGAGGAAGCAGTGGCTCTGAGGTCCCTGAAATGCCAGAGACAGTGAGCAGCCTGGGAGGAGGAAGCAGTGGCTCTGAGGTCCCTGAAATGCCAGAGACAGTGAGCAGCCTGGGAGGACGAAGCAGTGGCTCTGAGGTCCCTGAAATGCCAGAGACAGTGAGCAGCCTGGGAGGAGGAAGCAGTGGTTCTGAGGTTCCTGAAATGCCCGGAGACAGCAAGCAGCCGGGAACCGGCTGGACCTTCCCTGACATGTGCTCTGGGCATCTGGCCCGCAACAGCTGCTGACAGGGACACGGCACAAAGGCCCTGCAGTCTCTCAGGTGAACAGAAGAAAGACTCAAACTAGGACAACCCCAAGATGGGGGGTGGAGAAAGCCAAGATCTCTCCATCCCAGCACAAAGCTGCCTCCCAGCCGCAGGGAAGCTGATGCTCATGCTGCAGGCGGGCCACCGGGAGCACACAGTGACTGAGGGCGCACAGACGCCTGCGTGTCCCCTGCCTGGACTTCACCACTGGCTCAGATCTCTTCCTATTGTTCTCCGACCCTCTTTTTGTGGGGGGAAAAGAAAAGCATAGAAGTTGTTTCTCCTAAGAAGCAAGGTTATTTCAATCTTTCGCTATCTCTCAAAATGGTGACGCTTAAAAGAAGAACAATACCTAGACCACGAGAGCAAGAGAATCAGAAAAGCTGCTGACGTTGCTTCTCCACGCTGCTGCCTCCCTCTCTACCGGGAGAGATCAACGGCCCGCGGCACGAGGGGCCGGGTGCTCCGGGTCACAGGTCTGTCTCTTCCCTGGGTGCTAACCCTGGTGCTCGCAGAGGCCGACCTCACGTTTTCTCACATTGAGGCAAAGACCTACGGGCAGCCATTGTATAATTGCTGCTTTCAGAGTGTAAGGTGAAGTACTTCAAATACCAGATCCACAAAGTCAGCTAACTGATCTAGCAGCAATAATTACAGGGCAAAATGAAAGAGTTCAGACCCAGCGCTCCATAAAGCTCTGCAAAAATGCAACTCTTCTCAGACAAAGAGCATCTCAGTCAGAGGGCAGCGAGCTGGGTGAAGAGCAAAATCAAATCGCAATGCCAGGGACGGAGGGCCAGTGCAACTCCTCCATCCCCACAACACTCTCACTGAGACCATGCTGCAAAAAGCTCTCGCCCTTAAAATTCTCTGTTAGTTAATATTTTATTACCACAGCAAGTTCCGGAGATATTAGCATATGCATGACTATCAAATCTCCCATCAACGGAGGGCCAAGGATGTGACAAGCATCTTAAGACAAACCTCGCCCTTGCTGTGTCGCTAACGGCAGAGGGAGGTGGAGACGCTGGTACTGCATGTCCTCCAGTGGTTACCGTGGGGACGGGAGGGAGCTTCCCGCAGGGCTTTCCAGACAGCTGTGCTGCTGCCCCTGGATGGAATCCAGCTAGAACCAATGGCAAACCATTCAGCGAGGGTCTACTTTATCCAGGGCAAGGTTCAGGGAACACGAAGGAGATATATGAACGTATCACAATCTGGGACTCATTGTGATCGCACCACCCCATTCTCCTGGTCAGGTGCATTTCTGGAGGAGCAAGTGGCTGTTCTCACAGCTGACAGGCGGTTAGGGGCCTGGCTGCCTTTCCTGCAATGGGGGAATAGTCTCAGTTGTCCCTTCTTGATTTTCATGGTGAAAGACAAAACAGAAGCCAGAGCAGCGGACTGAAAGCTTACGGGCCTTACTGTCTGGGAAGCCTAAAGGCACAAATGCTCGTGGGGTAGTGTTGCTGAAAGGCAGCAGGCCTGCACCTGGCACAGAACTCGCTGACTTTTCCGCCACGTTGCCAGTGCAGAAAGGTGCCTGTTATCCTCGGAGGGTCTATCCTCTGGCTCCAGTGTTTGCTTACTCCGGGGAAAAATGAGACCACCTGAACCAAAAACCACAACAGTTAAAACAAAACCCAAACCCAAACTCAAGGATGTGGAGAAACGGGAACCCTCACACGCCACATCATCGGTGGGGATTCAACATGGAATAGCCATTTTAGAAACAGTCTGGTGGGGCCTCAAAATGTTGAACAGAGTTACCACAGAACCAGCAAGTCCATCCTGAGCTATACATCCCAGACAGCTGAGAACACACAGACACAAACACTTGTGTGTGAATGTTCACAGTAGCGTTACTGACAATAGCCAAAAGGTAGAAACAGCCCAAATGTCCACCAACTGATGAACGAATAAAAAGCAGCAGTAATTTTCTTCTATCCATTTCAGGGTAACTGGGACTGGACTGTCTTGAGGTGAACAACTGCAACATTGCTCAGAGGAAATCTAACAACTGTCTTCACACACAGCAAAGGACTGCGACCCCAGAGAAGGAAAACATGACTTGAACTCCTGAACCCAATGGCACTGTTTGGACCACATTGCAGGAGAATCCCACGCAGGGTTTGGGATGTCAAGGAGGTTAAGGTGGACGGGCTGAGGAGGCTGAGACTGTACTCAAATATGCTTTCCCAACATTCTTATTTTGCTAAATTACTAGCAACAATGGAGGAAAAGTGTGAGAGTGTACGTGTGAGAAAGAATAGACAACATTATCTCTATATAAGTTCCACCTACATAATCCTTTGTGGTTTACTCTAAAAACCCAGCTACAATTTATAACATAATTTACTAGAAAATGGTTTTGGAACCTACTTACAAACTGGATAATTCTTATATCCAGAGACCTAGACAAGAGGGAGCTAAGCAGAGACAGGGTTTCTGTGGGAGCCCTTGAGTTTACTGCTGATCACTCAGCTATATGTGCAGAGGGTGCAGCTCTGAAGACTGGAAAGGACGGGGCGCTGTCAGCTGGCAAGCCCAGAGCTCACACAGGGCTGCGGGGTGCTGAGTGTGGGTCCGCCACGGTGGAGTGCTGTCACCGAACAGAAGGAGCATTCAGTCTAGACTTCAGAATGGTCACCCAAAAGTAGAAGCTACTACTCTAAAGTCATTCTAAAAAGCCTAAAAACAGACATGAAACTAAATCTGTAAATAAGTTACTTGTCAGAATAAAGGACAAGTCTTTTCAAAGGAAGATGAAAAAGCTAGACACACAACCTGAAATCCACACCTTCTAATAAAAAATTACTAGACATGTAAAACATGTGTCCCATAACTAAGAGAAAAAGTACATAAAAATAGATCCAGATATTACACAGATAATGGAACTTTTAACTTTTTTTTTTCTTTTCTTTCTTTCTTTCTTTTTTTTTAAAGAGGCCTATGTTGCCCAGGCTGGCCTCAAACTTCTGCGCTCCAGTGATTCTCCTGCCTCAGCCTCCTGAGTGGCTGTGACTACAGGCAAGTGCCAGCACACCCGGCTCAGAAGAGAACTTTAAGGGGTCTCTTACAAATGTTCTCAAGAGCTTACAGTAAAGCTTGAAAATGATAAGAAAAGAAAAATGATACAAAGAAGAACCACATAAAAATTCCAGAGATAAAAAACACGGAAAAGTCACTGAATAGCATTAGTTGCAAACTAAAAAGTCAGAAGAAAAGATGAGTGAACTTAAGGACAGCAATAGAAATTCTAAACTTAACCACAAAGAGAAAAAGACTGGAAAATAAAAACAATAACAAAAACAGATCCTCAGTAACTTCTGTGGCAATATTAAGCAGTATGTATACTTGGAGGTTCCAGAAGTAGGAAAGAGAAAAAAAAACAAAAAATACCTGAAGAAATAATGACCAAAAATTTCCCCAAATTGACAAAAATGATAAACTCTCAGATCCAAGATGGTCAACGAATGCCAAGCAAGATAAACATAAATCCCATGTGAAGGTACGTCAGAACCAAACTGCCGATAAACCAGGGATAAAATCGTAAAAGCACCTAGAGGAAAAATACGCAATTAGGCACAGAAGAGCAAGGATAAGAATTACTACAGACTTCTCATCAGAAACTATGCAAGTCAAAAGACAGTGGGATGGCATCTTACAAGGTCTAAAAAGAAAAAAAACCCTGCTAATCTAGAATTCTACATACTGTAAACATGTTGTAGATTCAGCAAAAATAAGCTTTAATAATGAAGATGAGGCTGAGCATGGTGGCTCATGCCTGTAATCCCAGCACTTTGGGAGGCCAAGGCAGGCAGATCACTTGAGGCCATGAGTTCAAGACCAGCCTGGCCAACATGGTGAGGCCCTGTCTCTACTACAAATACAAGAACTGGCCAGGCGCAGTGGCTCACTCCTGTCATTCCAGCACTTTGGGAGGCCAAGGCAGGCAGATCACTTGAGGCCATGAGTTCAAGACCAGCCTGGCCAACATGGTGAGGCCCTGTCTCTACTACAAATACAAGAACTGGCCAGGCGCAGTGGCTCACTCCTGTCATTCCAGCACTTTGGGAAGCTGAGGTGAGCGGATCACTTGACATCAGGAGTTTGAGACCAACCTGACCAACATGGCAAAACCCCTATCTACTAAAATTACAAAAATTAGCTGGGTGTGGTGGCGCATGTCTATTAGCTGGGCGTGGTGGTGCATGCCTGTAGTCCCAGCTACTTTGGAGGCTGAGGCATGAGAATCACTTAAACCTGGGAGGAGGAGGTTGCAGTGAGCTGTGATTGCAAAACTGTACTCCAGCCTGGGCGACAGAGCAAGACTCTGTCTCAAAAAAAAAAAAAAAGATGTAATAATTTTGAAATTAATAAAAGCTGCAAGAATCTGTAGCTAGTACACCTGCACCCCAAAATTAAAATTTCTGCCCTTCAAAAGATACCTAAGAAAATGCAAAAACAAGGCACAGAATAGTAAAACACATATTTGAAACACTTCTGTAGTATATGACAGCTCATTTCCAACTAGGATATGTACAGAACTCTTAAAACACAGTAACAATAAGACAAATATCCAAAGTCTGAAGGATGGAGAAAACATCTGAAGAGATACTTTATAAAGATACACAAATAGCCTATATATCAAAGGATTAATATATCAGATCCTATGTATCAAGTAGCCTGTATAACCTCAGTCATCAGAGAAATGCAAACATCAAAAAAAGTTGACTATACCATGGATATAAAACAACTGAAACTCTCATATGCTGCTGATGGAAATGTGAAATAGTGTGCCCACTTTGGAAACTGTTCTATTTCTTATAGAACGAAATGCACACTTATCATAAACCCCAGAAAGTATGCTAGTAAGTTTTTACCCAAGAGAAACGAAAATCTGTCCACACAAAAGACTGTGCTCAAATATGCTTCCCCAACATTCTCATTTTGCTAAATTACTAATAACAGGAGAGAGTATGTGTGAGTGTGTGTGTGAGAGACAGAATATACAACTTTCTCTCTCCGTAATAAGCTCCACCTAGAGAGCCCCTTTGTGGTTTATTCTAAAAACTCACCTACAATTTATAATATAATTTACTAGAAAATGAGTTTTGAACATACTTACAAGCTGGATAATTCTTATATACTCAGCAGTGGGAATTCAGTTAATAGCAAAGGCTCAAGGCTGGCAGTAATTACGGATTCTAGATTCAAGATTTTTGGTGCTGGAAGGACTCACTGGAGGAGACTCTCAGCCATCCACCAATCTCTGATCTCCCCTTCTTCTTCTTCTTCTTCTTCTTCTTCTTTTTTTTTTTTTACTTTAGACAAAGTGTCAGAGCGGCTGGAATGCAAAGTTGCCCAGGCTGGAATGCAATGGTGCGATCTCAGCTCACTGCCACCTCTGCTTCCTGGGTTCAAGTGATTCTCCTGCCTCAGCCTCCCAAGTAGCTGGGACTGCAAGTGTGCACCACCACGTCCGGCTATTTTTTGTATTTTTAGTAAAGATGGGGTTTCACCATGTTAACCAGGATGGTCTCGATCTCCTGACCTCGTGATCCACCCACTTCGGCTTCCCAAAGTGCTGGGATTACAGGTGTGAGCCACCAAGCCTGACCCTCCCCTTCTAGTAACAGGACTTCAGTTTTGCCTGGGCATATAACCCCTTACCCAAAGACTATTTCCAGCCTTTCTTGCAGCTTGGTGTGGCCAAGTGACTAAACCCTAGGCAGTGGGATGTGAGTGGACACACTGTTTTCCAGATGATGCATGGTAAAAGGAATACTGCAGAGCTCTCCAGCCTCTCCCTCTTCCAGATAGCTGGAAGACAGCAATGGGAAAACGCTTCCTGGACTTGGTTGAGGAAGGTGGACCAATCCACAGCGCTGGCTCACATATCTCCAAAGTGTTCCACCACCCTGAAATAAACATGGATCCTATTCCAGCCACCGTACCTTTGCCTTGCTTTGTTAATGCAGCTGAGCCTACAGCCTGACTGACAGACTTACCAAAACCTTTCACTTTACAGAGAAGAAAATGGAGCCACAAATGTTCAATGAATTCCCTTACGTTACACAGGTTATTGGCAAAGCAACAATTTGAAACCAATTCTTCTAATTCAAGGCTTTTCCTAAGTTCACATACTGATCAGGGATATGTCCATGTATCAGGCAACTTCTGGGACCCTGGAGGAGACTTAGCTACTCATTCTTTATAGAACACTAAAATTAAGCCATTTGACTTCCAGTTCTTTTTTTTTTTTTAATGTGGGTAAATAGAAAAGGCATTCTTTTAGAATATTTAGTTGACAAATACAAATTATATATATTCAAGGTATACAACATGATCATTTGTTATAAGTAGACATTGTGTACTGAGTTCCAAATCAAAATAATTAACACAACCGTCACTACCCATAGTTACTGTGTATGTGTATATGTGTGAGGGTGGCGAGCGGACACTTGAAATCTGCTCTCATCAAATTTCAAGTAAACAATGCAGTATTACTAACTACAGTCACCATGCTAAATGTACATTCCATCCCCAGCACTCCTTCCTCTTGCATAAATGGAGCTCTCTACCCTTTGAGTAACATCTCCCCATGCCCCTCACACTCCCAGGCCCCAGCTTCTATGAGTTCGACTTCTGTAGATTCCACATGTAAATGAGATCACGTGGTATTCATCATTTTGTGTCTGGCTTATTTCACTTAACCTAATGTCCACCAGGTACATGCATATAGTCACAAATGGCAAGGTTTCCCCTTGTTTTTCAAGGACTAAATAGAATTTCATTGTGCATATTTTCTTTTCTTTATTTTATTTTAATTTAATTTAATTTAATTTTATTTTTTAAGAGACAGGTCTTACTCTGTTATCCACGCTGGAGTGCAGTGGTGCAATCATAGCTCATTGCAGCTTTGAATACCATGGCTCAAGTGATCCTCCAGCCTCAGCCTCCTAAGAAGTTGGGATTATGGGCGCGAGCCACTATATACCACATTCTCTGTCCTCTCACCTGTCGATGGGCGCTTAGGTTGATTCCCTATCTGGGCTACTGTGAAGAATTCTGCAATGAACATAGAGCACAGGCATCTCTCTGAGATCCTGATTTCAATTCCTTTGGATACATACCCAGAATGGGGGACTGTTAGATCATATGGCAGCTCTATTTTTAACTTTTTCGGGCACCTCCATAATGTTTTCCATAACGGCTGTATTAATTCACATTCCAACCAACAGTGCACAGGGGTCCCTTTCTCCACACCCTCACCAACTCTTGCTGTCTCCAGAGTTTTTGGTTAATAGCCATGATATCTCATTGTGGTTTTGATTTGCATTTCCCTGATAATTAGTGCTGTTTCTAGTTCTTTGATTTAAACAGAAATCTTTCTGAGAGAAATAGAATTAGTCATTTTCTACGGTAGGGAGAAACACAACATAAGACAAAGAGGCCAGAACTAAGGCAAACAGGACCTGTGTTCTGGCACTGGCTCTGCAGTGTACTGGCTGCATTACCTAGGGTAAACACGCCCATGGGAATCTGCCTGGATCTCTACTGAGCCACAGTGCACTGAAATCATCCATTTGCAGGTCTGCCTTCCCTTGTCTAGGCCATCTGTCCTGGTCTGTGCTGGTGGGTGGGCACCACGCCCTCCTTTGTGTCACGAGGAGAGAGGATGTCTGGGACATGGCAGGCTTGCTGGTGAACGCACAAGTCATTCGGATCTGCTTCCTCATCATAAAAGGAGAAACTGACTGGATCAGAGACCTTTCAGCTTTTTTAGGGAACAGGTGCTTTCCATTCCTTGAAAGCTTTGAGCTTGCTGCAAGGTATTTAGTACTCTTAGCCCTACTCACTAAATGTCATATGCTCACCCCAGCCCTTTTGTCAACCAAAGTGAAACACCTCTGCCCATTTCTAAATGTACCTAAGACCCTTGGACTCCAGCACCCAGTTCGGAAGCAATAGGTTAAGTCTTTCCTGTGGCAGCCTTCAGATTTCCTCTGAGTTACAGTCAGAGGGAGAAGGAAATGGCATCAGAGGGTTTGAAAGAAAGTGCTAAAGGCCAGACCCACAGATGTTAAAGGAATTTCCCAGCAGAGAGGACAAACAAGAAAGAGAAGGGAAGAAACATGGAGAAGAACACGAAAGCCATCTTGGGGGTACAGGGTACAGAGACAAGACCAGGGAGTGGGAGAACAGGTAAGGATTCAGCGACAAATAAATCCAATCCCACAATCCAAATACCCCTGACATCAAAGTCCGGAATTGGTATTCATTAAAAAGATCCTGCAAAGGTTAAATTATGCTCAGTATATTCTGCCTAAGAGGGTAGAGAAGGATGCCCAGACCAATGCCTGGTCAAGAGTAAGGACACAATAAATATAGTATATGAATATTAGTAAATTAGTCAATGAATACTCTGGAAAGACTGCCGTGTAAAATACCCAAAATATGGATGTCTATGGGCTTACACTTCAGTTATCTGAAAAAATTAATTGGCTTCATTTCTCTAGCATGTCACTTCTCTTTTCCTAGAGAATTCACCACTCCTAGGTCTCAGCCATCTATCAATTCAATAAAAATAGTCACAGTCATACAATTGGCTTATTGGCTTACCCACCTGTGTTCAGGAGTGGGTACGTGGCTGCACTAAAGGGGGCTGTAGGTCCTTCTTTCAGTTCAGGAAAACAGACACGCACAGGACGTGAGGCCAGTAAACTGGGAGGTGGGGAGCCCTGCCATGTACAGTGCCATATGGAAACTACTAATCCTGTCCCACAATTTGGTTGCAATAAACTAAAATTGATATGCATATGATTTAATCTGATACATATGTGTACATACATTTATAAAAATTTTATCATACTATGCATGTTACACGCTATCTTCTGTCCTGATTTTCACATTTAACAGTATGAGATGAACCTCATTAAATATTCTGTTTTATATCTTTTTTAAAAATAGATTTTACAATTTATATTATTATTCACCAATGATCAGAGGAAGATTTTATTATTTAGAGCACTTTTAGGTTTGCTGCAACATTAAGCAGGGTATAGAAATCTTCCATATCCTGCCTGTCCCCCTCAACACACAGTCTTGCCCATTAGCAACACCCCTCGCCAGAGCGGTCCACCTGTTGCAACTGATGAATCCACATGGACACGGACACATCACTGTCACCCGAAGTCCACGGCTGACGCGAGGGTAGACTTTTGCTGTGGTTCATTCCATGGGTTTGGTAAAAAAACTAACAACATGTACGCAGCATTCAAGTATCACACAGAATAGTTTCATTGCCTTAAAATCCTCTGTGTTCTGCCTGTTCATCCCTTCTTCCCCCAACCCCTGGCATCATATTAAAAACTTACGTAAATATTCCATTGTAAAGATGAGGTGAGTCATATGTATTCAAGTCTCCTAATAACGGGCTTTTAGATTATTTCAGATTCTTTGCAATTATAAACCACCCTGACAGACATCTCAACAGCTGGTATATGTATACAAGTATGATGAGTTCCTCACAATACATTCCTAAGAGTGGAATTTCTGGGTCAAAGGAAATGCACGTGTTGATGTGCATTTTAAAATTTACTTAAATATGTTTGTACTGATTTTGGTCTCGTCTGGGCTGCCTTACAGAGACTATTGTCCCACACTTCAACAAACAGTCAATCATGATTGATAGATGGAAATGGAAATGACTGGAGTGTGATGGCAGCAGGAGGCAGACAAATCTCAGGCAGACAAATTCTAGGCAGACTGGGCGGTCCCCGGTGAAACCTGACTGTCGAGCTCAAGAGTTTCAAGCCTAGCTGCAAGTCCCGGATAAACCCATGGAAGGGACTGAGAACGTCTCGTCCCATGTGGCGCGCTTTTATCTGATTGATTACCCCTCTTCACCTATTTTACATATACCTACCCTTCCCCAGTTGGTTTTTTCCACTATCGTTCTCACCTTTGAGTGGTGACTTCGTTTTAGCCTTCTTTTTTGCATACTCACAATCAGCATGCACCCCTCCATTCTGAGCCCAAAACAGCCCGAGTCAGCCGCATCAGGAGAGAGACCACCTGACTTCCGGTGGGGGACCACCCTCGCCTCCCCTCTCGGCTGAGAGCTGTTTTGTGCTCAATAAATCTCTTGTCTGCCCTCCTCACACTCTGGTCGTCAGTTTAATCTCGTTCTCTTGGAGGCAGGACGAGAACTCAGGACTCCGCGGAATGCAGGTACCAAGAGAGCAATACCACTGTAACCCTCCATCCCCCACTCCCTTCAGCTGCCCCACTCAACGGGAAGCAATGGTCTGTTAACGTGCCCGTTTAGAGCTGTTAAGATGCCCGTTAGTCCAGCTGCAGACGCGGGTCGAAAAGAGCCGTGTGGACGCTCTAACATCCCTTCTAGGGCTTCGGGGTCGCGGGCGTCGCTGTTTGGGCGCCACGGTGTTCCCCTCGCCTGGAGGCGGGAGTCCACTGTGGGAGTCACTTGTCACATGCCTGGTCCAGCTAC
This sequence comes from Colobus angolensis palliatus, assembly GCF_000951035.1. Lineage (NCBI taxonomy): Eukaryota > Metazoa > Chordata > Mammalia > Primates > Cercopithecidae > Colobus > Colobus angolensis. The sequence continues at coordinate 10,346,886 of NW_012118821.1, forward strand.
AAGCCCCGTGTGGAGCCTACTCCTGTGCTGGCAGTTGGAGAAGCCCCAGGACCCCTGCACTCGGTTGCTCGCACAACCCTCCTGCTGAGGGCTGACAGCACAGTCACCGAGGCCACGGGATATGCCAAAGCACAAGCCAGGGCGGCCCGGCAGGCCTAGAGGGCGAACCCGGGCCAAGAGGCCTGGGTCGGGGCATCACCGACCTCGGAGGTCTCCGGCTGGCAAAGCGGCACCGAAAAAAATCCTGCGTTGTTTTTCATTACCAGTGAGATCGAATATTTGCATATTACTATTTAGCTTAACATTTACATATTTCTGTGATTTGTTACTTTTTGGGTCACGTATATTTTTCTTATTCAACCTATAAAAATTCTACATCAGGCACGTTCAATGTTACAGGAATGTATTTTTCCCTATTTTAAAGAAAGAAATGGATTTATCAATTACCGGAGTTCAAATGTCAGATGGATTACAGGACATGGAGAACTAACTGAGAGAATTACCGTAGAACTCTCAGCCTTGCTGGTATTTATTTCTACATCTCTCAGTAGCAGTCCATTAAATACATTCTGTTGGGGAAACCAGCAGCTCCTAATTACCCAGGCACAGAGGAACACAGCCGCTCACAATCGGATGTTAGGAACTGCTGAAAACAAGGCTTTCTCCGTCCCTTGAGGGGCACTACGCGTATCTCAGAGGCAGAGGGGAGGCGCCACCTGGGAGGCAGGAGACCCGGGCTCACCTGGATGTTGTCGAACCTGAGGCCCGGCATGGTAAGGTTCTCCTTG
>NW_012118821.1:10348298-10362574 GCF_000951035.1 Colobus angolensis palliatus
CGTCGACCTGGCCAGTGGGACTCGGGGTGCCCGCGGGCTCCGGGCCCGGGTCGCCTTCCCCTCCGGGCTCAGCTTCCTCCCGCGCTCGGCCCAGGTCGCCCGCGTCGCCCTCGCTGTTGTTGGGGGAGTCGGAGATGAGGACGCTCTCCATCATGTGCTCGTTCAGCTTGTCCGCGAGAGGACTCGAGCCTTCCGACGCGGTCTCGTTCTCTTCGGATCCAAACTCATCTCCGCCAAGATCGATGGTTTCCTCGTGGAAGAGCGACCCCTGCTCCTCCGGAGGCGCGAGCTGAGGGGGATGCGGGGCCTCCGGGGCCGGGGTCTCCTCGCCGCCGCCAGCGTCCTCCATGCCCCTGAAAGCGAAGACAGAAAGAAGGCCCCTCAGTGTGATCTTCGTTTACCTCAACCGAAAAATGCCTATTGCTTATAGACTCAAATATTTGACTCAGACTTCCATTTCTCCAGCTTCTTATCCATGTGCTTTTGATTATGGTAAAATACACGTAACATTTACCGCTTTAAGTTCAGTAGTGTTAAGTGCATCTACATTTCTGTGCAACCAATCTCCAGAACACTTTTCATGTTGCAAAACTAAAATCCTATCCCCATTAAACATCCCCCTCCCCCCGTATACCCACCTCCCCTGCCCGGAACATCCACCATTCCACTATAAAATAAGTGGAATCACCCGATAATCGTCTTCTCACTGGCTGATTTCACTTAGCATGAAGTCCTCAAGGGCTATTTACACGACAGTTTGGTCTGTTTCCTTCCTTTTTATGGATGAAAACTACCCAGGGTGTGCGTACACTACATTTGGTTTATCCAGCTATCTGCTGATGAACACGTGGGTTGCTCCCATCTTTTAGCTATTGTGGATACTCCTGCAATGAACGTGGGTGTACAAATATATCTCTGAGACCCTGCTTTCAATCACTTTGGGTATATACCTAGAAATAACTGCTGGATTATATGGTAATTCTATTTTTAAGTTTTTTTGAGGCACCAAAAATCTGTTTTTCATAGTGGCTAAACCATTTGTCATTCCCACCAACAGTGGACAAGCGTTCCAATTCACATTCTTGCCAGCACTTGTTATTTTGTTTTAATTGTATTTCATAGTGGTCATTCCAACAGGTGTGAGGTTCCAGCCATATAAACACTATTTTATTCTGAGACTCAGCTAAGTCCCTCCTCTTCCATGAAGCCCTCCCAAGACTCTTCAATTTATAATAGTCTCTTCACTCTTCCCCATGCTGTCCGCCCCCCTGCCCCAGCTCATATTATCTGCCTAACTCTGGAAATCTGAGACAGAATGAGATGAAAAACTTACACAGTAAGAAAACAACAGCGCGCTCACTGAGCACTGATGGCTGAAGCTGACAACACAACTAGCTAACATTTATCGGCACATGCTATGCCCCTGGCTATATACACATATGCCTATGTGATTCGCAGAACGCCCCTCCGAGATAGCTGCTAGCACTGTCTTCGTTTCACAGACGAGGACACTGAGGCCTGGGGAGGCTATGTTAGCCAAAATCACAGAGCCAGTGAGCGGGGAAACCAGGACCAGCCGAAGCTGGCATGTGGAGGGGCCACTGGCTGGTAGAGGCCACAGAATGAAACAAAGAGCTCGAACTGTAAAAAAGTATGTTCCTTTCCTTGAAAAACTTTTACTTTATGTACTTTTACTGTCATAGTGAACAAATTCAAGTTAAGGAAATCTAAGAGACTATGATAAAAGATAAGGGATTTTTTTCAGAATAAAACAACACATACTTTTACTTAAAAAAATGACACTTAGCTGATCTCTAGATAAGACTACCCTTTTCTCACTGTCAGCACTTCCATCACAGTATTCCCAATGAGTCAGCCTTCCCAAAACGTTATTTTAAAGTAGTTAATCCAAGTTATACATTTTTTTTTTTTTTTTTTTGAGACGGAGGCTCGCTTTTTTTTTTTTTTTTTTTGAGACGGAGGCTCGCTCTGTCGCCCAGGCTGGAGTACAGTGGCCGGATCTCAGCTCACTGCAAGCTCCGCCTCCCGGGTTCCCGCCATTCTCCTGCCTCAGCCTCCCGAGTAGCTGGGACTACAGGCGCCCGCCACCTCGCCCGGCTAGTTTTTTGTATTTTTAGTAGAGACGGGGTTTCACCATGTTAGCCAGGATGGTCTCGATCTCCTGACCTCGTGATCCGCCCGTCTCGGCCTCCCAAAGTGCTGGGACTACAGGCTTGAGCCACCGTGCCCGGCCCAAGTTATACATTTGAAGAAGTTTCCGGTTCAGCCTGGTCAGTTACTAATTCCCTTATGCATTCATCCAATAATTGTAAAGTGTAAATGAATTAAAAAATCAAATGAAAAGGAGTAAAACCTTTGTTTCCTGCCACGTTTCACCGCGAGCCTGAAGAACAAACTGCCCTAGAACCCCAAAGGGGGAAGCCCCCTGGGCATTGTAAGGCTGCTCCTTCAGGTCCCACCTGCACAAGGATAGAGGCTGGGCACAAGGAGCAAACAAGCAGCCTGAGGCAGTGCCCTCTGTAGTCTCCCAGCAGGACCTGAAGGCACTACCATGGTCTGCGTATTTTTTTTTAGAAATAAGAATTTATTTCCATACAAGCTAATGATGAGAGAAAGGGATTTTCCCTCCCTCTCATCTCCCCTCAGCCCTAACAAGATTCTAGGTTCTAAAGCTAATTCTGATTCAACCTCACAGATTTAAAAAGTTGTATTGCCTTTGTGAAGAAACTTTTTTTAAGAAACAATTCTTACTATTATGAAGATGAAGCTGCTTTAAATCTCTAAGATTTAGGGAAATCTGTTTATCAGAGATACAATAACAAAGAACATCGCCTAGAAAAAATTACCAAAATAATAAAAATTAAAGTAAAATGCTTCTAAATTACAAAGCTTAAAAACTTTATAAAATGTAAAATAAAGAGAACTGATAAAACAGGAATGTCCAAAATTTTCATTAATACCTGCAGACCACTTTTGAGAATAGAATAAAAAAATAAATTTTATTCTTAAGTAAATACCAAAGTAATAAAAAGCCCTAATAATTTAGGGCAGGGATGATCACTTTTGCTTTCACACAAATAAAATCTAGATGCAGGAAAATGCTTGTAAGGATCTGAGGGTTTCTTCTCTAGAAAATCAAGAGGAATGCTCAAATAAAAATGATACAAAACATGATTTAGATGACGCCTTTATGAATGGGAAGACATATTATAAAGTTACATCTATATAAATTATATACATTAGATTTTGTGACAAGGGACATATAATTTTTAGCAAAATAACTTCTTCACTTCAAGGGTTTCCATACTCTAATCTTATGCCAATGTAAGGTTCAAATGCAAAGCAGACAGTAGTAATAACCACGTGTATATGACCAGATAGTTCTATAACCATAAAAAAAGTACAACTAGTAGTTAAGTCTTCCCACAAAGAAAATCTAGGGTCCAGACGGTTTACCAGTGAATTCTACCAAAGATTCCATACAGATAATTCCTACAGTACAAAAATTCTTGCAGAGAAGAAAAAAGACACATGACCCAATTCACTTTATAAGGCTAATATAACCTGAGACCAAAATTTGACAAGGCCATACTAAAAGGGAAACTATCATCTCAATCATGAACACACATGCAAAAATCTTGAAATATTAGCTAACTGAATCAGCAATGTATTTATCTTCATACCAAACTCAGGTTATCCCAGAGATGTACTGTTGGTTTAATGCTAGGAAATCTTTTTATGTAATTCAACACACTGACAGATTAAATAATAAAAAGTACATGACTATCTCAATAGATGCACAAGAAAGTATCTAATAAAATTCAGCATCTGCTCAAGATAAAACCTGTCAGCAAACTAGCAACAGAACGCAACCTCCTTAATGCAACCAAGGGTATTTGCCAAAAACCTAAAGGAAACCTCAAATGAACGGTGAAATGTTTAAAGCATTCTCTTTAAAAGTAGAAAAAAGATAAAGATGTCCTCTTCAACATTTTTATGCTGCCTAATACTGGAGGCCTCAGGCAGGATTAAGACAAGAAAAATAACTAAAAGCTACAATAAAAATTGAAAAGAAAAAAATATAAACCTTCATTCTTCGTGTATGATTATTTATGTAGAATACATCAAAAATCTATGGTATAAAGACTGAACTATTGGGCCGGCCATGGTGGTTCATGCCTGTAATCCTAGCAATTTGGGAGGCCGAGGAGGGTGGATAACCTGAGGTCAGAAGTTCAAGACCAGCATGGTCAACATGGTGAAACACCGTCTCTACTAAACACACAAAAATTAACCGGCTGTGGTGGCGGGTGCCTGTAATCCCAGCTACTTGGGAAACTGACGCAGGAAAATTGCTTGAACCCGGGAGGTTGCTGTGAGTCAAGATCGCACCATTGTGCTCCAGCCTGGGCAACAACAGCAAAACTTCATCTCAAAAAACAAAACAAAACCAAAAACAAGACTGAACTATCACAAGGGAATATGTAGCCCACATTAAGGGAAGAGATGATTTCCCTCAAGTGATGTGTCAACAAATCATGCATCTGGGAAAAAATAAACTTGGAAACTTGCCTCACCTCAGACACAGTATCAATCTCAGGGACATTAAAAACTTAACTGTGAAGGCTGGGTGCGGTGGCTCACGCCTGTAATCCCAGCACTTTCGGAGGCCGAGGCGGGCAGATCACCAGGTCAGGAGTTCAAGACGAGCCTGGCCAATATGGTAAAACTGCATCTCTACTAGCAATACAAAAATTAGCCAGGCGTGGTGGCGGGTACCTGTAATCCCAGCTACTCTGCTACTCAGGAGGCTGAGGCAGGAGAATCACTTGAACCCAGGAGGCGGAGGTTGCAGTGAGCCGAGATCGTGGCATGACACTTCGGCCTGGGTGACAGAGCAAGACTCTATCTCGGGGGAGGAAAAAATTAACTGTGAAAGGCAAAACTTCAAAACATTCAAAAGAAAATATAAGATAATATATTTTTAGGGAAGGGAAAGCCTCTTAAACTAGGCATAATAAATAAGTATAAACCATAGAGGGAAAATGGATACATTTGCTATATTAAAATGGAAAGTTCTATCATGAAAAACCTAAAAAAAGTGAAACAAACAAATGTATCATTAAGAATCTAAAAAAAGGGAAACAAACAAATGTAACTGAGAAAGGATTAACACGAACAATACATACAGAATTCCCACAAATTAATACAGGACACTAAATGATCCATAAGGAAACTAAGCAACAGGGCTGAAAGGGGTGTACCTTTGAACATCCATGTTGAGAAACCACTTGGTATTATCTAGCAAAGTTTAAAAAGCACATATCTTATCACTTCAATAACTATACATTTTGATTTTTCCCAGAACAATTTTTCACCCATGGTTTAAGTTATTACTGTCATTTTACTAGTATTGTTATTTTCTGAGACATAGTCTTGCTCTGTCACCCTGGCGGGAGTGCAATGGGACGATGGTGGCTTACTACAGCCTCGACCTTCTGGGCTCAAGCCCATCCTCCTGCCTCAGCCTCTGGAGTAGCTGGGACTACAGGCGTGCGTCACCACACTCAGCTAGTTTTGTATTTTTCGTAGAGATGGGGGCTCAATATGTTGGCCAGGCTGGTCTCAAACTTGTGGGCTCAAGTGATCCTCCTGCCTTGGCCTGCCAAAGTGCTGAGATTACAGGCGTGAGCCACTATGCTTGGCCTCAGTAAAATCATTAAGTGTCTCCTTTCATTCTTAAAGGAGTCTTGGTTGAGACAATAAACATGTGGTCATAGTACCTAGGACCTAGCAATTCCATTGCTAGATACATAACATGGAGGAATACCTGTACATGAGCAGTGTAAGCTATGATGCTGACTTTCTTAACAAATCAAAATACCTTTCTTCTAAGTCCTAAAAGAAAAAGCAGGCTGGACGCAGTGGCTCACGCCTGTATTCCTAGCACTTTGGGAGGCCAAGGCAGGCAGATCACAAGATCAGGAGATTGAGACCATCCTGGCTAACATGGTGAAACGCTGTCTCTACTAAAATACAAAAAATTAGCCAGGCGTGGTGGCGGGCGCCTGTAGACCCAGCTACTTGGGAGGCTGAGGCAGAAGAATCGCTTGAACCCAGGAGAAGAGGTTGCAGTGAGCCAAGATTGTGCCACTGCACTCCAACCTGGCGACAGAACAAGACTCCATCTCAAAAAAAAAAAAAAAAAGAAAAAAAAAGTGGAAATAAACACTGCCTGCCTGTAGACACAGTAATAAGTAAATAAGTAGACTGTGGTATACTAAAACATAAAATATTAAAATAGCAGTAAAAATCAGTGGTGAGCTGTTCCATATCTAACATATAAATTATGTTTGGATCTCGCAAATACAATTTTGCACAAAGAATGAGTAGAAAAATAAACAGCATGACTCTGTATATTCAAAAACATGTTAATGAAACAAAAGTGTTGAATCCGAACACTTTTTTGTGTTAGGAACACAAACATATTTGGTCAAACTACAAAGAAAAGTCAGGATATAGTAACAGCCACTTTAGTGAGGGAGGGGTGGAAGGTGATGGCAGGAGAGCTTGACTGGGGAGGGACACACGAGAGTTTCAACGCATAGGGAAATGGTCCCCATCTTAGGCTGGTAATGGAATAGGGAAATGGTCCCCATCTTAGGCTGGTAATGGAATAGGGAAATGGTCCCCATCTTAGGCTGGTAATGGAAGACTGGGTTGACTGGATCTTTAAATCTCACATGTGTGTTACAGGTAGTCTTTATATTTCATAATTAAAAATGGAAAAACACAACTATCTGTTCTTGATTTGTACGTGATAGAAATCATCTTTACTCCCTCCTATCATTGGCTTTATTTTTATTAAACCATAAATAGGATTTTAAGCTTACATAAGCTTACATAAGCTTTGCATCACAGTGCAGCAAAGAAATCTGACTTTCTCCTTGTCCAGCTGAGGGCTTTGCACAAGAATGTGCTTAATTAATTGTTTAAGTTTTTTTTTTAAATATTAAATTTAAGTAATTCTGTATTAGAGAAATAAAAAGTTCCTAAGAACATTTAAAACTTGGTTTCTCAGGTCTATTTTCTGGACACAGACACTCTGCAAATATAAATCTTTTACCAAACTGCAGTCATGTAAAATTTCTTTCCATAAGGGCACTAGGGTGTGTAGTGGAAATCTAGGTAGCATGTATTAATAGAAGTATCCATGTAATGAACACTCACTACAGATCAAGCATTTTACCTGTATTATTTAATACTCATCATAAACTTATGAAGCATTATTATTACCTCCATCATACAGCAGAGAAGGCCAAGTGATTTGCCTAACATCACACTGACAGTACCTGATGGTGACAGGCTACCCACACAGGGTTTATACTCTTTTCTCTGTGCTGGTCACCTCTCAGCTCCTCTTGCAAGGTTGCTAGGCAGGGGTGGGCAGAAAGAGCTCTGAATGCAGGGTCTCAACAACTGTGTTGACTTTTAGCTTCAGGACCAAGTGAAGTAACCTCTGAAAATCTTGATCTTTTAGATGAGGTTGGTAAATCAGAATAAAGAGGTTTAAACAGTGGCACCCATGCACAGGCATCTTTTAAAGTGTGAAGAGCTGCACAGATAGAAGCATAGTAATTCATTTGAAGGATAAAGCAGACTGGCAACAAACACCTACTTTAGTAACCGTGAAGCTCCAGCCAGAAATCACAAAATTTAAGAACTGAATGAGTAACACTGTGTAATATTTCATTTGCATTTACCCTGTCCCTCTCCCACCCCAATCCCACGACAGGGGCCTGGCTCGTTAACTGCCACTGTCTTCTGAATTTGCGAAAAGTGTTTGAATCCCAAGACACCATATTTTCAAGTAGCCATAAAAAAGGTACAAACCCTAGGTCCAAGAAAAATTTTCCTTGGGGCTAAACTCTTTCGTCGTCAAGAGTGAAAAAATGACACATTAAAACACATCTTTGACCCTAACGCTTTCTGTGGAATAAACGCTTTTTCGGTCTCCCTAGTAAATATACTCTACAATCAGTATGTGTAGCAACAGCGGACATTTACAGTGACTCAAATGCTTTTACACTGCATTGCAGCCTCACAATGCTGAGTTTGGCAGGCAGGTCATTAGTAACCTCTTTCCGCAGGAGGATGAATTAAGCCTAAGAGAAGTTAAGGGGCTTGCTGGGGGCCAGGCTGGCACCGAGCCTGGAGTTGGGGGTCTCGGGGATGCCTGGACGCGCGCCAGCAGGTAGCTTCCCACCCGCTTCGCACCAGCTTCCCCTCCCTGTAACCTCCGCGGGCTGCAGAGACGCTTCTAGCCCTCTGCAGACGTGGAGAGCGAGGGCCGCGGCGGCGTGGAGCCTGGCACAAGGCCCGCGGAGCACAGACGCCCTCGGGTGGCAGGCGACCCCGCGCCCGGACCCCACGCCCACTCTAGTATCGGCCCCAGAGAAGGTCCCCCGGGCTGAGGCCAAGGCCGGCGTGCTCCCTCCCCGAGGAGGCTCTACACGGTCCCATCCCTTCTTGACTGCCGAGGCCCTGATCCTCACCTGCCACCCGCCCACTGGGGCTGGGGGAAAGTGGTCACCTGCGGCCGTGACCAGGGTCCGGGAAGAAGGTGACAGAAGCCAGGAATCCGAGAGGAACCAGCAGCCCAGGCAGCCCTGTGCGCCTGCGCGTGCCGGGCCGCGGCACGCCTACTTCCGCGCATGCCTGGTGCAGGAACCCGTGGCCATGGTCCTCAGGCCGGAAATGGGGTTCGTTTCCGGTTCGTCTGCTGCGAGCGGGGCCTGGGGCCCAAGGTGTGAACGCGTCCAGGCAACCAGGAGCCGGTAGTTGAGGGAAACGGACCCTGTACTTGGAAATGGGAACGGAGACTACACTCCATCTAGCCTGATTCTGTCACTCAGAGGCAATAGGCAAGCCTGTGTCCGATGCGGCGGGTGAAAGGGAGTCCCTTAGCCTATTTTTATTGGCCAGCATAGCCTAGAAGTCAGTGTTTCTAGGGATTTGTCTTTGTGTTTATCTGTATTTTCTAAGTTTCTTACCATGCAGCTGCAGTACTTGTATAATAAAATTGATGATAAAGATATCAGTGATAGGTGGGTGGATTTAATCCCGAAGTATGAAGGCCCTGTTAGCTCTGCAATATCGGGAAACGGAGTGGTTTAATAGGATGATTCTCATGTCTGGGCCATTGCTTACTTGCTTTCTTACTTTTTCTTTCTTTCCTTTTTTTTTTTAGACCGAGTCTAGCTCTGTCGCCCAGGCTGGGAGTGCAGTGGCGCGATCTCAGTTCACTGCAACCTCCCCCTCCCGGGTTCAAGCGATTCTCCTGCCTCAGCCTCCCGGGTGGCTGGGATTACAGGCGCTGCCATCACGCCCGGCTAATTTTTGTATTTTTTTTTGTAGAGACGGGGTTTCACTGTGTTGGCCAGGCAGGTCTCGAACTCCTGACCTTGTGATCCACCCGCCTCGGCCTCCCAAAGTGCTGGGATTACAAGCGTGAGCCACCGCGCCCGGCCTGCTTGATTTCTAATGTAATCTCTAAAATCTCATCCACTCAACAGATACTCATCCAGCCTTAACTCCATACCACGTGCCGTGCTCAACTGAGCAAAACCAGACCCAAACATTTCCGTCACGGAGATCAATAAAGGGTAGAGGGGAAAGCTAATCACAGAAATTGAGGAAAGGTGCGGGGTCCTGGAAGCCCTGGTGGAAACAGGCTAGCGGCGTGGTTCAGCTATCATGTATTTTGGAGTCCTTGCAATGCCATTTCTGCTGGCCCAAGGCCAGGGCAGGAACTTTGGGCGGGATGCGTAAGAGGGGCGGTCTCTCCACCACAAATCTTCATTCTTTGGAGACCTCTAGGAACCCCAGGGCCTTCCCTTCCGACTCCCATTCGGAGGCATATGCTGGTCCAGGACCACCAGTGGTGGGGTGCCGGCTTTCATAACCCCATCCTTGGTAGGGCTTCCTTTGCCACACAGTGCTGGGCACCTGCAGAAATAAATTTGGCATGGCCTTGACTTAGGGCACCTGGGGCCGAACCTAAGGGAGTCAGACAGCTCAGGTGCCCATCCTGCTACCCAATGGACCAAAGCGCGCTGCGACTGTGTTACTCAACTTTGCAGCGTCTCATCTGTAAAATGGAAGTGTAACAGCTTATTCATAGAGTTGGATGAAGCTCCTTATGGCACTGCGTGTGAGGCGCTGACCCAGCGCTTAGCAACGCCAAGTACAGTACAAATGACAATACATGGTGGCGCCCAACTACGGCGCGAGCGATTCTCAGATGCGATGGTTAGCTAAGGCTAATCGCCGCTTGCCGCGGACGGTCTGCGTCCAGAGCCAGCCTCCGCAGTCCGCTCCGCCCACCACCTTATTTCCTCTTGCCCGCGTTCTCACCTCCAGTAGCCAGCGAGCTGAGAGCCCGGATGTGAGCCCAAGTGGGCATGCGCAAAAGCCAGCGCCGCTGCCATTGGTCGCTGGTGAGGAACAGATTGATGACACATCCGAAAAATAGGAAGTGGCCACTACGGAAGCTGTTCTGGTCCAGAAAGGCTGCCAGTTTGGAGTCGTTTGCTGCGCGGAGGGAATGAATGGGCGCTGGGAACACGCCCGCGAGGTGGGAACGCGCCAGCCGTAGCGAGGGCCTTAGCGTGTGAGTGGCCCGGGTCTGGTCGCTTCCCCGCAGCATGGAGGACGATGCACCAGTGATCTACGGGCTGGAGTTCCAGGTGGGTCACTCGGAGGGCGGCAGGTGCTGCTCGGCCTGGCTGCTGCCAGTATGAGCGGGCCCATGGTGACTTCGGTTTGCGAATCTCCCACCAGCCCTGCAAGGACCCGTGTCTAGTTCCCATTTTGCAGAGGAGTAAACTGAGGCTTCAGGAGGTTAAACGGTTGTACTGGATAACAGGGTTGGCACAGCCGGCCTACCTCCTTCCCCTTCACATCCTGTTCCGAACATGACTTCTGACCTGGAAGTTCTCACTCACTTTGGTGGACTCATTTGCTTACACGCCTACCTTTTCCTCTAGAATTTGAGTTCCTGAAGGTAGGGACTGTATGTTCTTTTAAAAAAAATCGTTTGATTTTGAAACAATTTAAAGTATTTAGAAGAGTTGCAAAGATACAGAGAAAGTTCTTTACCCTCCACCCAGCTTCCCTTAATGTTACCACTTTACATAACCATGATACATTTATTAAAGCTTAGAAAGTAACATTGGTACGCTAATATTAAGTGTACCACTAATATTAAGTATTAATAATTAATAATTAAGTATTAAGTAACTGTCTTCGGATTTAACTGTTTTCACACTAGTGGGGGCCTATTTTTTATCTTGTAGTTTCCAGTGCCTGTTCATGACTGTCACACAGTAGGTGTTCAACAAATGACTATCAACTGAATGAGCCCCCAGAGCATAAGCAATGCACATGGCAGTTCAGGACAGCAAGAGAGCTGAGGTGGATAGAGCAAATGCGTCAGGGGGAGTGAGGTAGGGGATGAGATGAGCGGGGGAGGAAGATGACCATTGTGTAGGGCCTGTTAGAGCCCTGTACTGGTTTTCATCTATTCAAGTAGCTTTTGAGAATGTATTATGCCTAAAGCACTGAGGGACAGATAAAGAGATAGAAACACAGTTCACTGCCACATGAAATACTTGATACATAATTTTGTGCAGCAATATTTGTTAAAGATATAAATGATGTCTGTTTTTTTTTTGAGATGGAGTCTTGCTCTGTTGCCCAAGCTAGGGTGCAGTGGTGTGATCTCGGCTCACTGCACGCTCCACCTCCCAGGTTCAAGCGATTCTCCTGTCTCAGCCTCCTGAGTAGCTGGGATTACAGGCATCCGCCACCACACCCAACTAATTTTAGTATTTTTAGTAGATAACGGGGTTTCACCTCTTGGCCTGGCTGGTCTTGAACTCCTGACCTTGTGGTCTGCCCACCTCGGCCTTCCAAAGTGTTGGGATCACAGGCATGAGCCACCGCACCCAGCCCATGTCTGCTTTTAAGTAGGTTACAGTCAGAGAGGCAGCAGCGTTAGTAAAATAATATATACTACCCAGACACCTAAGTTTTAAATCTTGACCCTAGCACTTATTAACTATGTGACCTTGGGCCTCAGTTTCCTTTGCCAATAAAATAAGCATCTCCCCCCTGCCACCCAGTGGCTGTTATGAAATTAAATGAGTTAATACACTTAATTGAAGCACTTAGAACAGTGCCTGGCACATAGTGTGTTCAATAAGTGTTGTTCTAATTGTTATAATGAGAGAACGTTCCTTTTTATTTTCTTTGTAGAAACGGGGTTTCGCCATGTTGCCCAGGCTGGTCTCACACTCCTGAGCTCAAGCGATCTGCCCGCCTCGGTCTCCCGAAGTGCTGGGATTACAGTCATGAGCCAGCGCACCCTGCCTAAGACAAAATTCTTACAAATAAATTTTGTACAGGGCAGCAGCTAAGTGTCCTGTGTAATAAACTAGGCTATAGGATTTGACCAGTGGCTGTATCACATTCACAAGGCTGATGGCTTAACTACCAGTGATTTAGCTCTGGACTGTGTGTCACTCTGCTTAGCACTGTACAAGTATTTCATTTAATTCTCACAGCAATCATTATTGGTAGGTGTTATTGTTCCTGTTTTACAGATGAAGAAACAGGCTGAGAGAGAATAGTTACCTGTCCAAGGCCACTTAACTAGTAAATGACAGACCTTGCATTCTGACCTACTTAGGCTTTTAACCCAAACTGACCTCAAAGCCCCTTACTTGCTAAGTTCTGCTGCTTTCTCCTTAACTAGATATACAGAGGGATATATGGGGAGAGACCACATGGGTAGACAGAAGGTTCCATAATCTTGTACTGCCTGAAGGTGCATACTCTGCCAGTGCTACTTAATATAACTTCTTGATCTCCTTAAGAAATCTCTCAAAAAACCCAGAGGATTTTATCTTCAGTATCTTTGTATCTTTGAGGTTAACTGAAATGTCATTTTCTGAGATTTGAAAAATGAATGAAATCGATTCTCCTAAGGGAGTCAAATATATTATTGGATTGTCTTCTTTATCTTAAAAGAAGTAGCTGACTTTTGCTGCTTGGATTTTATTGGATACTACCATGGACCAAGACTTTCTTGAGTTTGGAGAACCATCATTGCAGTAAACAAGAAAAGAACTGAAAACGATAGTTTTTTTTTTTTTTTTTTTGCTTGTCAGTGACATTCAAATCCCATGGAAAACACTTTACATAAAAAGCTAGAAATATGATTATTGACCACTGAGTGAAGGTAATGAGACTTGAAAGGTAAAGGGCAGTACTACAACTGCAAATAAAAGAAGACCAACATAGAGGGTCGTTAAGATCACAAAATGCCGAGCAAATTCATGGTAATGATTCTGGATATTTTCATAATTATATTTGAAATGCATGAAATTTCAAATGATATTTGAAATGCTTTTGCACACTTTTAGTTTACTGGTCAGTAGAAATCCATTTTCTCAAAATGAGTTTAATGAATACTTGTCAGTTAACAAAACAGTAGTTCTTTGTGACTATCTCAAAGTGTATGCATACAGTATGACTTCTCTCCTGCAATCATGTTTCTTTGAACTTTTGACATTAATAGACCTTCTTTAGTTGTGTGGGTCAAATCTCCATGTGGCAAACATGCCTAGTGATGGGAAGAGCGAACCTCTAGGCAGTGGTGGCTATGCCTGTGCGTAGGTCTGGGGGCAGGCATGTGACTGAGATGGACCAGCGGCCAGCAGGTCCTGCAGGTGTGGGCAGAGTGAGGGCTGCATCTGTCAATTCCCATTTGAGCCCACTGCTGCCAAGTGAGCTGGGCCAGACCAGAAAGGATGGCCAGGGTGGGAAGGTGGGTGACAATGATGACTTGGGCTTGTTTCAAGTCGCTTTCCCTTAGGTTTACCACCAAAACCAGTCAGCAAGCAGGGCAGGTTGTAAGCCACACAAGGGTATGAGTGCCTCCTTTCTGTTCTGGGAGGTTCTCCTGGAGTCCTGAGATCAGTGCAGGCAGGTCACAGGGGCAAAGAGACCAAGGGCTTTTGGCTTTTTGTGCCATCAGGCTGAGGGACAGATGGACCAGGCCAGTGCTCAAGGGTCTGCCTCTTGCCAAGTGAGGAAAGAGTTTTGAAATGGAAGATAGAGGTTAAATTTTCTTTTCTTTTTTTTTTGAGACGGAGTCTTGCTCTATCACCCAGGCTGGAGTGCAGTGGCGC
>NW_012118821.1:10362724-10368740 GCF_000951035.1 Colobus angolensis palliatus
GTGTTAGCCAGGATGGTCTCGATCTCCTGAGCTTGTGATCCACCCGCCTCGGCCTCCCAAAGTGCTGGGATTGCAGGCGTGAGCCACCGCGCCCGGCCTGGAGATTAAATTTTCAAATGCTTTTTTATATCCATGGAACTGATAATTTGGTCTTAGGATTTTTCTCTTTTGATGTCTTTGGTCAGTTATGTTAATAGCTTTTTAAATATTGGCCCAGCCTTTGCATCCTTAGAAAGAATTCCACTTGATTGTGGAATAGTCCTCTGCTGGATTCGGTTTACGAGTCGTTTACTTAAAATTTTCACATTAATATCTGTGTATTTTCTTGGTTGAGTTTTGTTTCACTGCTATGCTGGCTGCATAAAAAGCACTTGGGAATTTTCCTTCTGTTTCTGTGTTGGAAAGAACTGAAGGTAGTGATGGTGTTGCTGCTCCTAAGGCGTGGTGCTCTTACGACGTTGACTTTTTAATCTGTGGTAACTAGTTGTTCCGATTTCTTGTCTTTCTTTTCTGATCAGTTTTGGTAACTTACATTTTCCTGGAAAATTCATAATTTATTCAGTGGACAAATATTTATTTATTCCCTGCAATAAGGCACTATTGTATGTGCCTGGAACACAGCATAGGAGGACACAGACAAAATCCCAACCCTCGTGGATTTACGCACCTAAGAGGCACCCTGGCAGAGGCGTTTCTGTAGAGGAGCGAAGTCTCTGAGAATTGAGGATTTGTCTTTTAGGTTGTTCCCAATTTTTTTTTTTTTTAAATTTCATCAGTTGAATTTTTTTTGTTTATTTTTTATTTATTTTTATTTTTACTTATATTTTGGGACAGAATCTTGCTGTGTCGCCCAGACTGGAGTGCAGTGGCACAGTCTTGGATCACTGAAACCTCCACCTCCCAGGTTCAAGCAATTCTTCTGCCTCAGCCTCCTGAGTAGCTGGGATTATCGGCGTGTGCCACCACACCCGGCTAATTTTTGTATTTTTAGTAGAGATGGGAGTTTCACCATGTTGGTCAGGCTGATCTCGAACTCCTGACCTCGTGATCTGTCTGCTTCGGCCTCCCAAAGTTCTGGGATGACAGGCGTGAGCCACCGCGCCCGGCCAGTTGAAATTTTTAATACAAAAATTCAAAAACAATTTCCATTCATTTGCTCAGTATTTTTTTTTTTTTTTTTTTTTTTTTTTAGAAGGAGTCTGGCTCTGTCGCCCAGGCTGGAGTGCAGTGGCGCAATATCGGCTCACTGCAAGCTCCGCCTCCCGGGTTCACGCCATTCTCCTGCCTCAGTCTCCCAAGTAGCTGGGACTACAGGCGCCCGCCGCCATACCTGGCTAATTTTTTGCATTTTTAGTAGAGATGGGTTTGACCGTGTTCGCCAGGATGATCTTGATCTCCTGAGCTTGTGATCCACCTGCCTTGGCCTCCCAAAGTGCTGGGATTACAGGCGTGAGCCACCGCGCCCGGCCTGCTCAGCATTTTTCTTTCTTTCTTTTTTTTTTTTTTGAGACTGAGTTTCACTCTTGTTGCCCAGGCTGGAGTGCAATGGCGCAATCTTGGCTCACCACAACCTCCGTCTCCTGGTTCAAGCAATTCTTCTGCCTCAGCCTCCCGAGTAGCTGAGATTACAGGGATGCTCCACCATGCCCGGCTAATTTTTTTGTATTTTTAGTAGGGACAGGGTTTCTCCATGTTGGTCAGGCTAGTATTGAACTCCTGACCTCAGGTGATCCGCCCACCTCGACCTCCCAAAGTGCTGGGATTACAGACTTGAGCCACTGTGTCTGGCCCATTGCTAAGCATTTTGTTATCTTAGTTACCCTCTATGTTGGTCTTCTGTCTTTTATTTGCAGTTGCTTAAATTATTTGTTTCCATTCTTTTTATTAATACAAGCGTTTTAAGCACATGAATTTTCTTTCGAACGCTCACTTCTTGATTTTATTGTTTTGTGGATGTTTTGCAGCTTTGAATTTAATTTTGAATTTCAGGTCAAATTTCTTTTTTGAGCTGAAATTCGTCGAAGAGACCCTTCTCAATCCTGTCCCCGTTGCCTGCTGTGTTTGGGGGTTGTCTGTCTTTGTGCCCTTTCCACTGCAGACTTCCCTCATGTGCCGGAAGTTTGCATTTCCATCTGTTTGTCTTGCGTTGTCTTGCCATATCTTCTTTGAGCTCTGCTTTGCATTTTTCTCTTTTACTTTTCTTTTCTTTTTTCTTTTGAAACTAGGTTTTGCTGTCACCTAGGCTGGAGTGCAGGGGCACAATCTCAGCTCACTGCAACCTCTGCCTCCTGGATTCAAGAGATTCTCCTGCCTCAGCCTCCCAAGTAGTTATGATTACAGGTGCACGCCACCATACCCAGCAATTTTTGTATTTTTCGTAGAGACACGGTTTTGCCATGTTGGCCATGGCAAAGGTTGGCCAGGCTGGTCTTGAACTCCTGACCTCAAGTGATCCTCCCACCTTGGCTTCCCAAAGTGCTGGAATTACAAGTGTGAGCCACCATGCCAGGCCTCTTTTTAAAAAAGTTTTTTTGAGACAAGGTCTTGCTCTGTTGCCCAGGCTGTAGTGCAGTGGTGCGATCATGGCTTATGGCAGCCTGGAACTCTTGGGCCCAAGCCATCACCTGGCTTCAGCCTCCCAAGTAGCTGAGACTACAGGCCCAGCTCATTTATTACTTATTTATTTTTTTATCTCTATCTATCTACTCTATCTAGTCAATCACTTAATTAATCAGTGAGATGGGAATCTCATCATATTGTCCAGGCTGGTCTTGTACTCCTGGGCTCAAGCAATCTTTCCACTTTGGCCTCTTACAGTTGTGGAATTACACTCTTGAGCCACCACACCCAGCTTCTTCTTTTTTTTTAATTAAAATGATTTTTGAATTGATGCATATTAAATGTATATAGTTTCAGGGTATATGTGATAAGTTAATACATTCATATGATTGCAAAAATCAAATCAGTGTATCTGAGATATCCATCACCTTAAATATTTGTTTTTTCTTTGTGTCAGAACCATTCAAATTATTCTCTTTTAGCTATTCTGAAATGTACGATAGACTATCGTAAACTGTAGTGAACCTGCTGACATACCAAACACTATGCCTTATTTCATCTATCCAACTGTTTATTTGTACCTATTAACTAACTTTTCTTCATCTAAGCCACCTGCTACTTTTCTCAGTCTCTGGTAACCATCAGTCTACTCCATCTTCAGAAGATCCACTTTTTTTTTTAGCTCCCACAGATGACTGAGAACATGTGTTGTCTTTCTGTGCTTGGCTTAGTTCACTTCACAGAATGACCTCCAGTTCCATCCATGTTGCTGCTAATGACAGGATTTCATTCTTTTTTCTTTCTTTTTTTGTGAGACAGGGTCTCACTCTCATCCAGGCTGGAGTGCAGTGGTGTGATCGCGGCTCACTGCACCTCGCCTCTCAGGCTTAGTTGATCCTCCCGTGTCAGGCCCCGGAGTAGCTGGGACTACAGGTGCACATCATCACACCAGGTTAATTTTTTTTTGTATTTTTTGTGGAGATGGGATTTCGTCATGTTGCTCAGGCTGGTCTCGAACTCCTGAGCTCAAGCAATCCTCCTGCCTTGGATTCCCAAAGTGTGGGGATTACAGGCATGAGCCACTGTCCGTGGCAATTTTATTCTTTTTTGTGACTGAGTAATATTCCACTGTGTACGTATACCACATTTTCTTTATTCATCTACTGATGGGCACTTAGATTGAGTCCATGTCTTGGCTATTGTGAACAATGCTGCAGTATACTCGAGGGTGCAGGTATCTCTTCAACAGACTGATTTTCTTTCCTTTGATTATCTACCCAGTAGTGGGATTGCTGGATGATATGGTAGCTCTAGTTTTAGTTTTTTGAGGAAACGCCATACTCTTTTCCATAATGACTGTACTAATTTATATTCCCATCAGTAGCATATGAGGGCTCCCTTTCTCTACATCCTTGCCAGCATCTGCTATTGTCTGTCTTTTTAATAAAAATTATTCGGCCGGGCGCGGTGGCTCAAGCCTGTAATCCCAGCACTTTGGGAGGCCGAGACGGGCGGATCACGAGGTCAGGAGATCGAGACCATCCTGGCTAACATGGTGAAACCCCGTCTCTACTAAAAATACAAAAAACTAGCCGGACGACGTGGCGGGCGCCTGTAGTCCCAGCTACTTGGGAGGCTGAGGCAGGAGAATGGCGTGAACCCGGGAGGCGGAGCTTGCAGTGAGCTGAGATCCGGCCACTGCACTCCAGCCTGGGCGGCAGAGCGAGACTCCGTCACAAAAAAAAAAAAAAAAAAAAAAAATTATTCTAACTGGGTGAAATGATATCTCATTGTGGTTTTCATTTACATTTCTCTGACAATTAGTGATGTTGAGCATTTTTTCATATATCTATTGGCCATTTGTGTATCTTCTTTTGAGAAATATCTGTTCAGATCTTCTGCCCATTTTTTAATTGAGTTATTTTATTTTATTTTTTGCTGTTGAGTTGTCTGAGCTTCTTATATGTTGTGGTTATTAATCCTTTGACAGATGGATATTTGCAAATCTTTACCCCATTCTGTGTCTTTTTCTTTTCTTATCTATTTTTTTGAGACATGGTCTCACTCTTTGTCAAGCAGGCTGGAGTGCAGGGGTGCAGTCGCTGCTCCTGGCAGCCTTGGCGCTCAAGCCTCCCATCTCAGCCTCTTGAGCAGCTGGGACTACAGGTGCACACCTCCACACTTGGCTGACTTTTATATTTTATGTAGAGACGGGATTTCAGCATGTTGCCCAGGCTGGTCCCAAACTCTTGAGCTCAAGCCCACCTTGAGGTCCACCTTGGCCTCCCAAAGTATTGGGATTATAGGCATGAGCCACCATGCCTGGCTGCTCATCTTTTCTTCTCTTCCCTGTTTTTAGAAAGATGATTCCTCCATTAAGTGTTACAAGTTTTGTTGATGCGTTTGATTACAATTTTCAGCTACCCTGTGTCAACTGTGTCAACACAAAAACTTTGTGTTTTCCATTCTTTGATGTCTTTTTCTGTTTTTCTTCCCTGCCCGAGCCTTTGCTCGGTGCCTGTGCTCGTTTCTTTTGATCGCTGGTCTTGTCATGGTGAATCTTTCCTGGTCCAGCAGGATCTATATGTGGAGCTGGGCCTGGCAGGAATGCTGACAACATGCCGTAGTGTTTGTGAGGAAATTCTTTGAGCTGTCATTTACCCCAAGCCAAAGGAGAAGGGCAGATGCAGGCCGCCCAGGATGCAATGCCTCTCTCCTCAGCTTGAAAAGCCAGAAACAGCTTCCTAAGAAGACACCAGGCGGCCCTGCCTGCCCTACTCTCCTTCCTACCATGTGGTGTGTGGGAAGCACCTGGGGCCAGCCCGGGCACCTGTTGCTGTTGTCCCCTCCAGGGGGACATTGCCCATTTCAGCATTGCTTCCAGGGCATGCATGTGGTTTAGGGACTGCTGCCTGGGTGTGCGGGGCTGTGGCTCCCCCAGCCCGCCTCCAGCACCTGCTCCTTCTTTACCTCAGCAGCCAGTGCCGTCTGTCTTCAGATACAATGCCTTTGGATTATAGATGTTTCTGAGTTTCACTGTAGATGGAGTTTATATTTCCGTTTTTTCTTCTCCTTTTTTTTTTTGAGAGAGAATCTTGCTCTGTCGCCCAGGCTGGAATGCAATGGCCTAATCTCCTTCTCCTTCCTGCTTTTGTGTGATTTCCCAGAGTCTGAGAGGAAAGAAATGAAGTCTTCAGCCCACCGCTTAAAACCTGAAGTCCAGATTTGACTTGATAAAGTAGCTTTTGTGGCAAGGTTTAGGGTAAACTGGAACATGGACTCAGTCAGGAAAATTGGTTAAGAGGTTGTTAAAATGTAATTTAAGTACAGAATGGGGAGAGGAGGGTAGGGATGGAGAGTGCTGGAAGAGCCAGAGCCCAGGTATTGGGTGTGGGGCTGGGAGGGAGGGGCTCACCCCCATGTGTATGAATGGGGCAAGCTCTGGGAGAGGGGCTCA
>NW_012118821.1:10369051-10375822 GCF_000951035.1 Colobus angolensis palliatus
ATGTGTATGAATGGGGCAGGCTGGAGGGAGGCGCTCATCCCCCTGTGTATGAATGGGGCAAGCTGTGGGGGAGGGGCTAACCCCCCCGTGTGAATGGGGCAGGCTGGAGGGAGGGGTTCATCCCATCCCCTTGTGTATGAATAGGGCAAGCTGGAGGGAGGGGCTCATCCCCTTGTGATGAAAGGGGCTGGCGGGACTGGGGAGGGACAGGGACCAGAAGGGTAGTAGAAGTCCAAGCTTAGTTAAGTGGACGTGCCCAGGGGCACTTAGTGCAGGTCTGACTTGGGCAGTGTAGGAGGTGCCTGGGCACTGGATTCGCATTTGGAAAGCATGGGCCTAACTTACAGAAGACGGAGCATGCCTAAGACGAAGGTGTGGATGAGAAAAGTCAGAATCGAACTCCAGAAGCAAAAATGTAGGTGAAGGGAGAAAGAAGAGCGTGAGGCCATTGGGAAGGCCTTGCAGGGTGTGCAGAGTGTGGAGGTGCCCATGTGAGGGAGTCCGAGGGCTTGGGCAGGGTCAGAGGGTGGAGGCGCCCGTGCGCGGGAGTCCGAGGGCTTGGGCAGGGTTGGCGCTGGAGGCGGCTGTTGGGTCTGACAGTTGGGTGACTCTGATGACTGAGTGGGGGGTCAGGTCAGCACAGGGTGAGGAACTGGGCACAGCTGACTGGAAGGGCTGGACGGGCACTCCTCGCCTGCTTACCCATCGTTACATCTGCTGTGAGTGGAAGGACAGAGATAGGGGAGTAGCTTGGGAGGGACATGGAGTCAAAGACAGTTTTGTTTTGTTTTTTTTCCCGAGGAGAAGGAGACATGTGAGCTATTAACGAAGAAGCCAGAGAAGAGGGAGAGGTGGAGAGCAGAATGGCTGTTATGGGGGTTTCCTGGGAGCCAGAGATGGCTCTGTTTCCTTGGGGACCTGTGAAGTGAGTTCTTTCGTTGCAGCTTAGGGGGCTAGGCTTGCACCAGGGGCTTGCAAAGAGATTATAGGTAATATCTGCCCCAGGCAATACAAAATGGAGGCAGTGAGGGTGGAATGAAGGCACCTTAGCTATGTGGAAAGGCTTGGACTTCAACGGGTAGGTGCAGGAGTGAATGAAGGAATGTGTGTTAGGGCTTCTGGGCTCTCAGAAATAGAGCTTCACCACCTCAGTTTTCCTGGAGGGTTTATTTTTCTTTTAATGCACTTCAATTCTTTGACTGCATTTTTTCTTTTGGGTGTAGGAGATGAGAAATGGGTATTTACGTAACACAGAATGGGGAAGTTAGGACTTTGCCCCCTTTCCTTCTTTTCCTTTGTTTCTTCTCTTCTTCCCTCCTCCCTTCTCATCTCCTTCCTTCCGCCTCCCCTTTTCCTGCACTTTCCGCTTCCTGACGGTGTCCTGGTGTTTGGTGAGCAGCGCTCTGTAGTGGTCCTTTCTGGAGGGAGACTCAGTGTAGGAGAGTAGGTTCATCTGCCCCTGGCTTGTATCTCCCCTGCTTCAAGCAGAGGCCCCTTTCCACCTGCTGCCCTTAAACCTTCTAAGCGGGAGAATTCTGATAGCAAGCTTTAGTGGACATGGTTTGCTACCTGTTTCTGGTAACCACTTACTTGCTTAACCTAGTAAGCAAATGAATACAGTTGTGAGTTTCCCAAGGCAATGGTGTGCGCTCAGTTAATATGTCTAGGTACTAATATTTCTACCTTCTCCAAGTAGTCATAAGGTTCCTGATGATTCCTTCCTGCTATGATCCTGAACTCTCAGCATTTCCAATTCCTTTGCCTAGTTTGGTTCCCTACAGGGTGTTGGCAGACTAGAAATTTGGCTTTGTGAGAAA
This sequence comes from Colobus angolensis palliatus, assembly GCF_000951035.1. Taxonomy (NCBI): domain Eukaryota; kingdom Metazoa; phylum Chordata; class Mammalia; order Primates; family Cercopithecidae; genus Colobus; species Colobus angolensis. The sequence continues at coordinate 10,370,869 of NW_012118821.1, forward strand.
AACACCTTGGCCTTTCTTTTCCTTTTCTTTTGAGATGGAGTCTTACTCTTGTCACCCAGGCTGGAGTGCAATGGCACGATCTTGGCTCACTGTAACCTCTGCCTCCCGGGTTCAAGTGATTCTCCTGCCTTAGCCTCTTGAGTAGCTGAGATTACAGGTGCCCACCACCACATCCAGCTAAGTTTTGTATTTTTAGTAGAGACGGGGTTTCACCATGTTGGCCAGGCTGGTCTCGAACTCCTGACCTCAGGTGATCCGCTCGCCTTGGCCTCCCAGAGTGCTGGGATTACAGGCATGAGCCACTGCGCCTGGCCTCACGTTGGCCTTTCTTTGTGAGAACTGGGGAAAACGCATGGAATTTCTATTATAAAGTGACCTGTATTCCAACTTCTACCAAAGTGCCATTTGTGTTGCCATCTACCCTACTTTACCATGAGAGAGCCATAGCCGGGCTGAACGTTGGGAGTGTGGGTTCTTTTTCTCCTTTAGTAGCTTCAAGGCAGAGGCAAAATCACATGACCTTGCTGGTCCTCAGTTTCTTTATGTACTAAATGGGAATAATCCTCATCCTGTCTTCCTGTGTACTTCATTGAATTATGAGGATGAACTAAGACAGAATATGTGGAAATGTTTTTTGACATATTATACCATAAAAATTTGATCTTTTATCATAAGGTCGTTGGAACACCTGTAAAATGATCATTCTGACTAGACTTAGTGGTCATTTTATCATTACTTTAATTGAAGAGGTAGAGTTATACACATAGAGATCTGTCACCAGAATGGCCCAAATTAAATAATTTTTGGAAAGCTCTTAAACTTTTTATTTCACTGTGATTTTTAAAGATACATTTTAGGTATGTCTATACAAATGATTTTCCGTTTCCATTTCTTTTTAAGAAGTATCTTTTCTTGTATGAGCTTGAATAAGATAGTTCCAAATTTGCAATGCTTTTCTAAAACTACATCCTCTTCACTCCGTCTGAAACAGATGATCTATTTAGACTTGTTTTTCTGCCTGCTTACCATGATTCCTCTCCAGGTATGCAGCTCTCAGCTCTGCAAATTGCTTTAGAGTGGTGTAAATTGAATACTGGTTCATTATTGTCACTCAAGTAGCTTCTGCATTTTCTGAATTGCCCTTCGTTTTTCAGTATGATAGCCACTGATACAATTTGCTTATTTTTGGTTTTCTTCTATTTTCAAGTGATGGCATCTAATCCTGCCTTCTGTCCAACTTGGAGCTCCTGGGTTCATTTTGATAAATGTTAGTATGTTGTTATTATGGTCTGTGCCAGAGTTTTTGATACTTAATCGTCTGTCATCTTGTCTTTTAGTCTTTTAGAGTCTTTGTCTCCTCTCTCCTAATGAGAGTCCAAGTTTCCTGAGGGCAGAGGTGGCGCCTCGTACCTCTTTAATGCCGCCACTGTACCTGCTACTAGGCAACCCTTCATCACTGACTTGAGGCATAGACAAGCTTTTCTGTAGAAAGTAATCATTCCCTTTCAGGTGGGTCCTCTCCTGGGGGCTGTTTTTGGGGCCTTTTGGGCTTTTTAACATCTAGGGTGACAACACAGTCCTGCATTTGAAAATCTTGGTGTTCTTCTCTGAAGGTGGACCTGTCCCAGTGTTCTCTCTCCTGACCTGGGGTTCAGCCTTGGAGCCATCAGGGCTTTGTCTTTCAGGAATGGCTTGCACTCCTCCTCATCAGAGTCGTCTTTCTCCAAGCCAGAGTCAGAGGCTTTGTGAACTTGCTAATAATTATATGCAAAATTTTCTGTGCATGTATGCACATTTTTGGCAGAAGGCCTATAACTGGCTCCAAAAATTGTCCAGGGAAGTTGCAGCAGAGGGTAGAGGGATACCGACAGTGGGACTCTTTTTTTTGTGTGTGTGTGTGTGTGTGTGTGTGTGTTTTAGTAGAGACGGGGTTTCACTGGATTAGCCAGGATGGTCTCGATCTCCTGACCTCGTGATCCACCCTCTCGGCCTCCCAAAGTGCTGGGATTACAGGCTTAAGCCACCGCGCCCGGCCGACAGTGGGACTCTTAAATGCTCCTTGAAGAGCTGAATTGACCCGCACAGATATTTTCTCCAAGTGTCTAATCATGGACATGTTGCTCTAGACATGCGTATTCTTGGTTTTATTAAAATGTATTTTAGCTGCCGAAGTTTTGTGCTGCCATTTTGGGAAGGTTGGAAACATAGATAATATTGGTTATGTTTTCTAAGAATAGTTCATGAAATTGTTCTCTCTCAACTTTTTTTGCAATGGACACCCAAGAGATGTCATTGTTTTGCTCTAGTTGTGGAAACCAAGTCAAAACTAGGCAGAGTAAATGGTCAGGGCAACTTGGTTCACTTGTTTCTCTTACCTGGTTTTGAAAGAAAGGAATCAAAACACCGGAAAGAACATGTACGAGCCGGATGTGACCGCCGCTGAGGTGGGAATTGGGTGTCAGGTGTGTTCGGAGCTCCGTATGGGAAGGGGCGTGACAAATGGGGGCGTTGAGTGAACTGTATGGTGCAGGGTTAGTTTCCTGTTGCTGCCATAACAAAGTCCCACAAACATAGTGGCTCAAAATAACATTATTTGATTATTTTACAGTTCTTGTAGGTCACAAACCCAAAATGAATCTCTCTGGGCTAAAGTCAAGACATAAGTAGGTCTCTGTTACTTCTTGAAGGCACTAGGGGAGAATTTGTGTCTTCACCTTTTTTAACTTTCAGGGGCACCCACATTCCTTGGCTCATGGACTCTGTTAAAAGAAAAACTTAGCTGAATTAAATGTAAAGGAGTTTAATTGAACAATGATCAATTCGTGAACTGGGCAGCCCCCAGAATCACAGCTGATTCAGAGAGACTCCAGGGATGCCTTGTGGTCAGAACAAATTTATAAACAAAAAAAGGGAAGTGACTTACAGAAATGGGAGGTGCGGTACAGAAACAGCTGGATGGTTTACAGGCTGGAGTTTGCCTTATTTGAACACAGGTTGAACACTCAGCAGTGTATGAGTCGTTGAAGTACGGCTGCTGGGATTGGCCAAGACTCAGGTGTTACAGGTGCAGACTCCTAAGTTAGGTTCTCAGTCTCGTCTACATATTAAGTTAGGTTATGGTTCATCCACAAGGACTCAAACACAGAAGCATGGAGTCCTTCTCAGGCCATATTTCGTTTGCTTTAACAACTCCCTCATTCATCTTCAAATCCAGCAACAGCCACCAGGTCCTCCTCACAGCTGCCGTTGTTACTGGTGGAAGGTGTCCAGTTTCTTGGCATCTTGAGCAAAGAATTGGACAAAACACACAAAGTGAGGAAAGAATGAAGCAACAAAAGCAGAGAGTTACCGAAAATGAAAGTACACTCCATGGGGTGGGATTGGGCCGAACAGCCGCTCAAGGGCCTCGAATACAGAATCTTCTCGGGTCCAAATATCCGCTGGAGGTTTCCCATTGGCCCCTTGGTGTTTACCCCATGTAAATGAAGTGATGGCCCACAATCAGTGTGATTGGTTGTGGAAAGCAGCCAATCAGAGCAACCAATCAGAGGCTACAGTGAAGTTACAAAGTTACAGCCTTGTCCAAACGTCTGATTGGTTTGCAAAAAGCAACCAATCAGAGGTACTTCCAGCTTCTCTACTGCCATGCAGAAAGGGTGAGGGTCTGCAAAGGGTGTAGCCTCTGGTCCTGTTGTTACTTGGGTGTAGAAAATTAGGGTTTTCCTTTCAGTCTAGTTCTAGGAAGTCAGCGTGAATTGGCCTTAGGTTCCCTGCCTCCAGATTCTGTTCTCCTGCCTCACCACCTCTCTGGTTCTCTTTTCTGTGGTCGCATTTCTCTGGGACTACAGCCAGGGAAGGTTTTCTGATTTCAGTGAACCACATGATTAAATAATCCAGGATAGCCTCCTCATCTCAAGGTCCTTAATTTAAGCACATCGGCAGAGTCCCTTTACCGTGTAAGTTAACATTCACAGGTTCTGGGGATTAGAATGTGGATATGGGTGGAGGGCCATTATTATGCTGGCCACAGGGACGTGATCCAGGTGCAGTTAATGCTTGTCCTAAAGCAGAGATGGATTTGAATTTATAAGCCTGCAGTGCTAGTCACAGCTCTAGTAACCAGTTGTATAACTGTTTCCTCTAAGCCTCAGATTCATCACCTGAGATCTTAGTTTTATTTTCTAATTATTAAACATATTAACCATAGCTATTGCAACTGAGACTGTTGTATACAGCCTGCATTTCTCTTTCAGGAAATCCAGCCACTTCTGAGACTGTTGGAGGCTGATAGCTCTCAGCTGGGCCCTGCTCCAGGAATTGCCCTCAGCTGAACAAAGGCACTTTGCCCAAAGTCACACCCCTCCTCAGGGACAGCCTGCATCCAGTGACTGACCCGTGGGGGTAGGGATTGGGTGGTATAAAACCCTGGCCATTTGGCCTTAACTCTGAAGGGCCATCCAGCCCTAGAGCTCCCCACTGGATTGGCTGAGGCCTCCATTGCAGATGTGATGCATTTCGTCTTCTCCCTCAGCCCAGCCCTTCCTCCTTCACCCCAATATGGAATAGTTCCCAAGAGCAAGTCTCCTTTACATACCTTTAGAGCTTTAGACCTTGCTTCCCAGGGAATCTGTTTGAATCCTCTGTAGCCCTTTTTCTGTTGGTTGTTGTTTCTTTTGGTTTTTGATCGTGTGGTTTTGTCTTATTGTATGACTGGCTATTTTAATTAATTAATTATTTTATTTTATTTTATTTAGACAGGGTCTTGTTCGGTCACCCAGGCTAGAGTGCAGTGGTGTGATCATGGCTTATGGTAACCTCAATCTCCTGGGCTCAAGTGATCCTCCTGCCCCAGCCTCTTGAGTAGCTAAGTCAACAGGCATGAGACACTGTGCCCAGCTAATTTTTACAATTTTTTTTTTTTTTTTGCAGAGATGGAGTCTTGCTATATTGCCCA
>NW_012118821.1:10375872-10443252 GCF_000951035.1 Colobus angolensis palliatus
ACAGATGTGGGCCACTGTGCCCAGCTAATTTTTACAATTTTTTTTTTTTTTTTGCAGAGATGGAGTCTTGCTATATTGCCCAGACTGGTTGGCCAGAACTCCTGGCCTCAAGTGATCTTACTACCTCAGTCTCCCAAACTGCTGAGATAAGAGGTGTGAGCCACCATGCTTGGCCCTATGACTGGCTATTTTTGATTAAATGTTGAACATTTTTCTGTGTCAGATTTTAGAAACTTTGGATGTTATCTTCCTCCAGAGGATTGACTTCTGGCAGGAGTCTGGCTAGCCTAAGAGCACTGACCTGCTCTAATCAGGATTGAGATGACTTGGAGCTTTAGCCTGTGCAGGTTGGTCTAATTCTAGTTTGCCTTTACTCCTGGGCTGTATACCTGTGGGGTTAGTGCTTTACAGGCTCTTCTCCCAGGTGGACCCTGTGCTTGGGTTTCTGTGCCCTGAGCTCCATGAGTCTGTCAAAGCTCTCTTCAGCATCAGCCTATCAGCCACGCTTTCCAGATTGGCAGATGCCTTTAGGTGAAGAGTGACCAGGTGTTGGGCTTCCCCACTAGGCTTCCTCCTGTCCTGGATCTTGGCACTTCTTCGTTGCCTTGGTAGTTCTCTGAGGCTGTGAAACAAATTCAGGTTATTCCTTTAGTTTTTTTTTAGTTGTTATCTGCAGAAGAGTTGGTTTAAATCCCCTACTCTGCTATTGCTGGAAGCTATTTTCTGTTGAATTGTTGAAGTATAATTTGTTTAACCAGTCTTTTACTGTTGAAATAATAGTTTTACTAAAAAATAAACATTGATGTGTACATAATTTATATCTTTGTTGCTTAATTTTTTACCCACTTACAATTATTTCCATATGCAAATTTGAAGTGGAATTGTGTTGAAAGTGTGCAAAAGTCAAAGGCTTCTAATACATATTTCTAACTTGCTTTCCAGACACTGTACTAATTTATACTTTATCAACAGTAGATGAGATCAACTGCCTTTTTCATCTCTATTAAATCTAACTTCATAAATGTGCATGTGTTTTTCTTCCGTCCTGCAGGCACGTGCTTTAACACCTCAAACTGCAGAAACAGATGCCATTCGGTTTTTGGTTGGGACACAGTCTCTTAAATATGATAATCAGGTAACTATTTTCGACAAGTGTATGCATGATAATTACTAAGCCTATTCTTAGTTTCATAACCATTTTGCTCTGATTTTCCAGCAACATTTGAGAAATTAATGCCATATAAACAAAATAAAACTTTCACTGGATTTAAGTCTATCTTCAAATCAAAGAATATTATCCATCTCTATGCATCGACTGTGTTTAGTAATTTAAACTTCCTCTGTTTGGCATGACCTTTGTAGTCTTGTTTGGCTCTTGTGGTTATATAGATTTGGTTCTATAAGCAATTGAGAAGCAAGGATATGTGGTCACCACTACCCCTTCTTCTTGGGCCTGTGGATTACTTCTTTAATTGCTCATAGAACTCTTTCTAGGTGAGTGTGGGCTGGGTCACAACCTTATCCCCACTTGATCCAGGCTGTGGGGAAAAGAGAGATCAGACTGTTACTGTGTCTATATAGAAAGAAGTAGACATAAAAGACTCCATTTTGTTCTGTATTTGAGATGCTGTTAATCTGTAACCCTACCCCCAACCCTGTCCTTGCAAGAGACATGTGCTGTGATGACTCAAGGTTTAACGGATTTTGGGCTGTGCAGGATGTGCTTTGTTAAACAAGTGCCTGAAGGCAGCTTGCTGGTTAAAAGTCATCACCATTCTCTTAATCTCAAGTACCCAGGGACACATACACTGCGGAAGGTCGCAGGGACCTCTGCCTAGGAAAGCTAGGTATTGTCCAAGGTTTCTCCCCATGTGATAGTCTGAAATATGGCCTCCTGGGAAGCGAAAGAGCTAAAAGTCCCCCAGCCTGACACCCGTGAAGGGTCTGTGCTGAGGAGGACTAGTGTAAGAGGAAAGAAGGCCTCTTGGCAGTTGAGGTAGAGAAAAGCATCTGTCTCCTGCCCGTCCCTGGGCAATGGAACATCTCGGTGTAAAACCCGATGGTACGTTCTGTTTACTGAGAAGGGAGAAAACCGCCTTAGGGCTGAAGGTGGGCCGTGCTAGCGCAATGCTGCTCTTTATGCACTAAAAAGGTTTGTGGAGATGTTTGCATGTGCATATCAAGGCACAGCGCTTTTCCTTAAACCTACTTATGTCACAGAGATCTTTATTCATAGACCTTCTCCCTACGATGATCCTATTTACCTGCCACTTCCCTTTTTCCAAGACGGTAAAGATAATGATCAATAAATACTGAGGGAACTCAGAGACCGGTGCCAGCACGGGTCCTCTGTATGCTGAGCGCCGGTCCCCTGGGCCCGCTTTTTCCTTCTCTATACTTTGTCTCTGTGTCTCATTTCTTTTCTCAAGTCTCTTGTTCCACCCAATGAGAAACACCCACAGGTGTGGAGGGGCAGGCCACCCCTTCACCAGGCCACTTGATCTGTCACTGCCACTTGATCCAGGCGGGGATACAGATGGAACCCTTTTGCTGTTCTGGCCACTGTAGCGGACACTCAGGAGATCTAGATTCGGTTCATGGCCTGGCAGTAACCGTGTGACTTTGAGCACGTGGATTCCCCTTCTGGACTCCATTTCCCTCTTTGCTAAAGTGGAGATTAAAATGAGATGCTGTGGTGATTGCGAAGATGTGCATTGTCTTTGACACCGGGAAAATGTGCGTGAGACCATGTCAGACACGGTCTAAGGCCTCTGTCCAGCTTACCAGATCACACAGGGGAAATGGCATTCAAATAGCTGTTGAAGAATATGCAGGCCTGGATAGGATACAGTGAAACTGTCACTCTCGTATGTCGATAAAGGTTTAAAATCAGCATAGTTATAGCTACTAATTCAGTGATACATCCTTAGAGCTTCATAAATCAATGTTTATGTACTTAGTCTGTAATTCCTGTATCCCAAACCTAGAAAAAAATCGTTATACATGAAGAATATTAATTATAATGCGACTTATAGTCATAAAAACTTACAGACAATCAATGTCAAAACACGTGAACGTTAGGTTGAACAATATGAAGCCACCTGTAATGACTGATTCATACACTTCCCCCAGGTTGAATCTGGCTACTCGGAGTGAATAGTATTCCCTTATTACACTCGTTAAAAGTTACACACTCCTAAGAAACATGACAACTTAAGAATTGTTAGGTGATTCGGTGGGGTGTTAACATTGTGTTTATAGTATGATCACCGCGGTGTGAAAGGTGGGGTGTGAACGTTGTGTTTATAGTATGATCACCGCGGTGTGAAAGGTGGGGTGTGAACGTTGTGTTTATAGTATGATCACCGCGGTGTGAAAGGTGGGGTGTGAACGTTGTGTTTATAGTATGATCACCGCGGTGTGAAAAAGCAAAGTGCACAATTGAATCCCTTCTTGGAATAAAGACTGGAAGAAAACAGGCCAAAAAGGACGAGAAATTGAGCCACGAGTTATCTTCAGATGCTATTCACAGGGAATGTGTTCCAAGACCACCCAGTGGATGCCAGAAACCTTGGCAAGTACTGAACCCTAAGCATAATATGCTTTTTCCTATACTTACATAGAGGTAAAGTTTAAGTTATAAATTAGGCACAACAAAAGGTTAACAACATAACTAATAAAAAAAAGAACAACGATTATTGGTTATGAAAGTTATATGAATGTGGTCTCTGTCTCTCAGAACCCCGTACTGTGCTATACTCGCCCTTCTTCTAGTTTTTTTTTTTTGAGACAGAATTTCACTCTGTTGCCCAGGCTGGAGTGCAATGGCATGATCTCAGCTCACTGCAACCTCTGCCTCCCAGGTTCAAGTGATTCTCCTGCCTCAGTCTCCTGAGTGGCTGGGCTTACAGGCATGCATCACCACACTCAGCTAATTTTTGTATTTTTTTTTTTTGTAGAGACGGGGTTTCACCATGTTGGCCAGGCTGGTCTCAAACTCCTGACATCAGGTTATCCGCCAGCCTCAGCCTCCCAAACTGTTGGGATGACAGGCGTGAGCCACTGCGCCCGGCCACTCACCCTTTTTCTTGAGAAGATGTCCAATAATACAAGGCCTATGTGATGAGATGAAGTGAGGGGAATGACTTAGGCATCGTGATGTAGCGTTAGGCTATTATTGACCTTCTGAGGATGTGTCAGAAGCAGGAGCATCTGTTTTGGGTGATCCGGATCATCAAGCCACACAGTGTTGATGGTTAGATGTCAGGAACAGACAGTGTGGATGGCTCAGGGGCAGGTCTCTTTTGTAGCATGGACATGCTGATCAAAGGTGTCAGGAACAGATAGTGTCGATAGCTCAGGGTATGGATATCCTCCTGATCAAAGGGATGGTTCATGTTTCCGGTGGGATGGAGTGGGACGGCTCTAGACTTCACTGCACTCCTCAGGATGGTGTGTGATTTAAATTTACGAATTGCTTATTTCTGGAATTTTTTCATTTAATGTTTTTGTGCTACACTTGACCACAGGTAACTGAAACCTCAGAAAGCAGAACCTCAGATTGGGGTGAGGTGGGGGCAACATCTAATCAGGATGTAAAATTATTTTCTTTCTAATATTTTGTTTTCAGAATGTGTATATATGTATGTGTGTTACTTTTCTACTGGAAAAAATATAAGAAGGGAATTATTTATTTATAAAAATAGTTACCAGTGGCCACCTGAGAGGGAAGGAGGGCCCGCCATGAAGATGGCCTGTGGTTTTAGGGATGGCGCCTCCAGGGGAATTGGGGAGTAAAACCCACATGGGCAAAAGTGGCACAGAGATAGGATGGGAGGCACGCTACTCTGCCTTCCAAATGCAGCTCCACAAAGCAGAAGCCAGCAGAAACCCAGGAATTCAACACAAAATGGGGCCATGGAAAGCATGAGAGTTATGAGCCAATTACTGTGTACCTGCTCTTAGCCAGAATGTGGTAATGGCATTTCCAGTTGGTAATGACATTAATGAAGAATCATTGGTACCAAAGTTATCAAAATAGAGAAATAAAAGAGGCCAGGTGTGGTGGCTTACGCCTGTAGTCCCAGCACTTTGGGAGGCCAAGGCGGGTGGATCACTTGAGATCAGGAGTTCGAGACCAGCTTGGCCAACATGGTAAAACCCTGTCTCTACTAAAAATACAAAAATTAGCTCAGTGTGATGGCAAGCACGTATAATCCCAGCTACTTGGGAGGCTGAGGCCTGAGAATCGCTTGACAACTGGGAAGGCGGAGGTTGCAGTGAGCTGAGATCACACCACTGCACTCCAGCCTAGGTGACAGAGCGAGACTCTGTCTCAAAAACAAAAACATAAAAAAAAAAAAAAAAAGAAAGAAAGAGTCAGCCCAAAATGACAGAAAGGGTTTTAATCTGCCTTAATTTGTTTTTTGTTTGTTTGTTTGTTTTTTGGAACGAAGTAACATCCAATTAATTATTTTAAAGAAGCTTTCCAGTTTTTCTGTTTCCTTCCTTCTAATTTGAAGAGTTCTGATAATTTCTCAAGTTAGTTCCCAGTATCTTATTTTTTGAGTCAACAGTAGGTTTTATTGCACACCTCATGTATTTCCACACTTGCCTGCAGTTGTCTGTGTGTGAATCCCTATGATAGGTACGAAGCTGTGTTTTTGACTTGCTGGTTTTGTCTTTCTGTTTCTGGTAAAGGCATGTGACATTGTTGAGCTGTTCATCCATTCATCCACTCAACAAATGCTTACTTCGTAGATTGACAGAACTCTTTAATTCCTCTTTTTTATGTACTGGGTACACAAAAACTGAACAGATATTTGTGTCCTGAGTTCAGTGTTTAGTGAAATGGCGAAATGGACAAGCAGATACTCACAGTACTGTTAGTATTACCATCTGGTATAGTTTGGGCCTGTCTGCACCTAAATCTCATGTTAAATTGTAATCCCCAGTTTTGAGGGAGGGACCTGGTTGGAGGTGATTGGATTATGGGATTGGATTCCCCCCTTGCTGTTCTCGTGACGGTGAGTGAGTTATCACAGGTCTGATTGTTTGAAAGTGTGTGGCCGGGAAGGCTCCACTGGCTGGGGGCTGCAGCCCGGCCCACGTGCCTTCTGTGACAATAGAGTCTGGTCTCCTCCCGCACAATCGGAAGCCCCCGCCCCTCGTTCTGGAGCTCCAGCTCTCCGGGGAGTGGTAACTGGGAGGGGTTAATGGCTCCTGGCGTTGCCTCAGGCTCTCACTCCTTTCAGGCAGTCATTAATTCCCTGGAAAATGCCCGGTACCTGCATCATTACTCCATGATGCAGCTGCGCTATCTTTCTGAAAATGTGGGGACTGTCACAGTTGCCGACTTTCCTCTGAGGGACGAACTGATTTGTGTCCGTTTCCTCCCATGGGATAGGACTCTGTTGTAGCTCCCTGTGCTTGGGGGCAGGGGGACAAGGATTTCTGGGGTCTTTGCTCGCTTTCTGGGGTTCTCCTTTGAGGAGGAGCTGGAGTTCTTCCTGGGGGTTGTGCTTATGGCTTAGCATGGGCAGGGATGAGGAACAAGGGGATTTCCGACCTGAGGCACTTTAAGTGCTTCTGCGGTCTGCGTTTCCCACAGACTTTCCCCATATATTGGTACCCGCCGCCTTCTCATGTAGATAAGGGATGAGTCTGAATCTTCCTCTGGAGACCTCTGGGAGTGCCATGGTGACAAAGAGGACCAGCTTTGCCTCTTCTAACGTGGACGCATTGACCCAGTGGCTGGGATCCTCGTCAGTGAAAAGACTGATGTCACAGAAGGGTCATGACAGAGCAGCTTGTTTCTTCCCCTGGGTAACTTCTTAGTTTCTCAGCTCAGCTGCATGGTTCTGCATCTGTTTTAATTTGTGACAGCTTTGTGCCTGCAGCCTCGCTGCCTGCAAGTCCTGTTCTCACCTGTGCTCAGAATCACCAGGGCGCTTGGTCAGCATTCAGATTCCCAGCCCCACTCTAGACTAACTGAGCCTTGATTTCTTCCCTGCTGCTGCCGCTCTCTCCTCCCTCACCCTTCTCTCTTCCTTTAATGGTAAAAGAACCTGGTTTCTCAGGGTCACTGAAGCATCATAGGGTAGCCTGGCTTCCTTTTGATGAGGCCTGATCCAGAGGCTCCAGCCTGTCACTAAGCGTCCCTGACTGGCATTTCTGTTTCTTACTGTCTTCAGGGGTCCTGTGTTTTTAGGGTATATCTCTAGATGGTCTGCCATACTTGGAAATTCTTTAATTGGTTCTTTCCAGCTTTCAGGTTCAGTGAGTCTTAAGATCTAACATATAAAGTGCTCTCTGATAGTCCCCTTTTCCCTCACTCTTGAAGAATCGGTTTGACCCTGTATCAGTCTGTTTTCATGCTGCTGATAAAGACATACCCGAGACTGGAAAGACAAAGAGGTTTAATGGATTTATGGTTCCGCATGGCTGGGGAGGCCTCACAATCACGGTGGAAGGCGAGGAGGAGCAGGTCACGTCTTACCTGGATGGCGGCAGGCAAAGAGAGCTTGTGCAGGGCCACTCCCGCTTACAAAACCATCAGCTCTCGTGAGACTTATTCACTATTAGGAGAACAGCACGGGAAAGAACTGCCCCGTGATTCGATTATCTCCCACCAGGTTCGTCCCACAACGCTTGGGAATTCAAGAGGAGATTTGGGTGGGGACATAGGCAAACCGTATCACACCCTCAGATCTGTTGGTGTGTTAGGCCATTCTTGCATTGCTATGTAGAAATACCCGAGACTGGGTAATTCATGAAGAAAAGAGGTTTAATGGTTCTGCAGGCCGTACAGGAAACATGGCTCTGGCATCTGCTTCTGGGACAGCCTGGGAAAGCTTCCAGTCATGGCGGAAGGCGACGTGGGAGCAGGCACATCACATGGTGAGGGCGGGAGCAAAGAGTGAGGGGGAGTGCCACGCTTCAGTGGCCACATGTCAGGAGAACTCACTATCCAAAACAGCACCCAGCCGTGAGGGAGCCGCCCCCAGGATCTGAACACCTCCCACCAGGCCCTGCCTCCAGCACTGGGGATTACAGTTCAACATGAGATTTCGACAGGGACAAATATCCAAACTATATCAGGTGGCATTCCTGCAGGTGTTCAGCTGGACGAGTTCTTTGGGTTTTAGGAGAAATTTATGATTTTTGTCCAAGGTTTTTGAGTCCTGATCTCTCCTACAGACAGCTTCTAACGCCTTTTCCGTGAAATCTTCCCTTTTCCACCCCCTTTTCAATTCCTGAGCTGGAACTAATTGATGCCTTTTCTCTACTCCTGTCTGTCTTTGCATATGCATGCCTCTAATATAAGGCTTCACGTTACAGGATTCCTGTTACTTCTATTCTGTGTTTATTTTTCTCCAAAGTCCTTGACACCTTGCCATCCCTGACACGTATTGTGAGGCCAAGGACCGTTCACTGCTGTGTCCTTTTGATGCCTGGTGCTGAGCAGGTTGGGTGTATTTTAAGGAAAGTCACAAACTTCTGTAATAATTAGTTCTACTGTAGCAAACGTACTCACTTGTCACAAGTAAATCTTGTGATGTCCTGTTGGGCATCTATTACATTTTCAGACAAACATCAGATTTGTTTTTGTCTAAAGAAGTCACGATATCCAGAAGCCCCATGCCTGGACAATTCCAGGGTGTTGCTGCAAATTCCATCTGCTCGGTTGGTGAGGTGTGGGGGGTGGGCAGGGTGTCTGTCACTGCTTCGGATGAACAAAACATGCTGTGAGAAGTGTTGTGGACTCAGATCGTAGGGTGTCCCCAGTCGTCTGTTTCATAAGGGTTTCCTTAAAGCATTTCTGTGGCACGTTGGTGGTGGTGGTTTTCACTGGACTTCTGTACCAGGAACAAGTCATATGTGTGCACCAGTGCAAATCAAGGGAAAGATTAACATGGTGCCCCCGTTTCCCTCTTCTGCCTACACCAAGCTAGATCTAGGGAAAGATAAGCATGGTGCCCCGGGGCCGCGTTCCCCTCCCACATGTGCATCCATGTAAAGAGAAACAGAAGTGTAGTGCCACGGTGCTGCCTCCCACTGTGCACTTGCTTTTCTATTTTCCTCTGTGAATTGTACCCTACTTTGCTTTCTGGGAATTTTGGTCTCACTATATATATATGCATATTTTTCTTTTTTTCTTTTCTTTTCTTTTCTTTTTGAGACAGAGTCTTGCTCTATTGCCCAGGCTGGAGTGAAGTGGTATGACCTCAGCTCACTGCAGCCTTCACCTCCCAGGTTCAAGCGATTCTCCTGCCTCAGCCTCCCGAATAGTGGGGATCACAGGCACGCATCACCACGCCTGGCTAATTTTTATATTTTTAGTAGAGATGGGGTTCCATCATGTTGGCCAGGCTAGTCTTGAACTCCTGACCTCAGATGATCCATCCACCTCACCATCTCAGGGGATCAGCAGTCCCAAAGTGCTGGGATTACAGGTGTGAGCCACTGCACCCAGCCTCGTCTCACTATATTGATTATGCCCCAATAATTTCACTATATTGATTATACCCCAATTTTTTTTTTTTTTTTTTTTTTTTTTACAGAGTTCTACTCATGTCTTTCTGATTTTTAGAGTGAGAGGCAGCTCCCCACTGAAAGGAAGAGCCGGTACTTCAGCCCAGTTCTCTGCTACCAGAGGCAGCTGGTGGCATTCCAGTGACTCAGTTAGTTTCCAGCCTCTGCTGCAGCCCTTGCCCACCCACTGCAGAGGCTGTGTCACCTTCTGCACAGTTCTGAGCAACGTGCTCCTGGGGCACAGGGAGCTTCTGGAACGTGGAGTCTTTTTTCTCCCCCACTGCCAAGTGTACTGTTCAGGCTTCATGGGCAAGAGTTGTTAATACCCTATGCTTTAATTGCCTCAGAGAGAAGTATTACTATGTTTAGGGAAATGGCGGTTATTGTATGGGACTCATAAGCACTGGAAAATCAGTAACATACTTAATAACTGTATTACTTATCATTTAAATTCTTAGCTAAAGGACCAGTATGTGTTTTGGCCGAGTGTGGTGGCTCACACCTGTAATCCCAGCACTTTGGAAGGCAAAGGCAGGCAGATCACAAGGTCAGAAGTTCGAGACCAGCCTGGCCTGGCCAATATGCTGAAATCCCGTCTCTACCAAAAATACAAAAATTAGCCGGGCTTAGTGGTGCCTGCCTGTAGTTACAGCTACTCAGGAGGCCAAGGCAGGAGAGTTATTTGAACCAGGGAAGCGGAGGTTGCAGTGAGCCAAGATCATGCTGCTGGACTCCAGCCTGGGCGGCAGAGTGAGACTCTGTCTCAAAAAAAAAAAAAAAAAGGAATGTGTGTTTCTCTTAGAACAAAGAGATCTTAGAGATGTAGTTTCCTAAATGTACAAATACTGAGAAGGGCCCAGATCTACAAAGAGCCCAGAAAGGGTTAGTGGCTTGCCCAAGGTCACACAGCCAGGAATGACGGAATCCAAATGAGAGACCAGGTCTCCTGACTGGCAGGTCACGTTCATGTCAGCACCGAGCTGAAGCGTGAAGCCGTCTACAGTAGAAACTGTGTTTTCAGCGTCACTTGCTGTAACCAGGAGTAAAGGAAACCAGCCATATGGGCCATGGCTTGTCCTGTCCAAGATCTGGTCCCAGGCAGTATTCAGTATTCCGCATAACTCTTAAGGAATTGCCACTGAGCAGGTGGGTTTTATTAATGGATGATGTGGCAGGGAAGGCGTCTCCTGTCGTCTGTCCAGTGGCTGTCCCGGGTGAGAACGGGGGAGGTTTGCCATCAGTGGCCGAGGGCATCTCCTGCCTCTGGGGAAGCCACTGGATCATTCACTTTGCCTAGGAGGGTGGCTCTTGATTTTTTAATATCCAGTCTTATTTATGTGTGGTATTTTTTATTTTTATTTTTTTCTGTGGAGATGAGATCTTGCTGTGTTGCCCAGGCTGGTCTTGACCTCCTGGGCTCAGTCCATCCTGCGGCCTCCATCCTGCAAAGTGCTGAGATCACAAGTGTGAGCCACCGTGCCTGACCCTTTTCTTTTTTTTTTAATTCTCAAGAGTTTTTAAACTTTCTCTTGAGAAGCGCAGATGAAATGGACAGTGCGGCGGCCTCAGCTCTGTACTCAGCAGCCTGGCCCTGGGCTGTGGCCACACCGTGGCATTTCTCTCCAAGCCCCAATTCTTCCAGAAAAGGAGGGAGAGGTGATTAAGTTCATCTTTACTGACTTTCTAATAAATTTTTATAACTGTTTATTCTAAATCTTTACAATGTCGTCTATGGCCTTAGCCCAGCACTGGTAAAATCAACTTTAAAAATTTTAATGATGATTCAAAATATATGAGTTTGATCTTCATTATAAACGATTAACACATTAAAAAAATCCAATGTGGCGTGACAAGTTTAAAGTAACATTTAAGTACTGCTCACAGGGCGACCCTCTTTCTGGACCTGCCTAGCTGGTGTTAATGGCTCTTTCCTTTGAGCCCTGGTAATCTTTTGCACTCACCTTAGTTACAGTGTTTCTTTCTCACATTACTCGTTTTCAGAGCCGGCCTGTACCTGCATATGTTTATTTAACAAAACAGTTGTTTATACTTTAGGTGAGCTGGGTGTCGGGTGGTGCCCTGAGAACAGAGAGTTGAGGTACTGGTTCTTCTTCCAGCTGGGAGCTGCCTCTCACTCTGGCTTGCTGCCGCCCTGCAGGGTGCTTCTACGGGGCAGGTGGTGGGGCTGCAGAGCTCGCATGCCAGGACCAGGGGCTCCCACAGGCCTGGCTGGGCCGTGCCTAACTGGAATAGCTGAGGCCCTCCACCCTTCAAGCCTTGGTCTTTTCACCTGTAGATTGTGGTTAATAGTAATATATTCTAGGGCTGTTTTAAGGATTAAGGCACTAAAGTGTATAAAATACTTCGCAAAGTGCCTGGTGCAATATAAATTTCAGCCATTACTTCGTTATTTTTGCTCATGGTGGTTGATGGCATCCTGTTTGAACAGCCCCGTGTTAAAACAGTTCGTGAAGATGTGTACTTTGCGCTACTCTGTGAATCAACCATAAAATAAGGGATGTGGGAAAATCTCAAGACTCATCAGGCTTAGCAATGAAGGTTAAAGACCATTTCTATTGCAGTGTACTAGATTAGGAGACATGGGCTTGGGAGGAACATGGATCCCCCTTCTGCCCTGTGCGTGCTTGCTGGCTGGAAGAGGTGAACCTAGATGAGATGTGTGCATCCAGGAGCTGAGTCCCATTGGAAAGCTGTGCCTTGTGTCTCCATGAGAAGGAAAACAGCTTTATGGGAAGAAAGTGGGCCCAGCCAGAGGCAGAGCCTGTGGGGAGGCAGGAGACTAGGAGAGAGGGTCTGCTGAGACTTGCAGCCAGGCCGAGGGGCCAGCGTGGGGGCCTCGCTGCACTGTCCTGAAGACACACCCAGAAACCCCCCGGCTGTGCCTGCTTCCCTGGTGCATTTCAGAGGAGCAGATTTGCAAAGTAGTACATTTAAGTGCGTCCCTTTTTTCAGTGCTAATGGATTTCCTGATAAGCAGGAAATGTGAAAAATGCTGAGGAAAAAATTCCCTAGCAACACAGAAATTACTTCTAATTTTCTGTATCCCCTGTGGTCTGTGTCCCTGTGTGATGGTATTATATAATCACATGCCATTTTACAGCCTGCTTTTAAAATTTAATACTCTTGTAACAGTTTTGGTATTAATAATTGCTCTTAATCATAACTTTTAAAGCTATATAACATTTCATAATACACCTTTTTTTTGTTCATTTATTCTTTGGGGCAGATTTCACAAAATCAAATTATTATTTCAGTTTCAACATTTATGTAGTTCTGATTTACATATTATAACGAACCTTATAAAAGAATTGGACAAGTTATAACGTGGACCAATACTATCATAGAATTCCCTGTATTGGTTGCCATCACTTAGAAGAAGTTGGCTAATATAGTAAATATTAATTGGTATCA
This sequence comes from Colobus angolensis palliatus, assembly GCF_000951035.1. Taxonomy (NCBI): domain Eukaryota; kingdom Metazoa; phylum Chordata; class Mammalia; order Primates; family Cercopithecidae; genus Colobus; species Colobus angolensis. The sequence continues at coordinate 10,388,839 of NW_012118821.1, forward strand.
TGAAATTCTCATTTTAAAATTTTTAAGTTGTTGGTTATAATAAAGAATGAATTTTCTTCATGTATTTGTTACTAGTTTTTATCCTAATGCATTTCTGCCTGTAAGGTATAACTATAACTTAACATGCATCCAAGTGCACGCATCCAGAATATGCTACTGGGGGCGTCTTTACACATGCATTCACCAGTTCTCCACACCCACGTACCCCGCCACACCCACACCCATGATGCACCCACACCCTCCCACACACCTCCCACACGCCTGCACCTGCCTCACACCCACACCCACGTGCATTCACACCCGTGTACACTCACCATACCCATGTACCCACAGACCCTCACACACATGCTTACATACACACCTGTGCCTGCCTCACACCCACACCCCCTCCACACACACCTGCACCTCCCCCACACCCACACACATACAGAGGTGGGCCCCGTACCTGTGCCCCCACACAGGCACACACACGCATATACACGTGTAGACCATGTACCCCTGCTCCCACACAGGTGCACACCTGCATGCACATGCGCCCACACCCATATGCACCCGTGTCACTGCCAGGGAGGGCACCCCAGCAGTCCCCTAAGATTCCTGGAGTCTGGGCCGACTCCAGGCCCGTGGTGAATGGTCTCTGTCATTTGCCTGAGGTAATTGCACAAGGTGCTCCTTCTCGTGTCTGATTTTTCTCACTCAGCGTTGTCTGTGCGTGTGTTGTTGTTACTTGTCATTACTGTGAGAACTGCATTTGTGAATATACCACAACTGATTTACCCATTCTATTGTGGGTTTTTTTTTTTTTTTTGGAGACAGTCTCACTCTGTCACCCAGGCTGGAGTGCAGTGGCGTGATCTCAGCTCACTGCAACCTCCCCTTCCTGGGTTCAAGTGATTCTCCTGCCTCAGCCCCCCAAGTAGCTGGGATTATAGACGCCTGCCACTATGCCCAGCTAATTTTTAGATTTTTAGTAGAGACGGGGTTTCACCATATTGGCCAGGCTGGTCTTAAACTCCTGACCTCAGGTGACCTACCCGCCTTGGCTTCCCAAAGTGCTGGGATTGCAGGTGTGAGCCACCGCACCTGGTCTACCCATTCTATTGTTGATGGACATCTGAGATGTTTACTGCTTTGGCTATCAAAAATATATCTGCTGTGAAAATTCTTGCACCTGCCTTTTCTTTGGTGTTTGTAGGGTCTATCCCCAATTGCAGAGATGTGGCATCATAGGACATATGTATTTCTGCCAAATATTTTTCTCAATATCACTTAGTAGTTATTTAATAATTAGTAGTATATTATAAATGTGTAACAGGTCCACAGAGGAAAAAAACTGTTCATAGGTAAACTTTCCTTGGGTGTGGAAAGGAAAAAGAGTACAAAAAAGTTTCACTTATAAAAACAAGTGCTGTGTTCATTTCCCTGGTTCTTAGATGTGTGATTTGTAATTGGGAACTGCTCACTGGGAATATTTCTGAACCTGCTGTGGGAACTGCAGTGGCCCCGAATGGAAAGGGCGGGCGCACATGCTCACCGGGCTCCTGCTCTGCAGCGGGCAAGCCGGCCATGTCTGGCTTCTCCCTGGCCCCAGCACCCGGTACTGGCGGCCCCGCTCTACTCCTGGGAGATTCTGGTTCAGCTCACATGGCTCTGGCACTGGCCGGGTATGAATTCCATTCTGAGCAAGTCCAGAATGACTCCTCGTGGTGACCTTATACTGCTATGAAGAAGTAACTGAGACTGGGTAATTGATAAAGAACAGAGGATTTTTTGGCTCACATTTTGGAGCTGTGCAGGAAACATAGCAGCATCTGCTTCTGGGGAGGCCTCAGGGAACTTCCAATCATGGCGGAAGGCGAAGAGGGAGCAGCCGCCTCACACGGTGGAAGCAGGAGCAGGGAGGGGGAAGATGCCACTCACTTTTTGGTGGTGGTTGTTGTTGAGACGGAGTCTCTCTCTGCCACCCAGGCTGGCGTGCAGTGGCGCGATCTCGGCTCATTGCAACCTCCACCTCCTGGGTTCATGCCATTCTCCTGCCTCAGCCTCCCGAGTAGCTGAGACTACAGGCGCCCGCCACCACGCCTGGCTAATTTTTTGTATCTTTAGTAGAAATGGGGTTTCACCATGTTGGCCAGCCTGGTCTCAAACTCCTGACCTCAGGTGATCCGCCCGCCTCATCCTCCCAAAGTGCTACAATTACAGGCGTGAGCCGCCGCGCCCAGCCCACGCCACTCACTTTTAAATGACCAGGTCTCAGGAGAATTCACTCTCGTGAGGACTGTACCAAGTGGGGATGGTGCTAACCCATTCGTGAAGGCCCATCCCCCATGATCCAGTCACCTCCCACCAGGCCCCACGTCCGACATTGGGATTGTAATTTGACGTGAGATTTGGACGGGACACAGCCACACAGTATCAGACCCTGAGAGGAGCAGCTGGAAATGATGAAAGGGCCGTCTGAGGCTTGGGTGACGTGTAGGTGCTACTGGGTATTGTGGAGACAGTTTAAACATAGCATTTAATGTTTGTTTTGATTGCAAACGTATTGCGGAGTGGGCCAGGCACGGTCAGGCTCAGACCTAATTAGGCAAAAATGGTAAAAGTACAAATAAAGCACAAAGAAGTAAAGGAAAACCACCTACAATTCCACCATCCGACACCATTCAGGTACCTGCTAGTTGTCTTGTTTGGACACGCATACTTTTTTGAAACAAACAAACAAGAAAAGGATGTAGCATTCGTACAGTTTCTTTTTTATCTTCTAAAATATATATTACATCGTTCCATGCCACTGAGTAGTCTACAGTATACCGAATGGCGTCATAATATTATATTACCCTCAAATACTGCAATTTATTTGAACAGTTTCCTATTACTAAACATTTAGGTGACTTCTAATTTTTTTATTACAATAATCAATGCCGTAGTAAACGTACTTGGATATAAATCTTTTGTGCAGATCCATGAACATTTTTCTTAGTACAGATTTACTTTTAAAAGAGGAATTACGTTTTCTCATTGACTTGGGTATTGGTAAGAAATTAAATGTGAAATCATTTCAATTCCTCTAAAAGTTATCCTGGAAAGCATGGAGATAGTATATTTAACTTTCTTATGTAGTGGCTAAAATGTTATACTATTTAATGTCATAAGATAATAGGCACCAGTGACTGTTGGACTTGTTTTTGAAAAGAGAATAAAAGCGTGTGAATATACAGCCCTTTCTTACTCTCTCCCACCTTAATCATGTCTGACGTATGAGTCGAGTTCTGCCCACTATAGACAGAGTGGGCCAGGCACGGTCAGTCCCAGACCTAATTAGGCAGTCGTGGCCTGCCATCCCTGCCCTCCCCAGCAGCCATGCAGCAGGCTGGGAGGACCTTGCTGATAGGGACAGCCCTGGGCAGCTCTGGCCTTGACACCAACAGTGGCTCAGTCTTAGAACCACTTGAAGACACAGTGTTTGGTGCCTTATTTCTTTAAGACTGGGTATGACCAGAGGGCAATCGTACGTAGCTTGCAATCTTAAAAATGTTCCACAGGGATTTTCTAACTTGTCTTTGAAGAGGAGTCCAGTAAGAAATTATAGAAGTACATACTGTTGGCCTAATAACAATTAATTAAAGATGTATCTGTCATGAAATGTGCATGTGATTATTCTTTGTAATCATGACGTCTGATGAAGGTACTGAGGAAAGTGTTTGAGATCCTGATGTGCTCTTTCTTGTATTTCTAGATCCACATCATAGATTTTGATGATGAAAACAACATTATAAATAAAAATGTCCTCCTCCATCAAGCGGGTGAAATCTGGCACATTAGTGCCAGTCCTGCAGACAGAGGTGTGCTGGCGACCTGCTACAACAGAGGTAAGTGCGGCTTTTCTGAGGTACCTGGTCACTGGAGGTAACTGGAGGTATTTCCTAAGACTGGTTTTGTATTGATAATGGGTCGACACGTGACTTAAAAGATTTAACCATTAATGAAGGTGTTGCATACACAGAGAAGCTGTGATATTGGTGTTTGCAGAAATTATTAGAATCTTAAGATTCTAAGAATTGAAGATGGAATCAGCTGTTCCAGGAACGTTGACCCCTTGGTCAGGGAAGTACAGTGCTGGAGGTTCTGGTGAGGCAGACACAGGCATCCTGATGCAGAAACTGTACGTTGCAGGCAGCAGCAGGGATTCACCTCTTTCCTATAGTGTCTGGTGACTGTCTTCCAGTCCTCTTTGGTAAGGGCAGTTCCATGCACACACGCGCGTTGACTGGTGATACGCCTGATAGGCTTCTTCCTGCCTGCTGTTGGACTCTCTAGGCTCTTGGGGCTCTGGGGCTCTGGGACCTTAGTTTGTGTCAATGCAGACGCCTGAGTCACTGAACTGAGCCTCCCTCTTCCCCAGTTCTCCTTGTTCGGTCATCGTCAATGACTCCTTTCTAAATTCTGGCTCTATGGAGAAATATCTCCTAGGATCTCTTTCTTTACCATGTAAGCCAGAACAAATTCTTTGTAGTTTTTGATATGTAGTTTCTAAAATGTTGCCTTCATTTGTCCCACAGGCTGAATGCCTTTTTAGATACTTTTAATGCATTCTGTCTGGTCTTTCCTCTCATACCCTGGCTTTAGAACATTGATGTGTAGAGATTGCATGGCTTGTGTACTAGGCTGGTCACCAGGACATCCTGATCTAAAATTCTGCTTTCACCGAGTTCTGTGTGTTTCCCTTCCCTTTCCCTTTGCTTTTCCCTTTCTTTTCTTTTCTTGACAGAGTCTCGCTCTGTCACCCAGGCTGGAGTGCAGTGGTACAATCTGGGCTCACTGCAACCTCTGCCTCCTGGGTTCAAGCAGTTCTCCTGCCTCAGCCTCTCGAGTAGCTGTGATTACAGGTGCACGTCATCATGCCCGGCTAATTTTTATATTTTTAATAGAGACAGGGTTTCACCATGTTGTCCAGGCTGGTCTTGAACTTTTGACCTCAAGTGATCCACCTGCCTCGGCCTCCCAAAGTGCTAGGATTACAGACGTGAGCCACCGTGCCCGGCCCTCCTTCCACTTTAAGTTCACAGCCGCCCCGTGTCCGCTCTCTGAGGGCCCTGCCTTCCACTTGGAGAGCAGTGTGGCTTGTGGCTTGTGGCTGAGTGTGGCTGTGCGTCTCCCTCCTGCCAGCAGGAGGTTGGGGATCCGAGAGCCTCCTTGTGTTTTGTCTGCTCTCTGTGCCGACTGGTCCAAGCTGACAGTGTCTCAGCAGAAACACGTTTCTCAAGAATCTGTGGGTCTTCAGTAGATTTCCTGAGGCTTCACTTTCTCAGACAAGAGCCTAACTGCAGATCTTTTAGAAACGATCTCTTCTCTGCCTTGGTCTCCTGCTAAGACAGCCAAGGGACTGCCCACTTCACCCTTGACCCTTCACCTTCACCCTTCACCCTTCACTCTCTCTTCTGCCTGAGGATCTGTGAGATGCTTCCTCCGCTTCTTGAGAGGCCCTTCCTAGGCCTGCACTCTGACCTCCTGATCTTCCCGAGGCTTTAACCACAAGCAGTGTGGCCCATCCTCAGCCTTTTCTTAGGGGCACACCCTCCTGACAGTCAGGGTATTAGTCCATTCTCGCACTGCTGTGAAGAACTACCTGGGACTGAGTAATTTATGAAGAAGTTTAATGGACTCACAGTTCTACAGGCTTAACAGAAAGCATGACTGGGTGGCCTCAGGAAATGCACAGTCACCATGGGGGGTGACGGGGAAGCCAGGGCCTTCTTCACAAGGCAGCAGGAGAGAGACAGCAAAGTGGGAAGAGCCACGCACCTTCAAACAACCAGATCTTCTGAGAACTTACTGTCACGAGAACAGCAAGGGGGAAGTCCACCCCGTGATCCAGTCGTCTCCCACCAGGTTCCTCTCCTGACACGGGATTACAATTCAAGACGAGATTTGGGTGGGGACCCAGACCCAGACCATATCAGTTAGGCTTTTCATTTCAGCACCTTTTCTGGCTGGAGATGCTGGGCTTTTAGTTACTCCACCATCGTATAGCTCTTCCCGCCTTTGCCCTCTCCTCCACTCTTGCCCTGTCCCCCCACCAGGAAATCCCCTGAGTGCAGGACCAGCCTCAGCACAACAAGAGCTGCCTCCACGACCCTGCAGGGCACGGCCTTTCTGCCCCCTGGATATTCCAGGCACGCTCTGCTTTTTCTGTGGCTCCTCAAAAGCCTCCCAGCCTCTACCCACTGCTGGAATCCAGAGCTCCTCCTGCATTGCAGGCATTTGTTACCGCGGCCCCTGCTTCCATAGTCATTATACACTGCAGAGGAATTCCCACAAACAGAGAGCTTCCAACAGCACAAGCCTCTTCAACGGCATGTACTGGCTGTGGCTTTGTAGGGCCCTGGCCTGGGGTCTCCAGGCTGCCATCCAGGCCCCTGCCAGGCTGTGTCAGGGCTCTCACCTCACGTGGCTCCTGGGGTTATAGGATGCAGGCCTGTTTCCTGGCTGTCTGCTGGGACCACCCTCAGCTGCTCACAGCTGTAAGTGGGCTTTGAGTTAAGCTGCCAAGTTTGTGGCAATTTGTAGGAGCAACAGAAAACGAACACAGTTGCCGAGCAATCTTGGTCTTGTTGGTCGTCCACAGGCATAAGTTGATCGCGTCCTTCAAGTTACCCTGGATCTCGTGATTTTCAGTCGTGGCTTCCAGAGACTGACTCTTTCTGCCAGACTTCGAAGGCAGCATGGATCTTCTGTTAAGTATTTCCCTAATCTGTCAGCCTCTCGAGGAAGAAAGACAAAACTGTTCCACAACATTCGTGTCTAAGTTCCAAGAACTCTGTTTTATTCCTGCCATAGGCAGAGCTGAGATTTACATCCCGCAGGGAAGGCTGTTTTCCAGTGTGAAATGCTGCGAGTTCCTGCTCTGATCAGGAAAGAGCAGCACAGCTACTTGACTTGTGCTTAACCTGGCTCTTCGCCCTTCGAAGCACGCGTGGCGCCGGGTCTCACCTGAATCGGGTCATCTGCAGCAGCGGTCGCACCCATGGGGCACGGCGCCAGGCCCTCCGGCTTCAGGTGCCTCTGGACAAGCCTGGAGTCACAGACCTAAGCTTGCTCTGCATAACCCAGTGCAGGGAAAACGTTCTAGAGACTTCCCGTGTTTTGCAAACATACTTGTGCTCTGTAGTTTTTGCACTTAGCTCGCCTCTGAATCAGTAGGCTTCCACATTTCAATGAATCAAATATGAATTAAATCCAAAAGCACCGCAAACTTAGATTAGACGACATTGCTTAAATCGTCACTTCATTGTAACAAATCTCTTTGCAAAGATCAGAGTTGCACTGTATCCTCCTTGTCTTCCAATAGTGTTTTCTCCCATTGTGCTTTTCCCCTGCCGTTGCCTGGGCTGTTGGGAGGCCTCTTGCGGCGTTTACTGTGTGTCTGTTCCTGGTGTGCTGTTTATTGGGATGTGCTCATAGAGCAGCTCCTGTTGTCTGCCGTCCTTGGAGCCCCACACGTGTTTTCTTTGTTCCTCCTCCTTTGTAGCCCTTCCTTCTTTTTGTTTCCATTAGTGTGTGTGGTATTTTGGTGAACAGTTGGCTTCTTTCAATGAAGAGACCGAGGGCTTCTGAGACACGCCTTTCGGCGCACACCCTGTGTGGGGCAGGGGCAGGCAGTGTGGGAAGTAGAACCGTAGGTGGAGAGGGCGGGCGGATCACAGGCCAGCTGGCGTGAGTTGTTAGGAGCACCCTCCTTCCGGCAGGCGGTTGCCCTCTTCTAAAGTTGTTTTCTGTATCTTTCTTCACAGATGTCCTGAAATCCTTTTTCAGGCTTTTTTTTTTTTTTTTTTTTTTTTGATATAGAGCCTCGCTCTTGGCTCTTGTCACCCAGTCTGGAGTGCAGTGGCACCATCTTGGCTCACTGCCACCTCCGCCTCCCAGGCTCAAGCAATCCTCCCACCTCAGCCTCTCGAAATAGCTGGGACCACAGGTATGCACTGCTGTATCTGGCTGATTTTTAAAAACATTTGTAGTAGAGATGAGGTCTCACTGTGTTGCCCAGGCTGGTCTTGAACTCCTGAGCTCAAGTGATCTGCCCGCTTCAGCCTCCCAAAGCACTGGGATTACAGGTGTGAGCCACTGCGCCTGGCCTTCCATGGATCTTATGGGGAGGAAAGGAGACAGCAGCCAAGGAGACGGGGCCTCTGGGGAGAGTGTCTAGAAACAATTCATTTGGAGGGCCTCACTCTTCTTTAGGATGTTGCTATTGGTTATTTGTCAGAAGCAACAGTGTTTACATTCTATCTTTATTGCTTCACACTGAGTCTCTTCTAATCAGTGAAGTCTGCAGTGTGGTAGAACTCTTGTGCACACAAGCACACATGCTAGAATGAACATCACAAATACGCAGAAGTGGATGAGCTCGTGACTTATTTTTTTAAATGCAAGCAAGAAACCCTTTCTCTGTACCCTGACTATTCATAGGAAGGGTGGTCAGGAACGGCAGTGTTGAGTTTCCGTGCACAGCTGAAGGATCTGACGCTCACAGGCAAAGTCTCCTTGAAGAGTGATGTTCTCTGCACATTGTCTTAGAAAATGATAGAAAATTTGCATGAGGTTAAAGTATCCTAAAAAGTCAAACATTTTCAGATTAAACCATACATCCATATCTCCTAGCTTAAATCTCTATTCATGCAAGGAACAAGTGACAGATTGCCGTCGATTGCTGATAGGGATTTATACCTGCTGTTGATCTGTTTTCAGTTATTACCTGTGATGATTGTGAAAAGGACATTCTTGGAGTTGGTGAAAGGGGGAGTTGTAGCACAATAAACTCATGGAATGTTTTCTACATAGATGATGAAGATTTAAAAAACAACTTAACTCTCCTTTCTGATAATTTTATAAGAAGAATGCATGTCTATGAAAGCAAAAGGAGTGACTGTGGCCAGGGTAGAAGCTGTCTCGACGGGACTGTACGTACTTGAAACAGGAGAGATCTCCACAGTGACTAGTCTGTGGGAGTAGATTGCGGGTCGGATACGGAGGTGGGGACGTGGCAGGTGGCAGGCTGGCCTCTGAGGAGCACGCAGGCCTCCACACACAGCAAATAACGGCACAACCTGCAGGTCTCAATTGGACCTGGAGCCACAAGAGGCTGTGGTGTTGCCACCTGAAAGGAGCCTGGTCACGCAGGGAATTAACATGAGTGATATATTTCTCTTGGGATTTCTCCCTTTGGAGCTGCCAGGTACTTCCAGTCACCTCCCTCCCCAATTTATGTGTACTTCAGAATATGCAACCAGCAGGCCTTGACCTTTCTATGCATCTCACTTCCTATATTTAGAACTTGTTTCACCCAAGGTTTTCTTAAGGTTCATTGAGGAAAAAAGCATATGTTTCAGATAAACATAAAAAAAACCCAACTTTGCTGCTTTAATTTCTAATGTATGTTTCTGAATTAGGGTACACCATGTACGCCTGCCTCTGCTCACACAGTCTTGTGATTGTGTGCCTGCCTCTGCTCACACCGTCTCATGAGTGTGCACATGCCTGCCTCTGCTCACACTGTATCATGTGTGTGTGCCTGCCTCTGCTGACACCATCTCATGAGTGTGCACATGCCTGCTTCTGCTCACACCACCTCATGAGTGTGTGCCCCTGCCTCTGCTCACACCGTCTCGTGAGTGTACATGTGCCTGCCTCTGCTCACACTGTCTCATGAGTATACGTGCGCCTTCCTCTGCTCACACCATCTCATGAGTGTGTGCCTGCCTCTGCTCACACCATCCTTGGTGACACTCTGTGTGGTGGCCTCACAATCAGCAGAGGGCACCAGTGGTCTGGCGCTGTGTCCCCTTTGCTCTGGACCTTCCATTGTCTCCCCTTTCGTGTCTTTGTGACCATGTCCTAACTTGATCGCTTATACTGGTGCAAGCCATTTTTAAAACCTTCATCCACTTCTCTTGCTGCTCTCTAAATCTTTTCACAGACTTGTACACCTTGTTTGAAAAACACGTTTGCAGAGTGAAACTAACTCCTGCGTTTAGCTGAGATTATACGCATTGAGTGGTGGTCACTCCAGAGCACTTTGTGGGTTTCTATAGAAAAACAAGAATGGAATTTAGTTCCTCACTCCTGAACTTCAGGAATTCGCCGAGGGGAACCTTGTCAATATCTAAGGACCTCTGACGCAGGGGAGTCCAGGCTGGTGCCTCGAGATCATTAGAGAGTAGTCATGGAACTGTGACCCAGCGGAGCCCAGGCTGGTACTCCAAGTTCATTAGAGAATAGTCATGGAACCTTCATCTGGGGGAGCCCAGCCTGGTGTCCCGAGATCTTTAGAGTGCTGTGGGTGGGCTCTGTTCGAGGGTAACCCAGTCTGGTGCCCGGGATCATTAGAGCGTGGTGGCTGGACTCTGATCCAAAGAAACGCAGGCTGGTGCCCGGGATCATTAGAGCGTGGTGGCTGGACTCTGATCCAAAGAAACGCAGGCTGGTGCCCGGGATCATTAGAGCATGCTGGGTGGACTCTGATCCAAAGAAATGCAGGCTGGTGCCCTGAGATTATTAGAGCACAGTGGGTGGTCTCTGATCCAAGGGAACCCAGGCTGGTGCCCCAAGATCACTAGAGCTGGGTGGGTGGGCTCTGATGCAAGGGATCCCAGGCTGGCACCTGAGATTGTTAGATCGTGGTGGGTGGGCTCTGATCCAGGGGAACCCAGGCTGGTGCCCCCAGATCATAAGAGTGTGGTCAGACTCTGATCCAGGGTAACCCTGCTGGTACCCCGAGATCATTAGAGCGTGGTGGGTGGTCTCTGATCCAGGGAACCCAGGCTGACCCCCTAGAGCATTAAATGTGGTGGACCCCACGTGATGAGCAGGCGGTAGGGGTGGCACCCCAGGTTGAAATGGTCCTTAGAGAGGGATGTCTCAGTGTGAGGCAGACTCGTGCTTCCCGCCAAGGTAGTCTCAGTGTGACACAGACTCATGTGCTTCCCGCCGAGGTAGTCTCAGTGTGACACAGACTCATGTGCTTCCCGCCGAGGTAGTCTCAGTGTGACGCAGACTCGTGCTTCCCGCCGAGGTAGTCTGCTATGACGGGTGTGAACACAGATGTTTGGACCTGGAGGTCTGAGTTCCCGGAACTGGTGCCAACACACCAGGTTCCCACAGCTTCCCAGGTGACATCCCTCTGCCTTTGTGCCTTTCTGTAGCTCTGGCCCACTCCCCACCCTCTCTCTTGTCTACACATTGGGAGCTCTTTTTTACCCTTAGAAATGGAGGCCAAGGTGGGTGGATTGCTTGAGCCCAGGAGTTCAAGACCAGTCTGGGCAACATGACAAGACTGTGTCTCTACCAAAAAAAAGAAAAATTTAAAAATTAACTGGGTGTGGTGGCATGTGCCTGTGGGTCCAGCTACTCAGGAGGCTGAGGCGGGAGGAGCACTTGAGTCCAGGAGTCTGAGGCTGCAGTGACCTGTGATAGTGCCACTGCACTCCAGCCTGGTGACAGAGTTAGACCCTATCTGAAAAAGAAAAAAATAATACAGGATAGCTCATCCATGGAGTTTAACGACAAAACAAGTTGAGTATACAGAGATTGAGAATAAAACCATGGTTACATGGTTAAGGAAGGGGCACTGGGAATTGTAGGTCTGAGGATGCAAACAAGCAGGTATGTAGGATGGAGAAGGCCAGAGACCTCATTTACAGCGGGGCTATTGTTGATTGTCTTGTATCATATTTGGGATTTTCCCTAAGTGAGTGGATTGTAGCTGCTCTTGCCACAGAAAAAGAGAACGAGTAGCTGTGTGAGCTGATGGATATGTTAATTCGTTTCACTATAGTGACCTTTTCTCTCTGTATCCCCGCATCATATTGCAGACCTTAAGTATAGACAATAAAATTTTTTAAAAATGAAAAAGGGCCAGCACATGACTCATACCTGTTATCCCAGCACTTTGGGAGGCCGAGGCGGGCGGATCACTTGAGGTCAGGAGCTCGAGACCAGCCTGGCCAACATGGTGAAACCCTATCTCTACTAAAAATACAAGAATTAGCCGGGTGTGATGGTGTGTGCCTGTAGTCCCAGCTATTCGAGAGGCTGAGGCAGGAGAATCGCTTGACCCCAGGAGGCAGCGGTTGCAGTGAGCTGAGATTGCGCCATTGCACTCCAGCCTGGGTGACAGAATGAGACTCTGTCTCAAAAAATAGAAACAAAATAAAATAAAATAAAGCAAAGTAAAGTAAAGTAGATAAAGTAAATTAAAGTAAAATAAAATAAAATAATAGAACTATGGCCTCCTAAAAGCCCTGCTCTACCCTAGCTCCCCGGGGTCCCAGCCCGTCTCCCTGCCCCTGTGTGGCTGTTTCTGCCAGGACACTTGTCTCCCTGTTTCTTGTCTCGCCTGCTGACTGGAAGCCCCTGGCAGGGCTGGACACGGCTGCTTGCCTCTGTGCCGAGTGCCCTGGCCTGCAGAGGCCGCGCAGCTTCAGCTGCTCATCCTGGCACCGTCTTCCTCTGAAACATGACCCCATTTGAGTGATCAGCCATTTTGCTACATCATAGCTACTCAGAACATAGTGAGAGACTGAATCGACTAATTTGAACTATGTTGAAATTATCATCTCAGTGAGATTTAGGAAGATATAGTGGATTTTTCTTGGGAACAAGGCTGCTGAGGTGTACTGAATAAATGAGTAGGAGGAAACGTAAGAAAATGACAACTGAGCAGCTAAATTCATCTGGGTCTGCGTCCTCAGGAACTGCACTGTCCTGGAAGTGAAGTGTGTGACCTGGAATGGGTTCCTTACCCTTTCTCTGTCTCGCGTCCTCTGTCACACTCTAGACATGAAAACTTAGCACACCCCAGAGAGGCGTTTGGGAATGAGTGAGACCCATCATCAGACTGCACTGAAAAATTAAAAAGGGAAGCTAAATGTCAAGTGGTCCAGTTATTTACCCAGCCTTTCTTTTACCTCCTTAGGTGGGCATGGTGGGAGCAGGGCAGTGGAGGCTGGGGAGGCAGCGGTCTTACAGGGGTACTGGGCAGTAGAGAGGGCACCAGGTTTGGTGACTGGAAAACCTAGACTTTCTGCTTTTCCCTCTGGTGTTTACTGGCTTTCTAATCCTGGACAAGTCAAGTAAACCTCTGGAGCTTTCATCTGTAAAACGGACACAGTTAACTAACACTGCTGTTAAATAATGAGAAAACATGAGGCTGTTGTGAACAGGTTTGTCTCAGACTTGGGTCTATGTACCCTGCAAGGACGGGACTCCAGGGGTGTGTGCAAACAGTCCTGAGCAGTGGGCTCTGAGCATCTGGAGCACACCGTATGCCCACTCCAGTGCACCTTACCCCCAGGAGAGGTGGGCAGTGCTGCAGCCATAGCCTCCTCTGCACTGGGGAGCAGCCACCGCAGGAACCCCCGGCACAGGCAGCAGAGCCCACTGGGAGCATTGGGCCAGCCCAGGAGCCCATCCGCTCTCACGGCTCGCTGACCGAGCCTTCCCTTCCATGACGGGAACTTTTTAAGCAGGGCACAACACCTCCTGGGGTGGGTGGCAGGGTGCTGGCGTGCTTGAAGCCACAGGATAAGGGTGGTGTGTCTTTCTGTAGTGTCACTTCTATTTGATTTTAAGTAATGAAAATGTGATTTGTGGCCTCGAATGAATGTGGATATGTTAGGAAGTAGAATGCAAGCTGTGCGGTGATCTCTCGAATGAAACACGCGGCTTGCGGAGGGCCCCTTCAGAGAAGGTCCCCAGACCTTGCTGTGCAAACCCTTGGCACTGGGTAAAGGATGCTGCCACAGTAGGATGTACCTTCTCGTTCCTCTGCCCTTGGTCACAGTAGGATGTGCCTTCTCGTTCCTCTGCCGTTGGTGTGGCTCTTTGAAGACAAGGACAGAAGCTCTGTTTTGGGGGTTGAGAGTAGGGAGGGTGGCACAGGGAAGGTTTTGTGCTGAAATAGGCCCCTTTCACTAGGAGGCCTTCGAGTGGGAGGGGGCCCGCCCCAGCTCCTGTCACCACTTCCCTGCCTTGACTTTCCTTTGCCAAATCCACAGGGCCACAGAGGACAGGATGCTGGTTCTCTCTGAAGACTTTTCACCTTGGCTTTTCTCCTCCTTTTCCCCTTGGCTCCTCCACAGTGGGAGAATTCCTACCACCTGGAGACGCACCTCCCACTGTGACCCGTGAGGATCAGGCGTGCTCTGCACAGGAGGGCCCCACTCTGGGACACCTCTCGGGGCTGCTCGGGGATGCAGGGTGATATTTGGGGTGGTCCTGACCCCCGGCCCTCGCAGGGAGCCCAGAGGTTGGCCTTCTCATCAGCTTTCGTTTTGGGGCTCAGTTGTAGCTCTGTTTCCCTGGGAACCAGATGGGGGCAGTGCTCTAGCAGGTCACTAGGTAGTGCTGCTTGTGATACAAGATAAAGAGAACTGATCAGGCAGTTGTGTCTGGACTTAGGAGTCTGACCCTAACCCCCTGGAGGCTGTTCTTTGGCCTTGCTGAGGACAGGGGTCCTGCCAGATCATGGGAACCTGGAAGCGCTGCGTTTCAAGTTGTTACAGCTCCTGTGAGGCCTGAGGCCCTAAAACCAAGGCGCTGCTGACCCCAGCCTGATGAGGGTCAGGCCCTTCCCCCGAGGTGCTGGAGGTGCGGCCGTGGCCGCTTCGGAAGTCTGAGCACGTGGGCTGCCTGCACTCCCCGTGGTGTGACCAGGGCCCACAAGGCTGAACCCGGGCACCTTCCAGCGGGCCTCCCGCCTACTGTGTCATTCCACTGACCAGAGTTGAGGATGTCCTGAGAGACTGATTATTAGAGTGAGGAGTGGTCACGAAATGCTTCACAGACAAGTGGTGCCCTGGGCAGGGTCGGCTTTCGGAAGGTGCTGCCCTGAGCGGGTGGGTGGCCAGGGGCTGCCCTGAGGCACCTGCCCTGAGCCTGAGTTAGCACCATGGGAGAATCCCCCCAGGACAGACAGCTTCCCAAAGCTGCAGGACCCGTATGTGGCCATGGCCGGGGAGTCCAGCCTGGAGGGCAGCATCCTGAGGAGCAGCAGTGGGCACGTGGAGGGACGCCGCCTAAGCACTGGGCCACTGCCCGGGAGGAGCCGGGAAAGCCCGGTGGGTGCCAGGAACAGCGTAGCCGTGTGTGCTGCTCACCGTGGGCTCTGTGGGTGTCCCTGCAGGGGCCATTCATCATGTCCCTGGGGCAGCGAGCTGTCATGGGTGGGTCCTGTGCTCCAGGGGCTGGGGACCTGCTCTGGCTTTCACCGTGCCACATGTCTCTCGTGCAGTGCCTGGGGAGGAGGTGCTCCTGTCTCTGAGCCTCAGTTTTCTCATGTATGAGATGGGAGGAATTCCGTCTGCCTTGACTACTTTAGACTTTATTGGGATTCAGAGAAGGCCGTGTGCGTGACATGCTCTTGTTATGTGATTTCCGACGTCGTCGTTCTGTCCCGTCGTCGTTTTCACACTGGCGCTGTGAATTCAGTTTTCTCCCGTGTCTGGGCCTTGAGCTGAGCCTTCCAAGAGCGTTCAGCCTCGCCCTTGCTGCCTGCCGCAACACAGCAGCAGTGGAGCGCCCCCGCCTCCGCCAGCAGGGCCCAGCCTGCCTGTGCCACACACTGCGCTGCCTCCGTGCGCAGGTTGGCTCATTTAGCCCCGTGATACTAAGCAGCAGACAGTGTTGGAAATCCCGGCTTTCCGGATGAGAAAACAGGGTTCATAGAGGTTGCCTGGAGGCCGGGTCAAACCTGGGCCCACCCAGACTCTGCTCTGGGTGTCTTCACGTCTTGCCACCTTAGCTCCCAGACCTTCCCTCACATGGTGATTCTCTGAAAGAGACTTTAAAACTCCTCAGGAGAAGGCTGCTCACGTGGCAGGTTTCATGCAGGCGAATGTTGGCCGAGGGACCACGTCCATCATGGACCCGTGTCCCGATGCTACAAGGAGAAAATGCAGAATGAAGACCTTTCACATGCAGGGCTCGGAGGAAACTTAAGGAACTCATTACTCTCATCAGTGAAGGGGACTAAAAATAGGAACAGATGAAGGGCGGGGATGTCCTCATGGTGTCAGATTTGTCGTGGGAAGCCAGGGATACTGGGGACAGTTCCCCAAACCTTCCAGGCAGATGCCACACCCACATCGCCTTTGGTGTCCCCGCCGGAAGCCTCGTTTCCTGGCTGGGAGGACCACTGGTCTAACCAGGGATTCCACGTATTCAGCCTAAAACTTTTACTTTCTGGTCTTCTGACATGCCTGTGTGGAATCATTGCCAATATGGAATGAAATTTTATACTTTTTATCATTCTGAGAGATTATCCTCTTCAGTGACTAGGGTTTTTTAAAAAGAAAAAATCGGAGAGAGGAACTGTAATATAAGATTAGCTTCTCTGCCAATTTCTGAATCTCCAGAAAGAGCCAGAGGTTATGAAGACCTTACTGTTCTTGCATTTTCATAGCGTTTGTTGCTCTTAGTTAATATGTCGGCCGTGGCGACAGGGACGCCTTGCACGTACGCTGAGGCATCCCAGCCAGATCACCCACTCGCTTCAGCAGCTGCGGGAGGGTCGGTGCTGATGGGGCCAGGGCCCTGCCTCAAGCTCCCTAATGAGCACCGGCCCGGGGACTCTGCATTTTGCTGATGAAGGAACTGGGGCATTGTCAGTGACTTTTTCAAGGCCACATGGGCGGTGTGAGGGCGGATTTGGGATTCTGGCTTTGGGCTCCGCCTCCAGGCTGTGCTGTCTTCACTGTGCCCTGTGGCTGCTCTGTGCAGCCAAAGGCAGATGCGCGTGGGAGGGACTCTTGTCAATGGAATTCATCCCAAGCCAGAGTGGGATTCACCGAGTTAGAGCGTCCACAGTCAGTTCTGGATGAGGAAGACCACGGGATTGCAACTTAGGAGACTGAAGTTTTGCCGTGATTTTGCCAAAAATCAGTACTGTAATCTCTGACACTTGAACTTTCTAGGTTCCAGTTTTGTCATCTGCAAGAAGGGAAACTTAACCGTGCTTATGGCTAAGACCCTTTTCTGTTTCCTGCTTATTTGCCTTTCTGAAAAAAATTTGTGAGCTTCTGTTGTGATTGAGACCAAACAGTAAGTACTCAGGAGAGAGAGATGAGAAGACTCGGTCCCAAACTCCAGGCACCCACTGTCTAATGGGGCAGACAAGAGAGACACAGCCAGCGTGTCCTGGTCAGTTAGGACAGTTTCAACACTGCTTGAGGGTCTGCACCGTGACTGTCAGCCCTAAAGCCAACGCACTGCGGAGGCCCTGCCAGGGGAGGACCCTGCTGACCTCACCGGGAAGAGCAGATTTCAGAATCCCACTCTGGCTCCTGATCCAACAGTGGAATATGCCACGGCTCATCTTTCCATGAAGTGAGGGTGGAATTCACCACTGATCCCTCGGATAAGATGCTGTCGAGAATTGGCTTTCAGAATCCTTCATTGTGAAGAGCAGCCTGTATCATTTGAGCTTGTGTGTGGCTGTGTGCGGCGTGGCCTTTGTGGAGATTTCCACTGCTAAGGAGTCTGTGGATGAGGCAGCGTCTGTGCCTTCTGTTCACTGGGAATGATGTCTGAGCACCAGCCTGGTCCAGGACGTGCTTCTTAAGCTGTCGAAGGAAGGTGCTGAACTAGAGGGTTCCTCAGATTTCTTATAGTTTCGAGGTCCGGAGGCTGTCTGCTTGTAGTGAGAACTGTATCTTCCTCCACAGATACAACAAGAAAGTCAAAATATAATTGTTCTTGTTTTGAATTGTTACTTTGTATGGTGAAAATAAGCTGAAAGAAGAAGTGGGTTTTTCCTGGAAAATAGTATTCTTAGGCTCCTCTTTGTGAAACCAGAATTCTGAGAAAATGACGGAGAGTCCTCTGAAAGAATTGAGTACGCGAGAGGCAGGGGAGAAAAGTTAGAACCCATCAGCCTCATTGTCAAGTGCATGCTTCAAGACGGGGTGGCGGGGGCAGAGGACGCTCTGCTGCACACAACATGCGGATACTTCTCAAGCATGCCGGCTTGTGTGTCTCCGGTTACAGCTTACTTCCCATTTTCTGTGTTAAAAGATTGACTACTTTCCTTTTTTCAGGGTATAGGTGCTCAGCTGGGAAAGGTGAGAGTTAAATTTTCTCATGATGCTGGTGCCAAGAAATAGCACCTTGAAAAGAGGAAGAAATCAAGACATGATCTCCAGGGAGCTGTCATTCAGAGCACATCCCTGAGAGCCCTCCCCGCGCCGGGAGGCTGCATGCTGTCGTTCCCCTCAGCAGCACGCTTTGGGTGGAGCCTCCTGCCCTGTTCAGATATGTCATATAGAAACACCTTGACAATGCCAGCCTGTCTTTAATTTTCACACTGTCTCAAGTAAAATATGTTTTGAAATGAAAACATTGTGCATTTTATTTTAAGCTTGTTTTTGGGGCTCTCATTGTTTTAAGACTCACAAAAATAGAGTTCGTTGACCTATCTTCTCTGGAATAGCTGTGCACTAACCAAATCGTCAGCTGAAGAGGGTTTTGCTTTGCAGGCGTAAGCCAGACAGGTCTGAAGTTGAGTGTGTCTGCTGAAGGAACATCAGAAAGGGTTTCTTTTGGTCCTTTTTCTTTTGGGATTCCTATGGAAATAGTTCAGTGGGGTCACTTTGGCGAGAGATAGGAAAACGGCATGAAATATCAATTCACCTGAGTTCTGTTTGTTGTGATTTTAGGGAACAAGTTATTATTCCAGTTCAATAATAAATACTTCCTTTAGAGTGTGGATTGCTGAGTCTTATTTGCCGTAAACTGTGAGTTTCATTGCTGCCTAGTCTAATAAATAGTTCATTTGTTAGTGATAAATGTAGCATAGCCTAGCAAAGAGAGCGTCTGTGCCCTCCCACCTTAGTGCAAGAAGAGGAAGCAGAGTCGCTGGGGGTTGCCTCCGGGACTTTGTGTGCGGGACCTGGAGCACGCGGGGGCAGTGTCGTTCCCAGGTGTGGTGGTGTCTGCAGGTGCAGCGTTGTCCGCAGGTGCAGTGTTGTCCCGCCTGCAGGTGCAGTGTTGTCCGCAGGTGCGGTGTTGTCCCGCCTGCAGGTGCAGTGTTGTCCGCAGGTGTGGTGTTGTCCTGCCTGCAGGTGCGGTGTTGCCCACAGGCACAGGGTTGCCTGCAGGTGTGATGTTGCCCACAGGCACAGGGTTGTCTGCAGGTGTGGTGTTACCCTGCCCACAGATGCAGTGTTGCTCTGCCCGCAGGTGCGGTGTTGCCCTGCCTACAGGTGCAGTGTTGCCCTGCCTACAGGTGTGGTGCTGCCGGCAGGTGTGGTGTTGTCTGCAGGTGCGGTGTTGCCCTGCCCACAGATGCAGTGTTGCTCTGCCCACAGGTGTGGTGTTGCCGGCAGGTGCGGTGCCACAGGTGCAGTGTTGTTTGCTGGAGGGAGGAAGAGCACACCGGGCGTGGAGGACAGAACAGCCTGGATTGCAGCCAGTACTTGGGCATGGAGAGTGATGAGGAAACCTCAGAAGACTGGAGCTTAGGCCCCAACTCCACTGCTTGTGGTGGGTCCTCGGGCAGGTCATTTACGGTTTTTGGCTTCCATCATTTTCATCGTCCTTATTTTATACATGAGGGAACGGGATAATGATAACGACAATGAAGGTGATGACAATGACAACTCCCACCGAGTGCTCGTGTGCCAGGCACGGAGGTCAGCGCTTTCTGGGAATTATCAGGTTGAATCCTCTGTTCCACTGGCCTTTGCCCATGAGGGAGTTGTTGCAGTGACCCGCCGGCCAGCAGTGCTCATTAGGAGCGCACAGCGCACTTCCAGGGCACCTGACCTGTAGCTACAAGGCTTCAAGGATGCTGCTTCTGGGATACAAATTTTGTAAATATGCCTTGTTATGTAAACACGTTTTCTTCTTGCTGGTTTTTGTCACGTAGGATGGAGATGTAACTGTCACCTCTAAGTGGCACTGGTAATGAGGCTCAAGCACTGGAGTTTAGAGGCCGATGAGATTAAAGATCTTAAACACTTTTTTTCTGTCTGTAGAAGTAAAGTTAGATTTTATGGACCCAACTATTTTGTTGCTGGGGTAAGTTCCAAGTATCTGAATTCCTTCTTGTCCTTTTAGGAGACATCATAGAATCCTCTGGCATTCTTCCTCTAGCTCAGAGTCCCACGATTGTCTTTGTAAACACGTTGCACCAGGTCATCTTCAGGGGACAGGTCGCAGGTGAGCGCAAAGGTGTTTATGTAAACAAGCACCCCCCCTGAGTTTGGGGTGCACACGTGGGGATCAAGCAATGGCACATCAGCAGATGTATTTTGGCTTTGGAGTTTGGAATGGCGTGTGCGGAGAACTCTGATTGCCAGGACACCGCTGAGCGTTGCAGAATGAGAGTCCTGGTTCTGGATATGAAGGACTTGAATAGCAAGGGGCTTCAGACAGTAGGGAGCACCTGTATTTTTTATTTAGTTGTGCTATGGAAATGAAGCATGGCTCTGGAATAGGGGCTATTTTTTGATCTTCCTTTTTTCGAGGCCGACTCCTGTGTTGTTTCTTGCGTTCCTTACTGACTCTTGAGATCCCGTTTGTATCATCTCTCCGTCCTCCTTGACTTTCTGTGGCACCTCCAAATTCAGTGTCATCTGGAAATGGAATTAACGTGCTGTTTACGGCTCCTTCCAGATCACTAATGAAGATGTGAACTAAGACTTGGTCCCTGGAGCAGTCCACGACGGCTCCTCACGGCGTTGCGCTCTGTCATTTGCCAGTGTACTTTGTTTATGGCCCTTTCTCCAGGTTTCAGCCCATGAGGGGGTGCTTAGACAAAGCCCGATTTGAATTAATTTTTCCAGTAAGACTGTAAAGAACACCGGGCCAGCTCCTCCCTCAACCCCAGAGGTGTGGTGTGCTGTGCTCTTCTGCGGCCTGCTGGTCTACGCCCTGCCCTTGGCCCACAGCCGCGTCGACGCGGCAGCAATTCCACTTGGAGGTGCAGAGAGGAGCCATTAGGAGCCACGGCTGTGCGCCTGGGACCCAGCAGGAAGCAGATGTGACCTTGAGATGATGCCCCGTCCGAAGTGCTGCGCATCCTGTTGGGCAGGTGCTGAACCCGTGTCTCAGGCGTCCTGGGCGACTGAAGCAGAACTCTGTGAACTGGGTGGCCCAGGCAACGGAAGTTAATTTCCTCCCAGGTCTGGAGGCTGGAGGTTCAGGGTCAGGCGTGACAGGGCTGGTCCTCCTGAGGCTACGCTCTGGGCCTGCAGTCGATCCTTCTCACTGTGGGGTCACGTGGCCTCTCTGTGCACGAGCAACCCCCACGTCTCTTCCTCTTCTTATGGGGACCCAGGACCCACCTGATGACCTCCTCTAACCTTAGTTACCTCCTTAAAGGCTCTGTCTCCAGCACAGTCACACTGGGTGGTGGTGGTGGTGGCTTCAGTGTGTGAATTTGGCGGGGGATGGGGGGCGGATTCAGTCCATACAGCATGGACTCTTCAGTGTGTTTATTTAAGTAAGGTGGGAGGGGTCTCTGTCTAGATTCGACCCTCACAGCTGCTGCAAGGTCACCTTCCTGTCAGCACCTCGTGTGCTCCCGACACTCCGTGCACCACCGCGCGTGTGAGGCACACAGTAGGCCCTCGGCTCGGTCAGCACCTCGTGTGCTCCTGGGGCTCTGTGCCCCACCCCGTGTGCGAGGCACACAGTAGGCCCTCAGCTCGGTCAGTGCCTCATGTGCTCCGTGCTCCACCCCACGTGCAAGGCACAGAGTCCTCAGCTCACACGTGCACGATCTCTGTGCGTCTGACTCTTGGTGGTACCTGACAGCACGTGGTCTGTTTTCCTGAGGCGTTTTGAGTCTCTCACTGTTGGGACTGCGTCTAGACTATTGCAGGAGATTGGCCTGGCTGGGGAAGGTGTGGACCAGGCCAGGGGGCTGGGAGGCCGAGGAGCCTGGTGGTCTGCCTAGCATCTGTTCTGCAGCCGGCTTTGTGGTTTGTTACTTGAAGTTATCTGTATGGCAACCCTTTGGGGGAAAAAGTAGTAATTAAACAGCTTCCTTGTGGAAAAGTCAACGTGAAGACAGAAAAACTGGGTGGAAGTTGAAAAGCAGTGAACTTGAGGAATGGGCCTCATAGAACGTGTGGGTGTGGCCTGTGTGGTGGGAGAGAGGCAGGATTCTGTCCAAATAGTCATGAATTTGCAACATCGGGTATAATGGCTGTCTGTGGATTGCCTCATAGGAAGTTTGTGTGAAGTATGGGACTTAAATGTACCTAATCAAGGTCTATTTCAGGCATTAAATAAATAAATAAATAAATAAGTACTTTAGCCAAGCTGGTGTGCCACAGTGGCTTTGCAAAAACATGGTAAACAGATGGTGAGGAGATTGTTCCTCTGGGCAGGTGCTGGGGACTCCAAGATAAAAGCACCAGGGTAGAGGGGTCCTGGGTGTGGTGGAGGGGGTGGGACTGGGGATGGCGGTGATGACGATAATGGTGGTGGCGATAACAATGGTGGAATGAGGGTAGGGATGGGGATGGTGATGGTGGGAGTGGGTGTGGTGGTGGTGATGCTGGTGGTGGTGATGATGGTGGTGTAGATGCTGGTAGGGAATAGGGATGGTGGTGGTGAGGATGTGGGTGGTAGTTGTGATGATGGTGTTGTAGATGGCAGTGGTGATGGTGGTGGCAGTGGGGGATGTGGATGTTTGTGGCAACGATGGTGGGGTGGAGATGGGTGGTAGTGGTGGTGGTGAGGGTGGTGGGGGGTGTGGGTGGTGGTGATGGTGTGGATGGTGGTGGGCATGGATGGTGGTGTGGATGGTGGTGGTGATCTTAGGGGGTGTGGATGGTGGTGGTGATGGTGGTAGTGATGATGGTGGTAGGGGTGTGAATGGGGATGGTGGTGAGGATGGTGGTGTGGATGGTGGTGGTGGTGGTGGTGAGGATGGTGGTGGGGGTGTGAATGGGGATGGTGGTGAGGATGGTGGTGGTGATGATGGTGGGCATGGGGGGATGCTAGTGGTGATGATGGTGGTGTGGACGGAGGTGGTGAAGACAGTGGTATGGATGGCAATGGTGATGACTGTGGTGGGGTACAGGTGTTGGGGGCAGGTGGCGGGTGATGGTGGAGGCATGTGAGTAAGTGCAGCACGAGGGGATGCAATCTGCTGGAGAGCAGCAGCAGAAGATGCTGTGTGGACATGGCCAGGGCAGGGCCTTCCAGGGAGGGCTCGGGGTGCCCAGCCCGCTTGCTTCTGGTCCTGAGAGTGAGTAGCAGGTCACCAGGCAGAGCCCGTGGGGCACACCTCAGGCCTCGGTGAGAGCATCTGCAGGTGTGCGTGGCTTGTTGGTCCAGTGCGGCTGAGGCAGGTCCTGGGGAGAGGTCAGCTGGAGGCCGGGGGAGAGCTTTCTTCAGGCAGTCAGAGGGGCACTGGAGCCCGGAGCCAGAGGAGTCCCAGCATCAGGCGGGTCCTTCAGAAGGCTCCTGGGGTTTGGGAGGGGACAGGAGAGAGGGACGGCAACAGGCTGGCCGGTCAGCGAGACCACTGAGGACCCCGAGCCCAGCTCCTGCTCCTCTTCTGCCTGTCACAGAAATGCTTGTCACCCTGTGGTCTTGGGACAGCAAAGTAGTCTTTAGAAATAAAAGCCAAGTACTATGAAAATACGAAAATCCTCAACATACGGGTAAAATTTCAGGAAGACCAAGAAAGAGAGGATAGCCTTAAAAATAATAAATGTCCACCCATGATGGAGAATACACGTAAAACGATGTGACAAAGATTGATAAATTAGGACTGTAAAGTCTGCTGTATAATCGGGTACGGGCTTAGCTCAAGCAAGCCCTGGCCCCAGGAAAGGGGGCTGAGTGGCAGCTGGCATTAGCGGCAGCCGGAATCAATCTCCTGCCTCGGTACTTGGGAACGAGCGTCCCGCGTTACAACTGGGATGAATTTTTCAGCAGAGGAAGGTGAAATGTCAGGAAGACTGTAGATCACGCTGGCGCAGAGTCCTCGGGAAATTAGAGCCATGAAAAGCTGCCAGCGCGGCGCCCTGATGACATACGGCCGGCGTGTGTGCTCTGCATCCCCCGATGCTGCTCCCTGGGCGGTGGGCGGTGCTCTCTGGGGAGCCAGCATGAGAGGAGGGCAGGGTCAGCCGGTGCCACCCTCCCCAGGTCCCAGCGGCTCAGGGCCATTGACCCAGGCCCGCAGCTTGGGGACAGCCCCAGCTGCTGCTGTGACCCCCTGCTAATGAAGACCCTGGGGTGAGGGTCAGATACACATAATGAGCCCTCCCGCCTCTGCCTGCCTCACCCTCCCTGATCCGAATCCTGTTTTTTTCTTCGTTGCTGCCCAGGCCCCAGCTTGGGCCTTGAGTTTCTCGTGGGAACAAAGACAGTTTGACTCCTACGATGACTTTTCTGAAACACGGATCCAAACACTCACTGTGCTTCTCAGAAGCTAGGGCGATAAAGCCCAGGCCCTTACTATGCTCCTGACCGTGAGGAGAGCTGTAAATGGCTATAAATTTAGGCAGATGGGGATTTTCACCCTGGTCCCAACGTTTATTACCCCTGAGACCTTCAGCAATTTGTGGACCTTCTCTAAGCCGGTTTATATCCACATAAATGGGAATAATACTAGTGGGAGTCCGGCAAGTGTTCAGGGCCCATTCACCCGGAGGACTGGGCTCTGCGTCCTGCTGTGAGCTGGCTCCAAGCCACCTTTCGACCCTCGTCTCCTGCCAGGCCTGTCCACGGTGCTCAGGTCTGTGTGCGCCTTGAATCCCCCACCCACTTTTCTAACTCTCAGGCGGCGTTTTGTGCTGCTCCCTCAGCCTTCGATCTTCTGCCTCCAGGTCTCTGCCTCTCAGAGTCCATGTCCTCTCAGGGATCGGGTGATGTCCAATTGGATCCTCACTGCCTTTAACGGCTCAGCACCCCTTCACCTCGCAGGAGACTGTGTGAAAGGGGTGGGCGGCTGTCTGACCCCCAGTGGGAAGAAGTGGAGCCCTCATCACAGCACTGTCACTGTGGACTCTGAGTCGGAGGCGGTCACCCAGCCTCACTGGGTCACTGGGTCTCCTCGGGGCTGATAGGTAATACATGTCCTGTACCTTTCTTGTAGATTTGTGTGGAAGCTGAAGTGCGAAGTGTGCATTGGAAGTAGGGTTGCCTGATAAAACACAGGATACCCTGTTAAGCTCTAATTTCAGGTAAACAAGGAATAGTTTCCAGGGTCAGTCAGTCCTGTGCTAAGTTTTTATTTCTCAATCTGGTGACCCTCATCTGTGGGTGCACCTCCATATGAGGCTTCGCTAGGTAGCATCCATTCCAGAATGAGGCCCACAGCGGGGTCAGGCCGTGACGTGCTCATGTCACAGACCAGCAGAGGCAGACAAAGCAACTTAACTATCAAGAACCTTCTCAGGCCTGGGGCACCAAAGATCTCATTGAAGGGTGTAGTGGTGGCTCCTCCCCCTCCCCGCTGTTATCCCCTGAGCGCGGAGGCGGTGGGGTCGTGGCTCGTCCTCCCTGTCCCAGCCTCTATCCCCTGAGCGTGGAGGCGGTGGGGTCGTGGCTCCTCCTCCCTGTCCCAGCCTCTATCCCCTGAGCGCAGAGGCGGTGGCGTCGTGGCTCCTCCTCTCTGTCCCAGCCTCTATCCCCTGAGCGCGGAAGTGGTGGACATTGTGGGTCCTTCTCCCTGCAAAGCTTTACCTGCAAAGCTAGGAATAAAACTTCACGTTTAAGAGACCAGAAACACGCTGACAATGATGAGCAGGCCTGAGTCGTGGGAGGGAACCTTGGGAGGACCTTGGGAACCTGGAGATGGAATATTGGACAGGGTGCATTTTGGAGGCAGTGACAGAAAGTCCCATCATGGGGTCTGAAAAATGAACTGCGCACCTCAGACGTGAGCCTCGTCTCCACAGCAAGCACATGGAACCTTGCAGGGACTCTCTGCCAGAAAACTCAATTTTATGCCACAGCCACCTAAAAAGTAGTGCAACCTTAGCCTCCATCGACCAAGCTGTGGTCAGTGGGATGTTGGGTAAAAGGTTGGAGCGCACCTGGAATGCAGTCTCAGTGGCATAGGCAGAGCAGACAGATGGGGACTGACATGGCTGCAGGTCACTCCATGTGCAGAGTGATGGACAGACTCTGGGGGCAACTTGAGGAAATTTGGGAGAGTCCCGAGACTCATCTTCAGGCATCTGACAGAGGGATAACTGTGTTTTGCGGCTCCAAGCTGGGCAATCTTGGGTCAATGAAAGCTTCAGGGTGGAGGGTGTCATTTGTATGTCAGCACGAGAGTGACCGCCAGGTCCTCATGTGGTTCCGTGTGCTGCTCCAAAGAAGGCCACGTCCAGGTTCCCACAGGGTTCAGCAGAGGCTGCTGACAACCCTGACACTGCACAGGGACCCCAGTGTCCCAAGACTGCAGCCCCCTCCCACCCCTGGTGCCCTAGAGTGGAGCCCCCCGCCTAGCACCCCACGAATGGAGCCCCCCAGTGCCCCACGACTGGAGCCCCCCTCCCACCCCTGGTGCCCCAGAGTGGAGCCCCCAACCTAGCACCCCACAAATGGAGCCCCCCAGTGCCCTGCAACTGGAGCCCACTCCCACCCCTGGTGCCCCAGAGTGGAGCCCCCCGCCTAGCATCCTGCAAATGGAGCCCCCCAGTGCCCCGCGACTGGAGCCCCCACCACGGCATCCTGCGAGTGGAGCCCCCTGCACCCTGGGACTGGAGCTGCCCCCCACGTCTTGCGACTGGAGGCCCCGGGCGCTCTGGGACTGGACCCCTAGCCCTGTACTCTGCAGACACCACCTCATGCCCTCCTGTTTCTGAATGAGGGATGGTGGGTGAGACGAGTTAGTGGGGAGAATGTCTGGCCTGTCTTAAGCCTCAACACTTTTTGAACTAAATGAATAGAAGAAAAAGAAACTGTTGTAAGAGAATGCCACATGTTCTCAGATTTAAAATATGGCATTGCCTTGTATATGTTGTAAGTGTGAAAAAAGCAAAGTCCTTGACCTTACGGGACTTGCTTGTAGTAGCCCCCTCACCCCCATAAAAATCACGCATCATTACTTTCTAAAAATCTTTTTTTGTTTTCATGTGAAAAGAAATCATTTCCAGAATCTCAAAAGATACAAAACTACTAATTATCGTATTTTTGAAAATCACATATTTCTAGGAGGAGATTAAATTGAGAGTGTGTAACAGGACCAAGGAGAAGAAAATTCTGTGGGATTTTTCTGGTCTGTCAAATAGTACAGCGTAGAAGGTGGAGGCACTTGTGTTGCTAGAGACCCTTGTACCTGTGTGCATACTAGGCCTGAGTCGATAGTAAGCTTATCTTTGCATAGTGCCTGTCAGTTTTCAAAGCACTCTTCAGGCTATTGCAATGTGATATTTCGTCTGAGAGTGGACGTCTTCATATGCTCCATTTTTGTAAACAAAGTAGGAGGTTCGGAGACATTGATTTGCTCAGGGTCTTGTACGTAACATTTCGGAATCAAGTTTCAAGAAAAATTTATTTTTTACCCAGCAATTATTTCCCCTAATATATGGAAAACTGGGCTGATTTGTTTATTTGAAAAAAAAAATTGATTGATCGGGGGGAAAGAAACATAAAATATCAGTGCAACAAAGTTTGGTATATACAATAATTTTAAATATTTGTATACCATTGAGACATAGCATACACAAGTATAACTGTACCCTGAAGATTCCTGTGTTAAATATAAATATAAAGCGGTCTTACTATAAAGTTTAGATAAATTTTTAGTTTTAAATTATCAAGACTTTTAAAAGCACTTGAGAACTTATTGGTATTTCTTCTCTCCCTAAGAAAGATATCAGAAAGGGGCGATTTTCATAGCACCGTTAGTATCTGTTTCCTGTTGTTTGGAAACCATTTGTAGTCTTCAGGTTATAGAGAGGAAAACGGAACAGACAGCTGTTTGCTGTAGTCAATCTTGGGTGACTGTGGAAACATTGTTTTTTTTTTTTTTTTTTTTTTTTTTGAGGCGGAGTCTCGCTCTGTCGCCCAGGCTGGAGTGCAGTGGCGGGATCTCAGCTCACTGCAAGCTCCGCCTCCCGGGTTTACGCCATTCTCCTGCCTCAGCCTCCCGAGTAGCTGGGACTACAGGCGCCGCCACCTCGCCCGGCTAGTTTTTTGTATTTTTAGTAGAGACGGGGTTTCACCGTGTTAGCCAGGATGGTCTCGATCTCCTGACCTCGTGATCCGCCCGTCTCGGCCTCCCAAAGTGCTGGGATTACAGGCTTGAGCCACCGCGCCCGGCCCTGGAAACATTGTTTTCTGACCTTGGCGCTGAACCAAGCTTGCACTCGTTATATATAAACAACTTTCCAGCTCCTTTTTCTCTAACAGGGTGTGGTGATCTTGCCGTGGGCACACACCCTCAGGGGCTGTTCTTGCTTGTGTGGGGTAGTGGCTGTGTTCCGGTGTCTGCAGTGAGGAGACACGAATATTCCAGTTGGGAGCAGCGCAGGGAGTGTCCCTGCCCCGCGCGTACACAGCGGCACTGCCGGAGCCTGCAGGGAGAATCCTGCCCACACCCATCTCTTTCCTAACCCCTGGCTCTGCTGCCTCTGTCCCACATGGTTACCTCCTTCAAACAGGTAGTAAGGGGAGTGTTAAAACAGAAGGGAGGTGTGGACCGGTCTCTTCAACCTTCACTCCCATTGGGAAGCGTCTGTCGTTTTGGGGTCTCAAGTCAGTGACCCTGGTCCTGGTCGAGCGCCAGCTGTTTTAATGCACTCTACTCCCACCACCCTCCCCTGCTTTTTTTCTTTTCCCGGGATGCTCTGGGTTTTGGGAGGTGGGATTTTCTGTAGACTGCATAGGCCATATGGAGCTGGGTTGTGTGTCTGTTCCCTCTGCCAGTCTCTGTCTTGCAATTGGTATACTTAGACTATTGACCTCTGAAGTATTGATCTCTTAGGGCTTAACTCCGCCATGTTGTTACTTGTTTTCTGTTCTGCTTCTCGTTGTTCTGTTTCTCTTTCGCCTTCCTGAGTAACGCAAACATTTTGATTTAGGTATAGTGTCTTTGAATACACAACTCTGTATAGGTGTTTTAGTGCTTGCTCTAGATATTACAATATACATATGCTCCTTACCAAACCCACAGTTATTGGCATTTTACTACCTCGAGAGGAATAGAGCAGCCTCGCTTCCATTGAGGCCATCTCCGCCCTCCCACTTTAAGAATATAATTGTCTGAAGCGTTTAATCTCTGTACATTGACCATCAGATGTGGTGGTGTAATTTTTTCACCAACCATCAAATGTGGTTTAAGAAGCTCATGAGGAGAAAGGTGTCTATTGTATTTATTGGTTTTTGCCCATTCCGTTGTTCTTTTCTTTCAGAAGTTCTAAGCCTTTTTTCACTATCATTTCTTTCTGTTTGGAAAATTTTCTTTATCCATCCTTTGAGGTTAGGTCTGCTTGTGGCTTAGTTTTCCTCCTTTTGAGAATATCTTTATTTCCCTCTCATTCCTACGGATACTTGCACTGAATATAAAATTCAAGGTTGACAATTCTCTGAAAAACTGAAATATTTGAACAATATTGTTCTACTTCGTTTTGGTCTCTGGTTTCAGGTGAGAACTTGGTGATCCAGTTTGAATGAAGAGCACAGGCTGCTTTCAATTTTTGTTCTTTGTCTTTAGTTTTCAGAAGTCTAATCCTGCCATGTCTTGGAATAGCTTTCTTGGGGTTTATCCTACTTGGGATTTTCTCAGGCTCTTGAATCTGTAGGTGATGTCTTCCCCAAATTCGAGGAGTCTCCATCCATTATTTCTACAAATGCTTTTCAACCTCACTTTCTCCTCTCTGGAGACTGACGCCATCTGCCACTGTCTGGAGTTCCTGAGGCTGTTCATTTTTTTTTCCATCTATTTTCTCTCTGGTCTGGTGTTCAAATTGCATTTCCCATTGTTATGTCTTCAAATGTGTTCTTTTGTCTGTCGTATTTATCGTGCTGCTATCGAACCATCCATTTGGTTCTTTTTTGTATCTTTCATCTCTTGTTGAACTTTTCTGAGTTTTTCCCTTTATTTGTTTCAAGAGTAGAGTCCCTCATGGAAGCATCTGTATGGTGGCTGCTTTTAGATCATCCTGTTCATTGACTGTCTTTTCTCATTCAAATTGTGATTTCCTGGTTCATGGGAAACTCTGGGTCGTATTTCAGCCAGCAGTCACCCTGTTTAGGTTTGGTTTGGGTCCTGGCCTCCTTCCATGGGCTGTGGTCCCAGTGGCAGCTGTCAGAGGCCCACAGTCTGTGCAGGTGGGCCTCATTCTCTGAGGCCTCCGTGGCCACATGTGGCCGACAGCGTTGGCCAGCACTGGAATGTTCTTCCTGGGGCTGGTGCAACTCTGTTGCATGTAGGAGACACCGAGAGCATTCCTAGGTCTGCTCTTTTTAAAACTGATACAGCATAGTGTACATATTTTGGAGGTACATGTGATATTTTGATACGTGTATACAACAGGTCATGATCAAATAGGATAATTGGGATAACTAAATGGCTAATGTATCTTTCCTTTGTGTTGCGAACATTATAATTCTTCTCTTCTACTATTCTGAAATATACAGTATATTTTTGTTAACTAATTTCCTACTATGCTATCGACTATTAGAACTTATTCCTTCCATATAACTATGTTTGTACCATTCACCAGCTTCTCTTCATCCCTGCCTCGCTTCTTTTCCCAGCCTCTGGTAATGGGCAGTCTACTCTTTCACTTGAGGAGAGGCGCGTTTTAGCTGGCACATGAGCAAGAGTGGGGATGCTGTCTTTCCATGCCCGGCCTGCTCCTGAGGCTGTTCGCGGGCAGTGGGCAGGGTGGGGCTCTTGTTTCCTGGCTGCCTGGTGCTGCTCCTGCAGAAGTGGGACTGCTGGTTCTATTGCACAGAGACAGTCTCCACAGGCCTGATTTCTGGGACCCCAGCATGGCAGGGCTCCTGCATGAACACTGTCTGTGCTACTGAGGAAGGGAGGCACCCACCCCCGTGCCCTCTACCTCTGGCTTGGGGCCGGGAGATATTAGGGCAGGAGCCTGGGTCCAGGGAGACACTGGCAGGAGCTGCTGCGTGAGGGCTGGGAGGGGCTGTCTGGAGGTTTTGACAGATACTGGAATTTGGGCTGCGCAGAGTGGCTTGCTGTAGTCCCAGCACTTTGGGAGGCTAAGGCAGGCGGATCATTTGAAGTCAGGAGTTTGAGACCAGCCTGACCAACATGGTAAAACCTCATCTCTACTAAAATACAAAAATTAGCTGGGCGTGGTGGTGGGCGCCTGTAATCCCAGCTACTCGGGAGGCTGAGGCAAAACAATCACTTGAACCCAGGAGGTGGAGGTTGCAGTGAGCCAGGATTGTGCCACTCTACTCCAGCCTGGGCAATAGAGCAAGACTCCCTCTAAAAAAATATAAATAAATAAAAAATAAAAAGATTGGAGTTTGAAACCACATATTTATGTAAATCCTAAATGGCAAATATAGGAAAAAGAGTTTTCTTTTTTGACTCTGTAACTAAACAGTACAGTTGATTTTGAACAACATGGATTTGGACAGGGGCGGGGGGTCCACTTACGCATGGATTTTCTTCCGCCTCTCTGAACCCTGAGGCAGCAAGACCAGCCCCTCCTCTTCCTCCTCCTCAGTCTTTTTGCAGTGTGAAGACAACAGGATGAAGACCTTTATGATGATCCCTCTTCCACTTAATGAATAGTCAATATATTTTCTCTTGCTTACGATCTTCCTAAAAATGTTTTCTTTTCTCTAGCTTACTTCATTATAAGAATATAGTCTATAATACATATATCATACAAAATATGTTAATTGACTATGTTATCAGTGAGGCTTCCGGTCAGCAGTGGGCTATTAGTAGTTAAGTTTTTGGGGAGCCAAAAGTTATATACAGATTTTTCAGTTGTGTTGTTCATGGCCCAACTGTAATTTCATAAAGAAAGCCAAACTTCTTATGACAAAAGGGAATATATAACACCAAAAAGAGTGACCAGAGAATAAGTTAAAGAATGTTAGATAACAAATCCTGTGTAAAACACTCACCTGGGAAACAGAAGCAGGGGGCGGGCGGGGGAAGAGAACAAATCCAACCAAATACCCATAGAAACCCAGAATGTGGGAAAGGTGTATACAGCGCTGTCCAGAGGAGCCAAGGGAAGGGACGGGGCGGGACCCAGGCCACTGCCAGCATGATGAAATGATGACTTCGGGCCTCTGTCCCTCAAGCTGAATGCATCTGCGCTGGGTGCCTGTGCAGGTCACTGCAGTTCCGTTTTTGTGTGTCAGTGAGTTTGGCACAGTGTTGTTGGTAAAAGGTGTGGCTTTGCATCGTAGTGGGCTCACACCCAAGTGACTGCCTCGGAACTCAGCAGGAAGGGGGAGGCAGTGATTGGAAATTTTCAGATCATAGAATTGGCGTGATGATGGTAATACGTAAGAAGGATTCATCTTGTAGGAAAATACAGAATAAATACGAAATAAAGGAGAACAAAGCCTATGAACCACCTGGGAGGAGGTGAGAATTGATCAGAAATGGATATGACAGACATTTAGAAGACTGTCTGGATATACACATAAATGAGAGGGGGTGAGTCGAAACTGTCAGATCGCTTTCAGCCCAGCTGTGGGAGAGATGGTGGCGGTGCCGTCAATGATGAGGGCCTTTCTGGAGGGCGGGCAGGTCCCCCTTTGTCTGTCTTTCTCCGTCCCCTGCACCTGCTCCTCCCGAGGGTTGTCAGGCCTCTGAAGGTGGCCCCAGTCCCTTACTCGATGGGGGCACAGGACAGGACTGGAGGGTGGAGCTGGGCGGGAGTGGAGGGTGGAGCTGGACGGAGGGTGGAGGGCAGAGCTGGACGGGAGTGGAGGATGGAGCTGGGCGGGAGTGGAGGGTGGAGCTGGATGGAGGGTGGAACTGGACAGGAGTGGAGGGGGAGCTGGGCGGGAGTGGAGGGATGGAGCTGGGCGGGAGTGGAGGGGGAGCTGGACGGGAGGGTGGAACTGGACGGGAGTGGAGGGGGAGCTGGGCGGGAGTGGAGGGGGAGCTGGACGGGAGCGGAAGGTGGAACTGGATGGAGGGTGGAGCTGGGCGGGAGTGGAGGGTGGAGCTGCACGTGTCAGGATCACATAGTCTTGGTTGCTGGATGTGGAGCAGAACGATGTCTTCTGATGAGGTTGCCTGGGTGATTCTGAGAAACGTTGGGAACCCTGGACACTTTGTTCCTCAGCCCTGGCCATCTCAACTCTGATCTCTCCAGACCACCTCGCCGCGCACAGCACGCTGCTCCCTGGACCTCTCCAGCCTTGCATGGCGCGCCGTGGGGTTTTGGGAAGATCATCTCTGTGGCTTCACCGCTGCCTGTCCTCGTGCCTGGGCGTCTCCAGCCCTTCACAAGGATCCTTTCTGTGTGGACTTGGTGACCGTGTCTGTCTTCCTACATCAGAGTCAGCAAATCACAAAATGGGGATTTTGTAACAGGAAATCTTCATTTCAAACCATGGAACAGTGACTGTAAATCAGTTTTGAGTGATAGGGTTTTATGAGACTCTTCATTATTCAACCCAAATTATATAATTAGATAAGCTTTTTAACAGTCTTCCTTTGAAAGCGATTGGCTCTTCGGGGTTACACTCCTCTGTTGTCTGTTCTGGCTGAAGTCAGCCTGCTGTGAGTTCTCCGAGCACCCGATGGATCCCGCCGTCCGCCAGCAGAGGGCGCGGCTTCCCGGGCCCGGAGGCCGCGCCGTGTCACGTGTCCTCTATTGTGTTACTGCGCCGGGAAGCTCTCAGAAGTCAGATTGCGGGCATCTGGCGGGTTTGTGGCTGCCCCTTGTCTTTGGAGTAGTCTTCCTGTGCTTCGGGAAAATTCCTAGGTTATTAGTCCCGTTTCCCAGTATGAAAATAAGAAATCGACTTTCCAGTTTCACTGTGACCCGGCTCTGCTGGCCTGAGCATTTGGGTGAGACTTTGATTCAGAGGTGGCAGCGTGAGGGGACAGTGGGGGCTGCCACTGCTGTTGTGAGAGGCAGTTGAGGTGGCAGCAGTGCCGGTGACTTCCAGGTGGTGGCCGGTCCCTGGCACACAGCAGCCTAAGGCAGCAGCAGAGCCGTGGGGTGGCTTCCTTTGTGCTGAGTGGGGGCCACAGAGACTCCACTGCTGGGCCATTGCCTGGTGAGGCTCCGAGCTTGGCCCCCAGACGCTCCACATAGCCTGGCCCTCGGCATGGCTGGTGAGAGTGAGCTTCCTGGTACCCCTCTTCTTCCACTGAGACCCTCATGTTGATCTCCTTTTCTGCTTATCAGGCAGAGCCAGCTTTTGTGAATTGCAACTAAAAGTGCAGCAAATACATGTGACATTGGGCTATGTAAGGCCGCAGGCTGGGGATGGTTACATAGGTGGGCACGAGGGCACTGGCTGTCACCACGACTGAGTGCAGCTGTGAGCCGGTGCCGCTGTCACTTTCAGTGGTCTTACTGTTTAATCTCCACAACTCTTGAGTCACAATTTCAGTTTTACAGATGAAAAAAATGGAGTCAGAATTCGCGTCCCTGCTGTGGCTGCCCAGGCCCTCCCTCCCGTTGACCTTGGCCTTGGAGCTTCTGTCCTTTTCCTCTCTTCTGTTCTCAGTATTGATCCCTCTCTCCTGCGTGCCAGACACCCTGCTGGAGCGCCTTGAGCTCAGCCGTGCAGACGCCGCTGGTCCGGCCTTTGGGAGCCTGTCCTCTGATGGGAAGACAGACACAAAGCAAGCAATTCACCCAGAGTGACAGCGGCGGGGGCTCCAGGATGCAGGGAGGTCTGTGGATCCGCACTGGGCCTGGACTCCTGGCCACGGCCACCGCAATGGGGCACAGCCTCCATTTTCGTGACGTCACATCACTGCCATCGCTGTCCCTCATCCAGCCTGTCACCGTCCATCAACTGCACTCAGGATCAGCTTGCTGAAGCCCAGCAGCAGAAGGAGAAGCAGCCAACAGAAAAGAATTGGGGGACAAAGAAAGGAGACTGCGGTGCTGGGAGGATGGGGCAGCATGTGAAAGTGAAGGACCTGTCAGAAGGGGGATCATCTTTTAATTGCTTGAAACCACAGTTTGCCACTCACTACACAAATTTTATTTCCATTTAAATTTTAATTAATTGTTAATATTTTAATTTTTTATAGAGACAGGATCTTGCTATGCTGCCCAGGCTTCACCAGAACCACAGAGTATCAGGCAGAGAGACTCTGATCCTGTGATTCATTAGACAATGGCCCAGAGGCACCCTCATTGAAAGCTGACTGAGTGTAGGAAATTGGGTTTTTCTTTTTGCTGCATGTAAGAAAGTTTTCAGATGGCTGGATCTGGAGACCCCAAGTCGCTGAGGGAGTATTCTGTACACAGGTTTCGTGAATGCAGTTCCACTCTGGAGGTTTTGCCACTGCTGGCATGGCCTCAGGAGCCCTGTAAAAAATGTCCTGTGAGCTTCTGCTTTATCACCTCTGGCAGTCTCTCTGCCTTCGGAGACCTCATGGTGGTCCTGTCAAATCCTAACTGGTGGGCTGCTCCACCTTCTGGCCTCCTGACCCTTGTTTTAGAAGTGAGAAGCCCAGATGTGAGTTCTGAATTTGTTTTTATTCCCTTGTGTTCCTGATAGAAACACCTGCCACATCTAACGCCTAAGACATTTTAAATGGTGGGTTTGAGTATCCACAAGTATCAAAGATGACTAACCATCCCTTGCCACTTTTCACTTTGTTTTTATCCTACTGTGTTATTTTATCACCTTGAGACTGTATTTAATCAGTCTTTGAAATAAAAGTAAGAGGTCTGAGTTGTCGAACAAATATTGTAAGACCAGAAACACTTTTTTCATTTGGTTTTGTTTTTAACACAGTTCAGGTGTGTTTGGCCTCCATTGTGGGTCCTGAGTAAGAACTAATTACTCAATAATGAGCCTGGTCTGCTTAGAAGAAAAAAGGGCATTCTCTGACTTAGTGGCCTGGCCTGGGAGAGTCCTCAGTGTTCAGATGGCTGTCCCCTGGCAGGCACATGGAGTGAAGGCCAGTTCTCCTTGGAGTCCCCGGGATCTGCCTCCATGCTTGTTGTTGTGAAGGAATCAGAAAGAAGATGTATGTCTGTTGCCGTCTACTGCATCTCACTTGGAACTGAGTCACTCATCCCGGAAGTGGCATCTGAAAAGCAAGGCTCATTGCAGAATCTCATGCAAATACAGAGGAACTTGCATGCCCATGAGTGCTGACCTCTGCTTGTGCAAAGACACTGTCATTTCCCAAAACATTTTTGGAACTCTTCTTTCAAGAAATGCTCTAAAAGTCAGCTTCAGTGCCATCTGAGAACATCTCTCTGCTGTGTTTTTGTAGGATACTTTTTGGCTCCTGATAATTTAGCCCTATGAATCACCTTTTTCATTCATCAGGCTGGCCTCTGAGATTTTTGACTATTTTGAGGACTCAACTGTGCCCGGAAAAAAAAGATTTCTCCTAATGAAGAACACACAGGAGCCTGTGCTGTCAGAATTGGCGCTGTTAGGAGTGCCCAGGCTCACTCGCTCCCTCGCTGATTAGAACCCATGACATACATGCCCTCTTGTAGAAAACACGCCTGGGTGACAGCGGGTTTACAAACGCTTTTGGATCATTAGGTATTTGTATGATTGGGACTGTCCAGCATCATCCAGAAAGAAATGCATGGTGTGCAGCTTCTTGTTTTTGTTTTTGGTTGATTTTTTTTTTTTTCATGGAAATCGTTTTGGCAAGAAGGCTGTTTGATAGGGTATTAGCGCGAAAGCCCATTTGACCCTGAAGTACAGCCTTAAGAAATGGACACATTGGAGAGGCTGTGAGGCAAGGGTGTGGCCGTGGACATGCAGGTGGCGTTGAGGTGAGACTGCTGGGAGCCCGGTGTAGGCTCCTTAGGGGACAATGACAAAAGCACTGAAGAGCAGAGGAGGAGGTGCTTGCATCCTGAAGCCAAGGCACTGATGAGAAGGCGAGGGGGTGGGCCCGTGTGAAGGCACTAGATAGACCTGTGCTGGAAAGACCGGGAGCCAGCCATTCGTATGTCATCACTGTCTAGGTACAAAGGAGAGTGCATGCGCTACAGGGGAAACTGTCATCTTAATGTGCCAAATAGAATTTTGGAGCCTTTTGACATCTTAAAACTACTTTTCCATAATACAGGACGTTCATTTTGCAGTCATGAAAACTGAGAGGTTAAAAGTCTTGTTAGGGATTTCACAAGGTTGAATTATATGAAATTTCTGAAATTTGACCCTTTGTGACCTATAAGAATGGCAATTTCATATAGTTCAAACTATTGATTTAGTGATCCAGCCACAGCTGTCTGCACTGGAGTTTGCACTTTGCCAGGCTGCATACTTCATTGGGGAATCTTAGGGTCCCCGTCGAGAGGCACCTTGGAGACCAAATAGTCTGACTTTTGCATCATAAATTTGCTGACTCTGGCCTCTGAGCACTTGAGTGACCGGCCCAGGATCACTCGACCGTGAGTGGTAGAGCCGAGACTGGGAATGAGATCCTTTTCACTCAATGCCTGGAGAACCAAGCTTTCTACAGACTCTGTCAAAAGAGGGAATGCAGCTTGGTGAATGACATCTTAGGGACATATAAGATTGCATGTAAACTGCCCAGGATGTCTATCTTCCATGATTTGGCAAAACCTAAGAAGAGCATAATACAGCTTACACATATGGCCATAACACAAAGAGTGTGTGTGTGTGTGTGTGTGTGTGTGTGAGAGAGAGAGAGAATATTTTCCTTTCTGAAGTTTAAAACATACACAGAAATGGAAATTTCAGCAGGCTATAGTGTCAAAGTCAACAGTATGATTTGCCTATTGAAACGAAGAAAACAATATAATCCAAGGACTCTCTTTTCCTAAGAGAAGGAGATATTCATAACAAGACCATGCCTGGTCAGATCACATTCATGTGGCATCCAGCTCTCAGAACACCATCAGCAGAGCCTCAAGCAGAGCCACCAGGATAGTGAGCTGACCCAGGGCCAAGCACTGCCGGACAAGGGGGCAGTCCATGGAGGCTCATGCGGGAAGCCCTGTAGGGAGACAGACACAGCGACATTCTCAGCAACAGCTAGGACTTGTGATGAATCTTGGCTTCCTGAAGTCCAGAACCCGCCCTGGCCATCTCATTACTTTTGAAAAATGAGAACCCCTGTTTTAAATGTTTGAGGCTTTGGGCCTCGTTAATAGTGCTATGGTGGGGCCTTACTGTATCTGTGGGGTTGTTAAGCAGAAGAGGACTGGACTTTCTCTTCCTGATCTCAGGCAAAGATGTGGGCACTGTGAGTGGGAGCGGGGTAGGTAAGGGAGCAGTTAACGCCAGGTCAGACGATGTCCCCTGGACGGCTGGGCTTGACGCCTGCAGCTGTCCCAGAGCTGTACACGTCTTATCCCAGGAAGCATTTGTGCCAACACTGGAATGCCTTCTTGTGGGGGGCGAGTCTTCTGACGGTGGTTGGAGTATGGTTGGCGGTTCCTTCCCTCTCATGGAGAGCCCGAACACCTTAGAGAATGCAGCCCCTCTTTGGCTGCTGTCAGTCCTGGTGTGGAGCATTGCTGAATACCTGAGTGAGCTCTTGGTGTAGCAGATCAAGAACCCCACGACATCTTGTTGGGGGAGTACACTGGAATTTGCTTGTTGTGATCGCAGGACACTCAGCCAGGGGGGAGGATCATTATTACGGAACCAATTTGCCAACACCATCAAAATAGTAAGATCCTAGATACTATTAGGATGACTTTGGAGGTCATAACTCCCTTCTGGTTAATTTTACCTCTTTTGAGGGCACAACGACGGATGAGATGGGCCCAGGGGAAGCAATAGATGTGATCTGACACTAGCAAGACTTAGATTCTCTCCCACACAACCCAGCCATCAATAAAACGGCAGTATCTAGGCTAGACCAGTGGCTTTCAAATCTTGTTTTAAAGCTACAGAACCCCTTTTCACAAGTGACGACCCCAATATATAAGCCTGTAATAGACAAATAAATAAAACCCCCAGTATGTGAAACGGGTAAGAGCAGGGCTGCAGTGGTTGAAGGGGCGGACTGCATGAATCTCAAGCCTTTCTCTGCTAACAAGCATGTCTTAAGGGAATGAAGGGAAAAGACCATAAACAGAACAGGAAATGTAAAGCATTGTCCATGAGTCCCAATTGTCTGAGATGACAGATCTTTTGGTGATGATCCCCTGCTCTGCCCCCCAATTGTCTGAGATGACAGATCTTTTGGTGATGATCCCCCGCTCTGCCCCACAGGCTCAAAAGTGCCTGGCACACAGCAGACACTGAAAAAGTATTTGCTGAATGTAGTGAAGGAGCAAATGAATGAAGGGTTTCTCCTAAATCTACTTAAAAAGCAAGACAGAGCTGACCCCAGGAGGTGGAGCTTGCAGTGAGCCGAGATCGAGCCACTGCACTGTAGCCTGGGTGGCAGAGCAAGACTCCGTCTCAAAAAATAAACCAAAATAACACACACAAAAAAACAAAAGACAAAGTTTTTTGTGGTCTAGCAGAGGGGTCAGGAAACCACAGCCACAGCTAATTCTGGCCCACTACCTGGTTTTATGAATAAAGTTTTATTGGCACACAGACACACTCGCTTATTTCCGTAATGTCTGTGGCTGATTTTGCTCTACAGAGTGGCTATGTGGCCTGCAAGGCCAAAAATATTTATGACCTGACCCTTTACAGAAAAAGTTTGCCGTCCCTTGGACTAGAATGCAAGGGAGAACCTGGCTGTTTCCCCTGGGCATGAGGCTGAACTGGGAGGTGGAACCTTGTAGCTCAACTCATCTGAAACTGGTTGAACTCCACTGTAGAAGAGACTTTGAAAATCAGCTCACCTACAGCCCTTATTTCACTGTTAGGGCAAATGCCAGCCATCTGCTGAGCCTTGTGCTTACTGCTTGCCTCAGCAGCGACGTAAGATGTGAATGACTGTCTCTGCACGCTGCAGGTGAGGCAGGTGTGGCTGAAACACTCACTTCATGCCACGCAGCAGGTGGCTTTCTTTTATTCCCCACTGAAACGTCAGCCTTTCCTCGCTTCCACCCTCTTTGTTCAGGAGTCAGATTCCATCGATGCTGTTTTCAGAATGTCCCATACACCTCTTTCTTTTGTGGTCACCAGATATATGCTGAGCTCCTAGCATGTACCACACTGTCCCAAATGCTGGAACCGCAAACACAATGAAGCCCCACCTAATCGCTACCACCCAGGAGCTCATGGACAAAAGGAAGTGATTCTGGTACAGAGAGAAGCATTTTAATTGCCACCACTTGCCTGCCAGATGGGTGCCGGGAGAAGTAGATGGCTTCCAGGATAGGCAGGAGAACAAGATTAACCCTCAAATTGGAAACCCTTAAAGAAACAAGTCAGAGATTCGGAGAGGCTTGATCCTGGACAGCTGAGGTGGAAGACAGGTCAGAGCCCCGGGTTCACATGTGAGGACAAAGATGCCCAAAGCTGGATGGGCAGTGTGTGGGTGCAGAGTGGACAGGCTGGATGGACAGTGTGCAGAGAGGGAACAATGTGTGTGCGGAGAGAGGATGGGCTGGATGGAGTGTGTGTGTGTAGAGAGAGCATGGGCTAGATGGAGGGTGTGTGTGTAGAGAGAGCATGGGCTGGCTGGAGGGTGTGTGTGTGTGTAGAGAGGATGGGCTGGATGGAAGGTGTGTGTGTGTAGAGAGGATGGGCTGGCTGGAGGGTGTGTGTGTGTAGAGAGGATGGGCTGGCTGGAGGGTGTGTGTGTAGAGAGAGCATGGGCTGGATGGAGGGTGTGTGTGTGTGTAGAGAGAGCATGGGCTGGATGGAGGGTGTGTGTGTGTGTAGAGAGGATGGGCTGGATGGAAGGTATGTGTTTGAATATCGGTTCAAGGGCACAGGTCAAAGCCGGGTCACGAGTCAGCTAAGCTGGTTGAAAGCCCTCACATGGTTATAATTATTCCTCCTGTGGGATTCTCCTGATGAACACTATTACTTCTGCACAATAAGATTATCATTTATGACTTTAAATGTATTTGTTAAATGGTTATATATAATGTTTTGTTTATTGATTTTAAAAAGTTCAAGATTGAAAACAGTATTTGCACATTGGATATCATCAAAGAATTGTTAAGGCTGATGTTTGTTGAAGTGTTTGGTCTGTTGTGTTCAAATAGCCACTATTCCATTTAATTAAATTTAAGAAAGAAAAATCTTTCTTTTTGAATAGCGCGTGGTTTCTGTAGCTTCACAGAACGTTAAAGGACGTGTTTAGACATTAACATGTTTGGTGACGGACAAATTCAAAGTTGTCTGTAATCAAGTTGAAGATGATCATTCCCTTAAAATCATAACATCCTGCCTCTGCTTCCTGGGGGTGGGTCTCACCTGCAGCATATGAAGAGCGTTTACCTGCTGCTACGGCCACCTGCATCCAGCAGCTGTGGGGACCACTCCTTTCCTGCAAACCCGGGAGGACGTCTGCATGTACGTCCTGGGTGATGGAGAGGAGTGGAGCAGAGCTTATGGGGTTGAGGTGCCGGTGGGGACTGGTCCAGTCATTGCTGATGGGCCCGTCTTCTGTGTGTTGTTCTCGCAGCCTGAATGGCTGTCTGGGTGCCAGGATCCCCCTGAGCAGTGCGGGTTCTTCCTGGGGCATGCGGCTTTGCCATGAGAGGAAAAGCAGGCCACATCTGATTGGTCCAGGCCCTCCCCACACGTGGACTCACAGGCTACACCAGCATTTCCCTCTGTCTTTCGCCACGCCCCTCCTGAAGCCTTCCAGGAGCCTCCTGGAGGAGCCACAGACCCAGTGAAGACGCCCTTTCCCAAGCCTACTAGCAGGTCCTGGGAACCTGGTTAGGGTGCTGCAGGCTGGCTCGAGGGGAGGCTCTGATCTGTGCTAGAATGTTGCTGAGTTAAGCTCAAGTCACCGCGCAAGCCATAGCACCAGGCTATCGATTGTGGGGTGACAGTCGAGATTGTTCTGTGATGGAATGAAAGGAAACAGAGGAAGACTTGTAGGCTGGCGGAGGACTTGGGAGGACCCACGTGGGTGCAGAAGAGCTTGGGCCCGGGCCAGGGTCTGCACGGACAGGCTTCGTGAGGCCGGGGTAGCAGAGCTTATTTTGTTTAATGTGGAAAAGGAACATTCTCTCTCTCCCTTTCTCGTTTTCTGCAAATGACAGTTTTTTTTAGACCTAGCCACTAAAGTTTATATTTAGTTTTAGTTTTTTTTTTTTTTTTTTTTTGTAAAACATTTTTGCTCTCTGCCTCACATCTCATTATTTTCAGTAACACTTGAATTCATTATAAAGAAATCGACATTATTTTAATCTTCCACATACTACTGGCATCATTTTGGCAGAAGTTGCCGTAATGTAGACGAGAGCTTTTTGGTGGTGGTTACCTGTTCATCACACCAGGCTGCGTGCCTCAGGCAGCACAGACGTCAGCGTCAGACATACCTGGATTTGAGTCCCAGCTCTGGCATGGAGGCTGTGTGGCTTTGGGGAGGTCTCTTAGACTTCGACTCATTCCTTGTAAAAGAGGGACAGCAGCACCTATCTGGAGATCGCTCTGGGGATTAAGGAGAGGTACTCGTGAGGTGCACAGAGCCGGCCGTCTGTGAGCTACGGGGGACTGTGCCCCCCACAGCGTGGTGAGCATGAGGGAAGTATCTGGGGCCTGTGAGGCTCATGGTCTTCATTGGACGAGTATTCTATGAAAGGCACTTGAAGATGACAAACCGTTAACATAAATGACCAGTCAGCCACTTAACGGACTGGGTCCCAGTCTGGCCGCGCATCAGAGTTGCTGAGGACTTAGGGAAAGTTCCAGTGCTGCAGGCCTCACCTTGACCCAGAATCTTTCCCAACAGGGCCCCAGATGTTAGCAGGTTCATTCCCGAGTGATGTTAGCATGCAGCCAGAATGGGAAACTCTTCAGCCTTCCTCACAGAGCACAGCGTGTGTGGCAGGAGGGTCAGCAGACATAGGCTGCCATGTGGCCCTGTGGCCAGCACGTGTGCATGGTGCCCCTGGAGTGGATGGCCCAGCGGGGCCCTTGATGGCCACAGGACCAGGACACAGACAGGCTTTTGGCCGACAGCATCCAGCTG
This sequence comes from Colobus angolensis palliatus, assembly GCF_000951035.1. Lineage (NCBI taxonomy): Eukaryota > Metazoa > Chordata > Mammalia > Primates > Cercopithecidae > Colobus > Colobus angolensis. The sequence goes on from NW_012118821.1 coordinate 10,432,028, forward strand.
TGCCACTTGCTGTGACATTGCCGTGGTCATGCGAAGGTGACCAACTTACCTTTATGTAGCATTGTATTTCTCCAAGAAAATCAGGAAAACAGCAGTAAGGTTGATATTTGAGAACTTTGGTTTGCTCTTTATAAAGTGGTAACGATACAATGATATAAAAAGGTAATAACTTCCACGTCCATTATACAGATTAAATGAGAGAAAGTATGGGACGTGCCTTGGTGAGTTTCTTAGCCACACTTCCTCAGGGCATCACCCCATAGACGACTTGAATGTGTTCCCTACTCAAGACAAATGGATGCAGATTGAATTTAAAACCACTTTTTTTTTAGGAGATATGCTTTGTGTTTAGATGAAACTACCTTTTAAATTATGACTTTTTTGATATAATTTTGATCTGTATCATAATGCATTTAACAACTAGCCATCTCTCTTAGACTCCTTTTGAAAGCAGATAGTTTTGAGTTCCAAGTGTTCAGCACCCAGCATAGTCTAAAACGTGGATTTGGGTACATGGCAGGACCGTGTGTGCAGCCCGCTACCGTGGATTCGGGTACATGGCAGAACTGTGTGTGCGGCCCGTTACGTGGATTCGGGCACATGGCAGAACTGCGTATGCAGCCTGATACGTGGATTTGGAATTCTACGGATGGCCAAGTGGCAAGACTCATTACAAAGACTGAGCCTGTGTTTTTTAAGGAAAAATCCCTAAATAGGTACAAGCTACAGCTGGTTGCTGCCACCACTTCTTCAGGGAGATTTTTCTCTTGATTGTGGCTTAGGTTCCTGGGAACCTTTGACTCTCCCAATTCCAACCCTTCCTCACCCAACCACTGTCACATTTTTAGTGGTAAAATACCATCTTGAAAAAGGACTCTTCCTTTTGTGTTCTTTTGCATTTAAAAGGTGTTATGTGTCTCATAATCTTTTGTGTACTTCATATAATGTGGGTTAATTACGCATCCACCACCCTTCATTGTGCATCTTCTTCTGCTCCAGGCAGCATTCTAGGCCTGGGGGCTGCATCTAGGTGAGCGAGACGAGCCGCTCTTTTGTGCCAGGCACTGTCCTGTACGCTGGGCCTGTAGCATCCACCAGCTACACACCTTGCCCTTGTAACCTGCAGGCTTGACGGGGGACAGACAATGCTAAGTACAAAAGAAAATGTGTAACTTGTGCAATGGGATAAAGGAGAAACAAGTGTCTGGGAAGGAGATGCCAGCCGGGTCTTAGCCAGGAGCCATGGCAGGACCCATCAGAAGGCATTGTGTGGTCCTGTGAGCGACCGTGGCAGCTGGAACTGGGGCACTCACCCTGGAGGCCATGACAAAGGACGCAGTGGTCATGATGAGAGGCATGGATCAAGGTGGGGCCAATATCTTGTGTCCTGAGCAAGCGTGTAGTGCTGATGCTGCCTGTTGAGATGGGAAGCCCCGGGAAGGATGAGGCTGGGGGCCGCTGGCATTCAGGTTTGGACACTACGTGTTAATTGCATATCATGCGTCTACTCGTCTGCTGAAGCTGGTGGCTCTGGGAGCCTGTGTTGGGGAGGTGAGCGTGGGAGATGTGAATTGGGTGCTGTTGGCACACTCTATGGGATTCAAAGCCCTGGGGCTCATTTTAGACCTTAGTGCACATAGGGAGACAGGATCACGGATGGGTCTGGGCATGCCTCGTTTACAAGCCGGGAGGGAGACTGAGGGAGCCAGCACAGAAGCGGAAGCCCAGGAGGCTGGTGTAGAGTGGGGAGCAGGGCCCGGGAGGCTGGTGTGGAGTGGGGAGCAGGGCCCGGGAGGCTGGTGTAGAGTGGGGAGCAGGGCAGGGCTCCCAGGGTCCCAGGTCCCTCAGTTCAGTTTTGGGTCTGCCATTGCCCTTCTCCCACAGAGGACGAGACTGTTCCTTCTGTCATGTTTGGAGGCATTCGAGATCTGACAACATACTCTGGGTCCCTGGGTCACACGCAGCATCGTCTGGACAGAGAGAAAGAAAACCCTGAGCTCGGCATTCTTTGTTTTAAAACCACAATTGAGAGGATCACCCAGAGAGAAGAGAGTGACAGCGAAATGATTGAGAAGAAAGAGACAGGAAGAGCGAGCCCTGAGAGGTCCAGGAAGCAGGCTGCAAAGAGGTTTGCCAATTAATATGGAAACGAATCCTCCCTTGTCTCCCGTCTCCCCTGAAACCGGTGGGGAGATATTAATAGAGCAGTTCTGTTGCCAGGAAGAAAGCAAATGGGCAATTAAAACTCCAGAAAGCTGAGCAGTGCGTGAGCGCCGTGGATTTGAAAGCCTGCATTTTAATTGCAGGAGATGCGGCCGTGCAGGCACTTGGAGGCTGTATGCAGGGTGGGGCTCCACTGGGGACCTGTGGCTGCCTGTGGGGCCAGGGCTGCTGGGGCCTGTGGGCGTTGCCAAGGCCACCACCCGGCCCTCCTGCCCATCCCATGCAGGAATGGCTGGTGCACCAGAATCTGGTTTCATCCCCATTCCCCTGTGTCATGGCCACTGCGTGTGCGTGTCTGTCCTCTGTCCCAGGCTGTGCGCCGTCTGATGCTGCCACGTCTGACGGGGCCTGCTGAGCAGTGTTTCCTGGGCTTGGTGGAAGGTCAGGCTTGCCTCGGGATCCTCACGTTTGGCGAAGTCCAGCAGTGGATGCCCGAGGAACGGGGAGGGCTGTTGCTTAGCAACAGATTCCAGCCGCATCTACCCTGTAAGGGCCACGGTGACTCCCTGGTTTTGTCCCTGGAAGTGCTTTTCTTCCTGGCTTGGGTTCTTACATCATTAATAACTGTCGTTCACTCTGCCACCAGTCAGAGAAGCAAAAGAACTTTCTGGATACCCCAGCAGCCCCAGCCACACGACACTCATGTTCAGCTGTAACGTGGTATTTCACGTCACCTCCTTGTTCGCCCTGTGGTCACTTTCGAAGAACCTGGATAGTTTCAATGACAGTGTCCTAAACTGCTAGAGTCCCAAAGCTTGCTTTGGGTTCCGTGTTTGGATTTCTTTCTCATCTGGAGGTACGAGGGTGGCCTGCATTCTGGAAGAACTGCAGGCTAGCAGAGGGGCAGGGGTTGGAAAAGGCACACCTGCTTCCAGAACAGCATCTGAAGGGCGGCAGGACAAGCAGGTGCCAAGGTCCCAGGTGGTGGCGGGAGACTGTGACCCTGCCTCACCCGCTGCTCCCACCCGCCGCAATGCCACCCCGTCAGGACGTACCCCGTGGCAACCTTACCTACAGCAGACTTGGGCTGCAGGGAGGAGAGGGAACCGTGTGAGGGGCCACGAAGAGCTCTCATGGCATTTACCCCTTGGTGCAAGCAGCCTGCTCCTTACTCAGTACCCTCTGCACACGACCTCAGCCCCTCCACTGCCTAGGTCCGTAGGGGCTAGAGCATGCTGAAAGAGCTTTCTGGAGCATAGTGAGTGAACTTTCTGGAACATTGTGAACAACCTTTCTGGAGCATGGTGAACAACCTTTCTAGAGCATGGTGAACAAACTTTCTAGAGCGTGGTGAACGAGCTTTCGAGAGCGTGGTGAACGAGTTTTCTGGAGCGTGGTGAACGAGCTTTCTAGAGCATGGTGAACGAGCTTTCTAGAGTGTGGTGAATGAGCTTTCTGGAGTGTGGTGAACGAGTTTTCTGGAGCGTGGTGAATGAGCTTTCTAGAGCGTGGTGAATGACCTTTCTAGAGTGTGGTGAATGAGCTTTCTGGAGCGTGGTGAACGAGCTTTCTGGAGTGTGGTGAACGAGCTTTCTGGAGTGTGGTGAACGAGCTTTCTAGAGTGTGGTGAACGACTTTTCTAGAGCGTGGTGAACGAGCTTGGTGCTGCAGCTGGGTCTAGGTATGATCTGCTCCCCACCGCCCCCTCTGCCAGGGCACTCTGGCGTGTTCTTGCATGGTGGCTTCAACTCTCCGAGCCTTGGTTTCTTTGTCTGTATGTGAAATTGATAGCTCCGCCTCTTGGAGCTGCCGGAGGATGGACTCTGCACGTGGGGATGCAGGGGCTGGCTTGTTGCTCCGGGGCATTGGTGCCTGTGCTCTGCCAGCCACTGTCTCAGGTGCTCTGTGGACTGTGAGACCCGCTGCTCCCCCGGAGCACACTGCCTATGACGTACGACATGTGCTTCTGAAAATGCTTCCAGAGTCACCAAGGTAGACACAGCCGAGCCTGATGCCTCAGCCTTTCCCTGTCTCGGACACCAAGTGTCCCTCACCCCTCACTCTTCCCGTGTCCCCAGGACATGCCTGGTAGAATGGTCCCCACCACGGGGGTCCTCGGCCCTGCTCCTTCTGGGCCCACTCCTGGGGCTTCCTGGAATCTGGCGCTTGACACCTGGAAATGAATGGAGGCCATGTCATGGCAGCACATTTTACACAGGAACGGTGTGTGCACGCATCACACACGGGCAGACACAGTGACAGCAGTTGTCGAATCACCCTGCGTTTGTAAATGAGGCCAACCTATTTGTTTTTATTAGCATAAAAACAACCTTTTGTGCTGCTCGTGAGTTCTGAGGGTCGGGAATCAGGCCAGGATAGCAGGTGTGGCTTGTGTCTGCTCTATGTGCCTGGGGGCTTAGCTAGAAAAAGCTGGAGTCCTGGGAAGGTTTGTTCGCTCTCAGTTGCTGCAACTGGCGTTGGCTCTCGGCTAGGAAGATGGAGCCACAGCTGGAACACCTACAGGCGGCTGCCCCGTGTCCTCAGGGCAGGGCACTGCTTCCAAGGTGAGGGTCCCAGAGACAGTTGGTGACTTCTGCTCCATGCGAGGGTCCCAGAGACAGTCGGTGACTTCTGCTCCATGCGAGGGTCCCAGAGACAGTTGGTGACTTCTGCTCCGTGCGAGGGTCCTGGAGACAGTCGGTGACTTCTCCGTGCGAGGGTCCGGGAGACAGTCGGTGACTTCTGCTCCATGCGAGGGTCCCGGAGACAGTCGGTGACTTCTGCTCTGTGTGTTAGTAACTCTTGTGCAGCGTCAGAAGCTGAGGCTCTGCCAACGCCTCTCAAGCTTTGCCTCCGTGTGGTCGGCAGAGCTTTCTTTGGACTCCAACACTTTAATTTTTATGGAGCAAGCAAGAAAGAAAACAAGCAAACTCTTGTTTTGAAGCTAGAAGTGCTCAGTCCCCAACACTTGGTATTTAATTGACCCTGAGCCTTAATAGAAGCAGAGGCTGTGGGGCTGTGGCCGGTGCTCGCTCGCTGCAGCTGGGCAGGCAGTGGGTGTTGCTGCTCCTGTTCACCACAGCCGGGGCCTGGGGGGTGGGGATGGTGGGGTGGGAGGGCGTTGACTCTGTTTCCTGGCCCCCATTCTGACCCCAGCCCTGACTTTGAGGTTTGCTCCAGGATGTGCTTGGAGCCTGCTTCTCCCCTGCCCTGTCCCACGTTCTTCCTCCTGGGCTGGGGGTCTCTGGTTTGTGTGGAGACAGAGGCAGTGAGGGCCGCAGGTTCGCTGACCTTGGGGGACTGTCCGGCCTGCCCCGAGGCGGAGCGTGAAGCCGTTTTTCACGAGGACATTTTCCGTGGTGATTTGACGTGTCCCTGTGTATTTAACCAATTCTCCGTTGGGGACCATTGGCTTTCAATATCTTGCCCTTGTACAACACTTGAAAATCCATACCTACACGTCTGTTCTTTCTGGGGGAGAATTGCTGGGTCATGTGGTTCTGACACCCGCTTTCCCTTCTCAGGGTGACCTCACTGGGATCTACCCCAGGCTGTCTGCACTCTCTCCTCCCACAGCCACCTTCTCTTCCTCTGACTGCTGCTGGCGGGCCCCCTTTCCCAACTATGTGCTCCTTCCTGCCACAAGTGGAAAGGCAGGATAATGACACGGGGAAATGGATTTGGAGTTGGGCAGACCTGAGTTGGAATCCTGGCTCCATTTGAGTTGCTGTGTCCTGAGAAGTGAACTGCTCTCTGCGCCCGACATTTCTCATCAACAGAATGGAAATAACAGCTGCTTCGTGGAGTGAGGTTAAACTGGCTGAAGAATGCAAAGTGCGGGCACGTAATAGAAATGGAGTACATTTTGGTTCTGTCTCCCTTTCCGCACACAGGACCCGGCCTCCAGCCCTGTCTCCATGCTGCCTGGCTTACGTGCAGCCATGGCTGTCAGCCTTCTGTGCCTGTGGGCTCTCCCATTTGTGCACTGTCTGCTTCCTGGCCTGTGTCTTGGGGAGACAAGCCGGGGCCTCTGTAGTGCTCCCTTGTATTTCCTCAGGTGGTTTTCCCTTTTCCTTTTTCTTTCTTTCTTTCTTTTTTTTTTTGAGATGTAGTCTCGCTGTGTCGCCTAGGCTGGAGTGCAATGGCGCAATCTTGGCTCACTGCAACCTCTGCCTCCTGAGTTTGAGTGATTCTCCTGCCTCAGCCTCCTCTGAGTAGCTGAGATTTACAGACAGCCGCCACCACACCTGGCTACTTTTTGTATTTTAGTAGAGACAGGATTTCACCATGTTGGCCAGGCTGGTCTTGAACTCCTGACCTCAAATGATCCTCCTTCCTTTGGCCTCCCAAAGTGCTGGGATTACAGATGTGAGCCTCTGTGGCCAGCAGGTTTCCCTTGTCTTTTCTCTCCCTCTTTAATTAGTGGCGCTCACTGGTATCTGGCTCTCCTGTCCTTCTGGGCATCCTTTGCAGCTGGGGGAAGGCATGGCGAGTTTTGGCCAGTGTGCCGGGAATGTGGCACGTCACTTCTGGGTGTGAGCTCCTGAGTCCTCTTGTGCCATTGCAGGCAATGCTGAGGCAGCAGCTTCTCTCTCCACATGGGTTGCAGAGTGAGGAGATAGGAGTGGCCTGGCCACCTGCCAGGAGGGGTGGCCGGAGCGGGAGCTGGGCCTGGTTGTTCAGAGCCCCTTGGGTGCCTCCATGTTTGTTGGCGCGGTGTCACTTGGCTGCTTGGACCGGTGCACTGTGCTGCTGGTGTAGGGAAGGAGGCCAGCCTGGCGTGGTGGTGCCGAGAGGCGCATCTGCTGCATGGACCCTCTTAGGATGCCCCTGCCCCAGGAGAGCCTCATCACTGTGATGGCAGTGGGAGCCGAGGGGTGGGGCATCTGGCCTTCCCCTGATTCCTCAAAGTGGCAAGGACTGGGACATTTCTTCTCCAAATGAGGACTGCAAAAATGGGGAAGACTAAATTGGGTTGGGGGGCATTGGAAGTGGAATAAATAAGTGAAACAAAGCCGAGTTTGCTTTCCGTAAAAGGACAGCTCACCGCTAGGTATGCAGGGCTACTCCACTGCTCTGTAGCGGACAGGCATTGTCTGAAAATAGTAAGAGCACCTCCTCGAAGCTAATTCTTTCCTCCTACTCTGTGCATTTTGTTTGGGTGGTGAGAGTGGCATAGTCATTAATAAGGCAGCAAGGCAAGCCCGTTTGTCAGTGGGAAGAGCGGGGCCTCTGGACCTGCTCCTTGTTCCTGGAGCACGGAGAGCACTAATGGGCACCCGCCGGGCACAGCCCCTGCAGCGCCGAGGTTCAGCCAGCATGGGGACGGGCGCCGGCCTGGTGCAGACTCGGGAGCGCACACTTCAGTGGCTGTTCCCTGGGCAACGGAGTCACCGCCGCCAGCTGGCTCTGCCCCCAGAGCCCATCAAAGCACACACCCTGCCAGGAGCCAGCGCAGCAGCCCGTATGGCCGTCTGTAGGCACTGATGTCGGCACGTTGGCAGTCGGGTTTCAAGGTTAAGCACGAGGGAATGAACGGGGTGGCTAACGAGACAGAGACCGCAATCTGGGTATGTTTAGTATGCACCAGGTGGGAGGGAGTGAAGAGGGAGCACAAGAAAGGAAGCGCCGGGCTCACTGAAGCCTGTGGGGCTGTGTTTTTTGTTTGCTCCACACAGAAGGCTGGAAAGACAGATTTCCTCACGTGGTCTGAGGGTAAAAGCATGTTCAGTCCAGGGCAGCTGCTAGCCATGTCCACAGAGCTGTCCGTCTTCAGGCCTCTGTGCAAGCTGCACGGAGGGGCAGTGCCCCCACCAGATGGAGGCCCGGGGCTGCTGATGGCTGCCGACACTAACCCAGCGGGGAGCTGACTTGGCTCCTGTTGGCTGGTTCGTCCTAGAATTTTCATAAACTTATTTATTTGATCTTTGCAGGGATTCCCCCTTCACCTGATGGCTGCACCAACTGGCTCTCATCAGTGAACGTTTTTGTAGCATTGAATATAAAATTCCCATTTCCACATACGCGGTGTCCCTTTTAAAGCATCCTGGCATTTGAACTTGGTATTTCTACCTAACACTCAGTTCCATTCATGTGAGCCCCTCCAGTGCTTAAAAAGGGTCACTACCAGCCGGGCGCGGTGGCTCACGCCTGTAATCCCAGCACTTTGGGAGGCCGAGACGGGCAGATCACGAGGTCAGGAGATCGAGACCATCCTGGCTAACACAGTGAAATCCCGTCTCTACTAAAAATATACAAAAAAACTAGCCGGGCGAGGTGGCGGGCGCCTGTGGTCCCAGCTACTCAGGAGGCTCAGGCAGGAGAATGGCGTGAACCCGGGAGGCGGAGCATGCAGTGAGCTGAGATCGCGCCACTGCACTCCAGCCCGGGCAACAGAGAGAGACTCCGTCTCAAAAAAAGAAAAAAAAAAAGGGTCTCTACCATTCTGCAGAAACTTTGGTTTTAATCTCTCGTTTTTTGAAAACTATTTTTTGTTTCTGTTTTTCCTCTCTGATCTATCTATAGGAATTTGAAATAAACACAGTTACATTTGAAAAGATATGGAAAATTCAAATAATGTATTTCAGAATCAAGTTTCAACATAAAATTTTAATTTGGGATGGTTGGACAGGTAAAAATAAGAATATTCAGCATTGCCCATTGTAATGTAATGAATGTCAAGCTGTTTTCGCCTTGACCGTCTGAAGGGAGCTGGTTAGGACCTACTGAGCCCTTCCAGGCCCGCGTTCCTGTGTACATGGGTGTTGCTCATGAGTGTCGTGTGATAATAGTGACTTTCTGGAGCCGCTGACTACATTTCCAGATTTTCCCTCAATTTTTTCCTCTCACCACTCCAATCGCTCGCTGTCTTCTCTGTGCCTTTTTCCATCGTTTTGCTTTGCTTTACCTTTTCATGAAACAGATGTCAGTATTCCCAGGTGCCTAATCCCTGGATCTGTTTACCTTTCATAATGAAGACTTCCCTCTTTTGAGAAGGGCTCGCTAACTCACCCTACGTTCTCAGGAAACGTGCACTCTCGCTGGATTTCTATAAACAAATCTCCAGCCTTCCTGGAGGGACGCCGAGAAGCAGGGCAGGTCCCGGCCACCACAACCAGAGGGCACTTTTGGGCCCAGAAGAGAAATCTGACTTCCCTGATTTTCAAGTCGTTGAGTGGATGTTTGTATTCGCTCAACAGTGGGAGCCAGACCTTGAGTACAGAAAGACGAGGCAGTGTGGCGTACATTCCAGCCACGAAGGCAAGGACAGGGTGCTGTGCCCAGGGAACATGGCTTTTTGTGGGATGGGGGTGGGTATGGTGCTTGGGTTCTCCCAGAGGACCACGTAGAGACAGCACCCCAAGCTGGAGGCCGGGACAGAGGATGAGACACTAGAAGGAGGGAGATCAAGGGGAGGAAGAGTGTCCAGCAGCGGCAGCCGCACAGGCAGCACCTGGAAGTGACCACAGGAGGAGGCGTGGGTGGCACTGGCTCCTCGTGCTCAGACCTCCAGCCTGGGCGTGCAGCTTCTCATGTCTGGGGGCTGAGAGGAGCTGCCTCTCCTTGAGTGCCCTGGAAGGCACAGCTTTCAGTGTGGCACTGGCCATGTCCCCCTGGGTGCCACCACCTCTAGGAGCCACATCGTGGAAGCCATACCAGTGACCTCTCATGGAAGTGAAGGAAAGAGTTTCCCCTGAACAAAACAGTCTGCTGATGTGAAAATCAGAGCAAATACTTGCTGCTGACTTAGACAAGGCAACCTCATTTGCTCGCAGCCTTGAGCCCTTCCCGCCTGCAGGGGTGGTCAGGGTTGTGAGCAAGTTGGCCAGAGCCCCTCTTCCCCTGGAGCAGGTTAGATTCAAGCTGGGGGAGACAAGCAGGGAGGCAGGGCCAGTCTGCCCAGGGCCACTCACCTGCGGCCCACCCTGTTCCTCATGCCAGGGTGTGGCTCATGTGTGAAGCCTGAGATGCCGCCTCGAGGCACCTGGAGGATGAGAACGAGGCTGGGCGAGGAGTTGGGAGACCGGGTCCGAGTTCCTAGGCCGGGCGAGGAATTGAGAGACCAGCTCCGAGTTCCTCTGTGTTTGTGAGGGAGCGTGGAGCCTCCTTGAGGTTTTGTCGACTTGTCTGTAACTGTGGGTAACCACCAAGGTGCTTTGCAACCTGTGAGGCTCTGGACTCAGGTTTAAAGGGGTTACGCAGAGTGGTCAGTGTGGAAGGAAGAAAGTTTTGGAATTACTGCTGCATCTCCCCTTTTCCCTCAGTTAAAGAATCAGAAAGGCATAAACCACAATGCATCCCTTTCCTCTTCTAAGGTGATTACAGGAAAATGGTGAACCAGAATGGGCTCCATAGAAATCATACAAATACATAAAAGTAGAAAGATAAATAGTAACATTATTTTTCTTTTCTCTGTCCTTACAAAAAGCTACTTGCAAAACTGTAGCTGGTAGACTCCAGGCTGCGCTATGGTGACTAGTAAGAGGATGAGGTCCTGTGGCTTCTTTTTCGTCCAAGACGTGGATATAAGTGAGAGGTGTTTGATTGCAGTGAGTCGTGTGGTGTGTGACAGAACGCACCTCAACTCCCCAGATTGTGTATAACGTCGCACCCTAGTGCTGGTTCACCTCACAGCTCTGCGCGTCGGGTCAGCAGAGCAGCCTCCTGCAGTCGCACAGAGGAGCAGGCCGCTGTCCCGACCCTCGCGCCTGGGCGTTCACCATTCCACACCTTCTTGAAACTCGCTTCTGTCGAGTGTGTGCCTTATCTCCTGGGCTGTGTGGTACGTGCATTCGTTTCCACCTCATTTAATATTTTAAAAATGCCCAGAAGGGAAGCGTTGATATCTGTCTACATTTTGCAGTTGTGGAGACTGAGGCTTAGGGACTGTAAGCAACACCTTGCCCAGGATCCCAGCCGCAGGCCACAAGCGGGGACTCCGACCTTGCCTGCTGGGATGTCCATTTGGCCCTGCATCCCTGCGTCCCACGCTCCCTCGCTGGGGTCAAGGGGACAGACTATTCCCACCTCTTCCCAGTATTTACAGACTATTCCCACCTCTT
>NW_012118821.1:10443687-10479389 GCF_000951035.1 Colobus angolensis palliatus
ACCTCTTGCCAGTATTTACTGACAAATACGTTTTTACAGATAAATTGATTGAATATTTTTATAAGAGAGCATTTTTGATATTTCAGTCTGGGAAAAAATATTGGAAACCTAAATACATCAGTCAGAAAATCATCAGATTTCCAAAGAATGAAGGGATGAAGATTTTTTGGAGGGGTGTTAATTAATTTCTGACATGATCGGTTGCCAGGTGTATAATGCTGATTTTTAAAAACTACCTCCTAAGGTGCTACGTGCCACCTTTCCTTTAGCAAATGCTGGCAAATCCACACTTTCCTGTTTTAGTGAGAACATGGGTGGTGAGTCACTGTCCGGAAAGTAGTTTGATGTCGAGCAGACGTCACTGTTTTCTTCTGTAGGTATAAAAAAAGACTTGATGTACTCGGAGCACAGGTGAACTCATGTATCAACCAAGGTTTCTGCTGTCTGCCAGATTGCTTCTGTTGGCTGGAGGTGAGGCTGATGAGCTGGCAGGAGGTTGGGCGGTGCCTCCCGTGACCTCCTCCCCGCACAGGGGCAGCCATTGTGGCGCTTATGGGGGTGCCAGTTATGGGGGTGCTGGGCAGACATGGCCTTCCGTCTGCTTGATCTTCCGGGCCTGCCTGAATCCTGTATGTGGTTGGGTTTGGAGGTGGGCCGACCCCACTGATGATCTGGGGCCCTGAAGCAGACTCAGCTGGAGGGGAAGACCCCTCCCCTTACAGAAATGACCACAAGTGGAGCCTCCAGTAGAGCAGGCCAGGACAGGCCGACCTCAGGGGTCGGAAGTCGTGAGGAATGATGAGGGTGAGCTGAGCCTGACTGCTTCCCAACCTGCTCCTGCCAGGATACTGTAGGGACTGGGGAGGATGGGGCTTGGATTAAGGAGAGATGGTGCCCTGGGCAGAGCAGCTCTGCACGGAGAGAGGGCATTCTCTCAGAGAGCTGGCAGGCCACAGGTTAAAGGCAGGTTCCCCTGGCTCCTGCAGAGAAGTGGTAGCTTGGAGGAGGCAACATGGGGCCCATGGTCCAAGGGCAGGGCATGTGGGCAGTGGCACCAGCCGCAGCCTGTGTGTGGTGTGGATGGCAGCAGCTGATGGGGCAGGATGCGGGCATGCAGGTGGCCTCTGCCATGTGCCTGCATCTCCTCCTCCTCTCGTTTCCATCTCAGACTCCCCTGGGCCTCTGGGGCCTGTGCCTCGTACCTGGAGTCCCCACAGACAGACTAAGGGAGCCTGGGGACAGTGGTGGGACCAGGTGAAGTTCAACCACAGGTGCAGACCCTCCTGTTCCCAGGGATGATTAGGGAGGGAAGTTCCCTAGTGAGAGGAGCAGAGGGTGGGTTGCGGCCCTGAAATGGGAGCGCTGGTGCAGCCCTGACTGGCTTGTGCCCCCTCATTCCATGAATGGCTGGAGAACACAGGCATGGGCTGAGGAAGTGCTGCCTGCTTAGTACCGCCCAAGGGCTCGAGTCCACCGTGAAACATGCCTTCTTGTGTAGCTCCCTTCTGTCCTCACCGCAGCCTGAGAGATGCACAGATGGGGCAGCAGCGTTCACAGCAGTCAGGGCCCCGAGCCGAGGCTGCGCAACAAGTAAAAGGAGGGCGGGGTGAGATGCGGCCGACTGCAGACAGCGCCCAGCGGGGACCCCACTCGTGCCCCGGGCTCCGCGGAGTAGCAGGTGGGCGTTACTCAGCCTACTCAGGTGGGTCTCAGTTAATTAACGAGAAAAGGAACCCAATGAACAGCTGGGGGAGTAGTCCCCGGGGCCTGGGCTGTTACCAGGATAAGTGAGTTCATATTTGTGAAGCACGTAGGTGAAGGCCACAAAGGCAGCGCGAGGTACATGTGGGCAGAATGGTCTCGCCACCCATCACCTGGTAAGGTTTGGAAGCTGTTCATCTTTGATATGGGGTCAAGGCATTTCTGCGGACCTGAGTATCCCCCATGTAAATCACCCTTCTTATGTAAATTATTCCCGGCAATGTCCTCTACAGTTTCCAGCTGTAGTTTCAATGCACTGGATGGAGAACAGAAGACACGTGTGGAGCCGTGTGAGCGGAGAGGCTCCTAGATTTCTGTGGTTTCTCTCCCAGCGTCGCACTTTGTTTTGCCTGCTTCTAAATGGGCAGGGATTTTAATAATGTGTTTTTACTGAGACTTCCTAACACATTCAACTGAGTTTTCCTGGTGCCTTCTCTTTCTTTTACGTTTTTAATTAGAGTATTGGATTACACAGTACCCGTGACTGAAAACACGTTTGCTCCCTGGTGACTCCTCTCGTGGTTTAAGGTATTACTCAAAATATAAAGTGTAAACTTAGAAATTTCGGTAAATTAATCTATCATCGTAGGTGTTTGCATTTTAACCTAATCATATGGATGCTATTATTTTTAATATTACTCATGCTTAGAGTTGTGTTCCTTGTTAAAACAACCAGAACTTAGAGAAAACTGTGCACTCAGTGCACACCCGCTGAAAACGCCATCCGCTGATAAATTACATCTGCAGATCTAGAGGAAACCTTTCCAGAGCATCCCAGCATAATTCTAGGGATGCGGAAGAGCAGCCATATTTACACTTTTTCAAAACCAGTTGACATGGAGGTGGTGGACAGTGAGCCGGCCACAGTCTGAGACCGAGTGGCACATGGGCCACTGTGCTCCCAAACCAGCAGCAAGACACATAGCTTTGTGTGGAGGCCCAAGAGTGCTGGCTGCAGCAGGAAAGAACAAGGTGACTGGACTGCTGAGCCTGTTAGACGAGCAATCTTGCAGAAAGACTGCAGCTAAACTGGATATAGTCTATCTCTTACATGTTATACGAAAAAATTATAAAAGCGGTATTTTTCAAGAAAGAAAATTTCAGAACTGTGGATAAAAGTATTTGTTCAACGTAGGCTCCCACATCATCCCTTCTCTCTCTATAGATGAATATTTATGCATCAGAATAGCGAATTATGTTACCAACAAATCATCAAAGAGTGATTTTTAAAAGTTTTTGATATAGCATTTGCAACAGCAAAGAAGTAAACAGTCCACTTTAGATTGATTTTCGCCCTAAATGGCAATTTCTAAAAATCGAGTACACTTATCTTGGCAATCTGTCTGTGTTTCATAGCAATGCCTATGAAATTGAATGGTTTCTTCACTTTAATGAGGTCCTTTCGTTGTCTACCCTACTGTTTTGTAAATTTTTAAAATACTTGTTTGCTTAAGGTCATTAGTACAGTGGATGCAATAGAGTAGAAAAATACAATCGACTTTGAGTCCGAAGCCTTGAGTTCTATTTTTGCTCTGCCGTTAGCACTTGTGGGACCTGAGGCAAGTTACTTAGCTGTCATGGTAGCAATTTTCTCCCGTGACCTCTATAATAATCTTCCTGAGTGTATAGTCTTTGGCAGCTAGATCATTTAACTTAGCAGTGTTTACACTGTAGGATTTCAGCGCATCTTCAATTCTGCCTTTTCACTTTTAGCCATTGTTTGCTGCCTCTCACAAGGGTGTGTTATTGTGAAGATGCAACTTTTTCCTAATCTTTCATTCTCTCTTGGTGGTTTTTGGAAATTCTGATATTGATGTGGAGTCTCTTTTCCATAAAAGGGGAATGTCAGTTAAAAAAGAAATATGATTGTTTAAGAGTAATTCTTTGAAATATATTGAGATTTTTAATGGTCTATTGTATGGGTTAATTTTTATGTTGCATTTGAGAAAAAAATTGTGTTGTGTTTGATTCTTTTATAACCTTGCTATTTTAAATTTTTTCTAACTGGTTCTATCAGTTATTGAAAGATTTAAAGTCTCCCACTATGATATTGGATTCCTCTATTTTTATTTGTTCTGTCAATTTTTGCTTTATATTTTTTTGTGTAATTTTATTTAGGGCATATAAGTTTAGAATTTTTTTGTTTTTCTGAACCTTTGTATTATTAAGTGGTGACCTTTGCTTCTTTTGCTCAGATCTATTTTGGCAAATATCAACATGGCTAAATCAGTTTTCTTTTGTTGCTTGGTGTGACATTTTCTGTTCTTTGCCTTCCTGTGTCATTAAGTTTTAGGGATATGTCTTATAAACAATGTTTGCTGATTGTTAAAAAATTCAGTCTAGGCCGGGCGCGGTGGCTCAAGCCTGTAATCCCAGCACTTTGGGAGGCCGAGACGGGTGGATCACGAGGTCAGGAGATCGAGACCGTCCTGGCTAACACAGTGAAACCCCGTCTCTACTAAAAAAAAAACACACAACTAGCCGGGCGAGGTGGCGGGCGCCTGTAGTCCCAGCTACTCGGGAGGCTGAGGCAGGAGAATGGCTAAACCCGGGAGGCGGAGCTTGCAGTGAGCTGAGATCCGGCCACTGCACTCCAGCCTGGGCGATAGAGCGAGACTCCGTCTCAAAAAAAAAAAAAAAAAAATTCAGTCTAATAATCCTCACCGATGTCCATTATAGTTACTGTGAACACTGATCTACTTGTAATAATTCTTATCATCTTTCTTTATACTTTTCTTTGGTGCTACTTTCCTTCATCTCACTTTATGCTGCTTTGGGGGGTTTTGGTCATTTCTTGTTCTCTTGAGTGATTGTAAATCTTGTTTTTGCTCCATTTCTCTTCCTCTATTATTTTAGAAGTTATATGCTCTTTTTCTACTCATACCATGTTGTTTTTCTTGTTATTCATATTTAACAGAAATCTGAAATTAATTATTCAGTATTTCTCTATTACAACAATATGAAAACCTTTTAAATCTATTTTCATCCCCCTTCTATCTTAGATATTTTGTTGGCCAGTATTTTAATTTTACTTTTGGGTATTTTTATTAACCTCAAAAGTAAATATTATTATTATCATTAGTGTCACACATATTTAGATGTTTTCTAGATTTTTGCCACTTATTTTTCTTAACTTTTGTTTTGTTTGTTTTTTAACTTCGCATTTGAGACCTTTCTTCTGGGATCACTTTCTTTATTTTCCAAGTATGTCCTCAGAAGTTTCCTTAGTGAGGCTTTTGGAGGTAAATTCTCATGGTTTTAAAAATATTTTATTTTATTTACACCCCAAGTAGGGTCTCATGGCTTGATTTACCTTAACATTCCTTTATTTTTGAGTAGCCGACTGAGCAGCTCTGGCCTGACGCATTTGGTGGTGTGCTGTCTCTGGATTCCTTTTCTGCCCTTGGGAAGTCACCTGCCCAGCTGTTGACAGCACTGGCAACCGGTAACATTCTGTCTTTGTCTTTGGTGTTGTGCATTTTTGCTGCAGTGTGTCCAGGAGTGGATATATTTTTAATTATGGTTCTTGGAGATAGTTGTGCTTCCTGAGTCTGAGAATTTGTTTATTGATACCGTGCCTGCTGTCTTCTGATTTTCGTGTGCACCCCACTTAAGGGTACGGCGGGCCCTCTCAGCCTTTCTCCCACATTTCCATGCCACAGTCTCTGCTGCGTCCTGGGTTCTTTCTTCACAGCTTTATTCCAGATGATTAATTCTCACCAGTTATTTCCGATCTGTTACATTGCCAACCGAGACTTTCATTTCAACAGTCATAATTTTTACTTTTAGACGCTTTATTTACTTTTTTAAGGAAGATTCTTGGTAAATTGTGATAGTCTTTTGTTGCCTGCTCATCATCCGGCTTTTATTTCTTTGAACATTGTGATTCTAGTATTTGAAGTCATTGGAATGTTACTTTGCTCTGTCCTCTGGGCCTGCCCTCATTCAGCCCACTGTCTTCATGGGTTTGTCCTGGGTCACAGGCTCCTGTCAGGCTGCTCTAAGTCCATGGGACCTCCAAGGGGCTGGCCTGTGTGGGTGCATTCCTCCAGAGACGATTCTCATTTGTTTCGGAAAATGTCCAGGGTGGCCCAAAACCCAGGACTTCTTTAAGTTAGATTCTTGGCTTAAGATTTCGTGGACCACACCAGTAAACTCAAACTCAAACTTTTGTAAGGATCAATGCAGTTTTCAGGTTCTCAACGTAGACTCTGTTTTTTATAAGAGCCATAGCTGAGATAAACAAGTGTTTTTTGTTTTTGTTTTTGTTTTTTGACATTTTTCTATGCATGCCAGCTGGAGAATAATGTTTTCTAGCTCATTCCTGTAATGAGGATGTGGGTTTTAAGGAGCCTGGGTTTTTGCAGAGGTCCTAGTATCCCCTCTTTACCTTTTGTGGACCAAAAGCTTACTTTCCTGTGCTTTGTGTGGCCTTTAGGTTCCTAACAGAGGCCAAGGTTGAAGGGTAACCATGGTTTATCATTTGGTTTTCAACAACAGCTTTACTGTTTGCTCTCAGTCATATTTTTCACTTCCCTGAAAGCATAGCTATGCCTTTAAAAATATATCTAAGTATTTTAGGGAGCCATTTTTTTTTTTTTCAGAATTAGCTGTATTGCTAGAATCCAAAGTCCTAGAATCTATTGATACATGAAAGAGAATGTGAATAAAGATACTGTAAGGTAAAATAATCCTAAACCGGCCGGGCGCGGTGGCTCAAGCCTGTAATCCCAGCACTTTGGGAGGCCGAGACGGGCGGATCACGGGGTCAGGAGATCGAGACCATCCTGGCTAATACGGTGAAACCCCGTCTCTACTAAAAAAAATACAAAAAACTAGCCGGGCGAGGTGGCGGGCACCTGTAGTCCCAGCTACTTGGGAGGCTGAGGCAGGAGAATGGCATAAACCCGGAGTGCGGAGCTTGCAGTGAGCTGAGATCCAGCCACTGCACTCCAGCCTGGGAGACAGAGCGAGACTCCGTCTCAAAAAAAAAAAAAAAAAAAAAATCCTAAACCTTTACTTCCATCCCTGGGCTTCCCATAACAATATCACACTGCCTGGTAGCTGTTTTCGCCTAGATAGCTCTGACATCTCAAAAGCAGCACAGTCTAAACTGTGTTCTCTGAATTGCTCATGTCAGTGGATGATGTCGCCAGTGGTGTAGATTCTAGGAGACTTAGTCAGTCAGGGTGAAGAAACCACTGTAGATACAGGCGCACCTCATCTTGTTGCACTGGGCTTTATTGTGCTGCACAGACGTTGTATCTTTTGCAAATGGAAGGTTTGTGGCAACCCTGTGTCCATCAAGTCTGTTGGCCCCATTTTTTCAATTACATGTGCCAACTTTCAACAGCACGTCCCACTCTGTGGCACATTTTGGTAATCTCACAATATTTCACCTTTTTTCATCATTGTATCTGTTGTGATGCTCTGTGGTCAGTGGTCTTTGATGTTCCTATTGCAATTGTTTGGGGGCTCCATGAGCCATGCCCATGTAAGATGGCAAAGTGAATCTGTGTGTGTTTCGAGTGCACCACCAACTGGCAGTTTCTCCATGTCTCTCCTTTTCCTCAGGCCTCTCTATTCCCTGAGAACAATGATATTGAAGTCAGGCCAATTAATAACCCTGTAATGGCCTCTAAGTGTTCAATGAAAGGAACATCTCTCACTTTAAATCAAAAGCTAGAAATGATTAAGCTTAGTGAGGAAGCCAAGCCTCAGCCAAAAGCTGAGGTAGACCAAAATGTGGGCCTTGCACACCAATTGGCCAAGTTGTGAATGCAAAGGGAAAGTTCTTGAAGGAAATTAAAAGTGCTGCTCCAATGAACACACAAATGATAAGAAAGCCAAACAGCCTTATTGCTGATAATGGAGAAAGTTTCAGTGGTCTGGATAGACGATCCAAACATGCACAACATTCTTTTAAGTCAAAGCCTAATCCAGAGCAAGACCCCAACTCTCTTTATTCCATGAAGGCTAAGAGGAGCGAGAACGCTGCAGAAGAAAAGTTGGGAGCTGGCAGAGGTTGGTTCCTGAGGTTGGAGTAAAGAAGTCATTTCTATAGCATAAGAGCGCAAAGTGGAGCAGCAAGTTCTCCAGAAGATCTGCCTAAGATCATCGATGAAGGGGGAACACTTCAGAACACTAAACGACAGATATTCCGTGTCAATGAAATGCCTTATATTCGAAGAGTATAAGCCATCCAGGACTTTCATAGCAAAAGAGAAGTCAAAGCTTGGCTTCAAAGCTTTAATGGACAGGCTGACTCTCATTAGGGGCTAATGGAGTTGTTGACTTTTAAGTTGAAGCCAATGCTCATTTACCGTTCTGAAAAAACCTAGGCCTCTCAAGAATGATGCTACATCTACTCTGCCTATTCTCTATAAATGGAACAACAAAGCCTGGATGACAGCACATCCTAGCATGGTTTAGCGAATATTTTAAGCCCTCTGTTGACACCTACTCTTCAGAGACAGATTCTTTTGAAAATTACTGTCCATTGGCAATGCACCTCGTCACCCAAGAGCTCTGAAGGGGTGGTACCAAGGAGCCGAGTGTTGTTTTCATGCCTGCTAGCACAGGATTCATTTTGCAACCCATGGATCAAGGAGTAATTTCAACTTTCAAGTCTTATTATTTAAGAAATACATGTCTTAAGGCTGTTGTTGCCACTGACAGTGATTCTTCTGATGGGTCTTGGCATAGTAAATTGAAAACCTAGAAAGGATTCACCATTCTAGATGCCATTAAGAACATTTGTGATTCCCAGGAGGTGGTCGAAATACTGACATTAATAGGAAGTTAATGGAGGAAGTTGACTCTGGCCCTTGTGGACGACTTTGAGGGGTTCAAAACTTCCATGGAGAAAGTCACTGCAGTTGTGGTAGAAATAGCAAGAGAACTAGAATTAGAAGTGGAGCCTGAAGATGGGACTGAATTGCTACAATCTCACCATCAATCTCGAATGGATGAGGAGTTGCTTCTCAAGGATGAGCAAAGCAAGTGGTTTCTTGAGATGGAATCTACTTCTGGTGAAGATGCCGTGAACACTGTTGAAATGATAACATAGGATTTAGAATATTACGTAAGCCTGGTTGATAAAGCAGTGTTAGGGTTTGAAAGGACTGACTCCAATTTTGAAAGAAGTTCTGTTGTGCATAAAGTGCTGTCCAATAGCATCACGTGCTGGAGAAATCTTTCATGAAAAGAAGAGTCAATAGATGCAGAAAACTTCATTTTTGTCTGAGAAACTGCCATTGCCACTCCATCCTTCAGTAGCTGCCACCTGATCAGTCAGCTGCCATCAACATTGAGGCAAAACCCTCTGCCAGCAAAAAGATGACAACTCTCTGAAGGGTCAGGTGATTGTTAGTATTCTTTAGTAATAAAGTATTTTAAAATCAAGGTATTCCCAATAGTTTTTTAGACATAATGTTTTTGGACACTTACTTGACTGCATTATAGCGTCAGTGTAACTTTTACATGCACTGGGAAACCAAAAAATTCATGTGACTCTCTTTTTGCAATATTAGTGTCATCGTGGTGGTCTAGAACCAAACCTGTACTAAGTATGCCTGTGTTCCAGAAAGCGGGGATTTCATCTAGGGAGGAAACACAGATCTCAGTTACCATGGGAAGCAGCTACCACCCCCGCATGGAGACGCAAAAGGAAAAGGTAATAAACCTGGAGCGTGGAGGAGGTACCCCGCAGAGCACACAGTGGCACATGCTGACACACACCAGGCCCTCTGCGGGAGCATTGGCATCCGCAGGGCCGGTCTTCTGAGAGCCTCTTTGGAACTGAGACACTGTGGCGAGCATCCATGTGGGCACAGATGGGCTTGCACTCTGCTCAGCCTGAGCCCCGACATCCCCTCTTGTTTCGTCCCCGCTCTGTACTTTCCAAGTCCTTGTTATAAGGGCAAAATGGAGGCTACTGCCTCTAAATCAGTACAGACCCATATCTCTGCCCATCTGGACAATGTGGACGGCCAAGTGTCCTGCTCAGAATTTTGCCTCCTGGTATGATTTCTCTTTACCAGTTGTCGTCAGAGACACTTCTTTATGGAGCACTTCCCATTGCTGCAGCTCATGAGGCAGCGCTGTGTGCAAGCCAAGGGTGGGTGCTTCCGAGCTGAGGGCTGGTGCTCCTCCTCATTCGCGGTGCTGGGTAGCTTCCCAGGAGAACAGAGGCAATGCAGCGGCGCCAAGGCAGAGGGAGCTGCTGCTCCTGGTTATGCCACCTGCCTGTGCCTCAGGACCTGCTTGAACACAATTTTGTTTGGAAGAAGTGAGATTTCCACGCAATGACTGAGTGCGATGATTGAGTATGATGATTGAGTATGACTGCTGCTTCTGCCTGCGCTTAGGGCTTGATGATCAGACCACATGCATTTTGTGGTGTGCAGTGCTCAGTGTACAGCATGCCCACATGATGGAGTGGGTAGGGAAGCCAGGAGCTGTTTCCAGACAGGAGAGAAGTTACATGCAGAAGGGACACTGCTTGCCTCCCACACCTCACTAGCTGGCCTGTGATTCTCCCATGGGCCCCCCAGAGGCCCTACACAGCATGCTTGTTCACCCTGACACTGGGTGCCAGTGGCCATGCAGGTCTTCACAGCCCGCCGTATGACATAGGTAGGCTTTATGTCATATGTTACCTCCCAGATTCAAAAAGCCCCCCCAAAGTCGGCCTCGTGGTGGTGAAGACGCCCCCACCTGCTCCACATCACCAGACCTTGAGACCTCCCTAAGCCAAGGGGAGCCGGCTTACTTCCCACCTCTGTGCACCTGTGTTGTTCAGGCATCTGAGGTGCCTGATGCTTCCTGGTCGACAGGCCCCAAGCACATGCTGTCCTCAGTGTGCTTTCTGTCCTTGTGATTGAGGTCTTTGTGGATGAGGTCAGGCTGTATTGGTCTGGGCAGGAAGTGGAAACAGCAGGTTAAGCAGGGAAGTTTAGTATAAAGAAGCACTAAGTGTGGTAGAAGAGTCACAGGCGTCAGATATTAAGAAACTCCCTCAGGTCACCCCAGACTGAGCAAGAACAGCTCAGGAAGGAAGATCTTGGTGGGGCGCAGACCTCAGCCCACTGTGCAGCAGAGGTGGCTGCTTTGGCCAGGCTGGAGCTGGTCCACAGTCGCTGGATTGGCAGGAGGCTGCCCTCTGGATTGCAGGTGGGGAGTAGGCGGTCACAGCTGACAGCATGCTGTGCCCCGCGAGTGCAGAGGGTGTGGGAACCCTCTGGGCTATAGGCAGGGTACACATAGGCCCCACAGGTGCCTTCAGAGGGAACCAGGACGCTGGCATGGGCTCCAGGCCTCCTGGAGCTGGTGTGGGCAGGAAGTCTTGGGGTTCCAGTCTCTGGATTGAGAGGCTCGTGGAAAGGCTATCACGAGGCTGAGGTGACAGGGTCACGGAAGGACCAAGGGCCCAGTGTTGGGGCCACGCTTCCCTGCACACACTCACAACCACTCCAGGACTATGGCGTGGAAGGCCCTGCCTCCTGCAGTCTCCCTCCAGGGCCTTTGGCTGAGAACAGGGGCTCATCTCCAAGGAGAGCAGCCGAACAGTCTGTGCACTACACAGGGCACGGTCTGCAGGGTGCCTTCAGCACCTGAGGTGGCAAGTGGGTCACTGGCACAGGTGGATGGAGCCAGCCAATTTCTTCCTTAAAGGGCCAGAGAGTAAATATTTTAGGCTTTGTAGGCCATTCGGTCTGTGTCTTATATTCTTCTCTGTGTCCTTTGATGTCTCTCTAAAAATGCAGAACCACTCTTAGCTCATGGGGTGCAGGCCAGATGTGCCTGATGGGTACAGCATGTTGGCCCCAGGCCTGAGTCTTGATGTAGGTCTGCAGCAGGACGTGAACAGGTACTGCTGGCCTTGCCAGGTGACAGCAAATGGCTTCTGGTGGCCCTTCAGATTGGTGGTGTAGACCAAATTGCTAGATCAATCTTTGCATCAGAAGCCAGGGCCTGCATTCTTATGTAGACATGCTCTGTGACAGCAGCGTATCTGAAATGGCTGCGTTGGGGTTGCCCACCTGATTACGTTTATGATCATGCACTGTCATTCTCCAAGAACCCTCTGCCACTACGCAGGCCAAACAGCTGGGTTTAGTGGGGTGTGGTCAACGGCAGCACCCAGCATCTTTCCCAACCTCCATGGTGCTCCTAACTCTCCATCACCCCAACACTGCAGTGTTGCTTTCGGTTGACTATTTGCATAGGTGAGGGAATGTCCCGGGGCGTCCCTCTGGTCCTTCCTGTCATCACTGGCTCTGTAGCCATGGAGTGGGTGCTGTGTGGTCGTCCTGCCAATGCTAGGTCCGTCTATTCCAACGCACATGCAGGGATTGGAGAAATAACCGCAGGTTGGATACACTGACTCCACTGGGTTCTCTGAGGCGGACTTGGGCCACAGCCTCCGGGTCTCTGCTTGGCCGTAGACCCTGTGATGTGTTGGGTCCAGCAGAACTGGCATTGATTCAGGGTCTGGGTGTAGTTCCCTCTCTCCATGGTCACTCTCCTATAAAATAGCCATGGGTCCTTCCCCAAGGGGACCTGGATTCCCCTAAACTGAGGGGCCATAGGCCTGTGAGCTGGCTTAGGTGAAGAGCTGAGAGAGGCCGCGCCTCTGCACTGTGGTCATCAGGCCAGCTTTCTGTCTCTGCCCTGAGCCTTTCTGGCATGTGGAGTTGGGGCTGAGCAGCCTGCCTATCTTTTTCTCTCTTGGCCTCTGCTGCAGCTCCATCTGGTCTAGACTGCTCTGATTGGCATCTCATGCCTGCGCCCACTGGATCTCTGGAGCTCACGGCCGGAGAGCCCCTGACACCCCCACTTCTCAGCACCCTCTTCCTGTTGGGGCAGCAGCCTGTTGTGATGCTGGCACCACCTCCTGCTGCCTCCTGGTCAGCAGAGCTTGTCAGAGGTGCGGGTGCCCCTCACGAATGCCTGGAGGATAAGAGACCTGGTGTCATCCTTGTCTTGCTCATCAGCCTTGCCGCCTTCTGCAGTCAGTCTCTGCCCCTGCACAATCAGGCGCTGCAATCTGTACATGGTGCCATCCCTAAGGCATTTAAAAGGCCATCGAGGAAGGTATTTTTAGGCCCAGATCTTCAGGCATCCTGTCGTGCACCCCGAGGCATACCTGCATCAGGTGAGCACCCAGTGAGGCTGTTGTTTGTCCTCATCCGTCCTGCTCAGCTCCTGCCAGACTCAGAGATGGCTGCAGGCTCTAAAAATAGCCCCATCTTAATGTACTGCTTATGCAGCCCTGGAAGCCTCCTCCTCCTCCAGCTGGGGATCAGATTATGTCCCCCAGGCAGGGCATTGTTCACCCTTTAGCCGGGCTGACTGGAGCTACTATTCATGCTCACAAAGGCTCTAATCTCCTTTGAATTCTTGTAAGCCTTTTGCCTGGTAATCCCTTCCAGCAGGCAGCACAGGCGGTCACGAATATGCACAGTCGGTCACGAATATGCCTCCCTCCCTTCATTTGCCCTGATTATCTCTTTATTTCTTTAAGGGTCTTTAGCTTTTGTGTTAACATGTAAAAAGTAGGTAGTGGCATCAAATTGGCTTTAAAGACACAACTTGGAATTTTCTCTTTCAAAGCAGGGGGCTGTTATGGGAGTCAGGAGGCTCCATTCATTCTGGACATCAGTGCTAATGAGCCGTTTGAACTTGGAAAAGTCAGTGGCTTCACTGGGCCTCAGTTTCCTCATTTGTGAAATGAGGGGCTGTGTTCATTCAGCATGATATCCTTCCAGCCCGGGTATCCTGTGGTTCTCTGCCTTCTGTCGGCACAGACGTGGTGTCTGTGGGCAGTGCTGCTGTGGTTTGTGCCATAGGCCTGGTTTTATGTGGCAGCCTTAAGCCCTGCCCTCTGCTGGCTCCTAGTCATTGTGATGTTAATTCAGCACAGGAAGTTACATTTTCAGGACCCCAGTTCAGGAGTGTGTGAAAAACATAGATAAAAGATGAAATGCCTCCCTGCTTATTACAGCATTTTCCTTCTAAAGATCAGGTTTTCCTTCTTAAAAGCTCCTTAGTTTCTTTGATAGCTGCTGGATGTGTGTTGAACACTCTTTTGGGATCCAAACAGCTACAGAAATCCTCAGAGTTTCAGAGCCGATGAGTATGTCTCCGTGGGTGCTTCTTCCTTAGTGCTGTTTACCTTCCATTTCATCTGCCTCTGAGGATATGGAGAGTTTCTGGAGGTACGAATGCCTACCGTATTTCCTGAACCCCAAGCACACTCCTTAGTCAGCAACGTGTGCAGCTCTGTTCATTTCTTTGGGTGGCAATGCCAGAGACACCTCCTGCCTGTGCACACCTCTAATGTTCTCTCAGGCAGTGCCAGAGACACCTCCTGCCTGCACACTGGGTGGCCATGCCAGGGACACCTCCTGCCTGCACACACCTCTAATGTTCTCTCATCTTCCTCGGGGTGATTTCTGGTCTTCACATACTTTACTAAGGCACTTTGAACTCATCTTGTACCCACCAGATTTTCAGACTAAATTCTAGAAGGGCAATTTTATAATCTTTTGGAAATCTAAGTAAATTTTTCATACGCTAGAAATTTCATTAATTTTATTTTCCTTTTATTTGCCAATTTTTAGAAAAATGCATTGAGGCCAGGTATGGTGGCTCAAGCCTGTAATCCCAGCACTTTGGGAGGCCGAGGCGGGTGGATCACGAGGTCAGGAGTTCGAGACCAGCCTGACCAACATGGAGAAACCCCGTCTCTACTAAAAATACAAAAATTAGCCAGGCATGATGGTGGGTGCCTGTAGTCCCAGCTACTCAGGAGGCTGAGGCAGGAGAATCGCTTGAACCCAGGAGACGGAGGTTGCAGTGAGCCAAGATGGCGGCACTGTGCTCCAGCCTGGGTGACAGAGCGAGACTCCATCTCAAAAAAAAAAAAGGGAAGAAAAGTGCATTGGTTCCACAGTGTTTTGCAAAGGAACGGGGTGAGGTTGTCTTCGTGTGTCACATGAACTCGCATGTGGCTAACACAGTTGATGCTTCCACCCACTGCAGTTCCCTTGTTTGATCTGTCCTGCCCCAAGGAAGCCTCCTCTGGCCCCTGCCTTTGACACTTCCCTAGCAGTTCTGGGAGCTTCCTTATTTGCTGGACACAGGAAAGCCTTTATTTATCCAGTTCTTCTGGGGCATGGCAAGCTGAAGATGATTAGGACATTCGTTACAATATGGAAGCAGCCTGGGTATGCATCAAGGCTAATGAGCCGGATGAACGGATGAAGACATATGGTACAAATGGAGCACGGCTCAGCCCTAAGAAGGAAGAAAATCCTGCCATTTGCAGCAGCACAGATGAACCTAGAGGTCTTCAGTGAAATAAGCCCAGCACAGAATCAGACACCATGCAATCTCACTGATAAGCAGAATCTAAAAATACTGAAGTCACAGAAGCAGAGTAGAAGATGAGACCAGAGGCTGGCAGGAGGGCAGATGGGGAAAAGGGAGATGTTGGTGAAAGGATACAAAGTTTCAGTTAGGTGGAGAAATTAGTTCTAGATATTGGATGTCTTAGTGACTACAGTTAGTAACCATGTATCATGGTAACTGAAGTTATTAGCACTGTATCATATACTTGAAAATTGTTAAGGGAGTAGATTTCAAGTGTCTTCACAACAAAAAATAAGTATGTAAGGTAATGCAAATATGAATTGGCTTGACTTAGCCATTCCACAATGTATACACGTATCAGAACATTATGTTGTATACTATAAATATATGCATTTTTAAATTTGTCAAATAATAAGAAAGTTCATGGTGCTGCAGCATCATTTGTTGGGACACAGAGCCATCTGGAAATACTGGGTTCCACGCCTCTGTGTGCTATTATTGAAGCAAGGAAACTGACAGAGGAGCTGGGTCCAGCACTGTGCTGCTTCCTGGGGAAGGCGCTGGTGGCACCGTGCTGCTTCCTGGGGAAGGCACTGGCCGTGCTGTGCTACATGCTCTTGCTGCATGAACCCGGCACACCTGGGTGGTGTGATGTGACGTGGATAGGAGATCCTGGGCCCACTCCTGCTTGTTGCATAGTGTGGTTCTGTGGCTTCTCTGATTGTGTGCTGTTTGTGGTGGTGGGGCCGTTGCAGGTGGTGTCTGGTCAGGGCATCAGGGTGCTGGCTTTAGTTTTGCAGCCAAGAAAGGCAAACTCATACTTGGAATAAGTATTGGATGAACCCCTTCCCGTTCTCAGGATGGAAGGGGCTCTAGGCACCACCCTGCCGCATGCAACACCATGAGTCTGCAGTTTCTCAGTCTTTTTCCTTCCAGGCTTCTAACTAGTCACCAGGCAGTTGGCCATGCCCTTGAGCACGGGCCACCTTTTGCCCGCTGTGGGGATGGCCAGAGCAGTGCTGGGATCCCTGCCTCATGATCGCCTTTCTTCACAGTCACCTTTCCCTCCATGCTCCTCCAGCCCTCTCCTGAGTGTAGCCATCTGACAGCACGTGCCCATGTTTGGCTTATGCCCTCTCCTGAACTCATTGATCTGTAAAGCAGCTCAGGTCTCTTCTCCTTCTTCAGCTAAAAGTACAGGACTCCCACATGGCCACGGGCATGAGTGCAGGGAGGGTCCAGGGTGGGGAGGTCATGTATGGTTTGGGCACCTACCATGCAGTTTTCTGGTGCCCTCTGGTCCTGCCTGACTCTGTCCTGTGTGTGCCGTC
This sequence comes from Colobus angolensis palliatus, assembly GCF_000951035.1. Taxonomy (NCBI): domain Eukaryota; kingdom Metazoa; phylum Chordata; class Mammalia; order Primates; family Cercopithecidae; genus Colobus; species Colobus angolensis. Next base: position 10,460,157 of record NW_012118821.1, read on the forward strand.
TCTACTTTGTAGTAAGTCACTGCTGGCCCTGCCCAACCCTGTGACCTCGTGGATATGACTGAGCTCTTCTCATGGGTGACACGTGGCACTTGGTGCCCCATGGTCAGGAGCTCCGTTATCAGGACCCAGAAGCATGGTCAGAGCTGTTTATCAAAGATGTGGTTCTGTGCTGCAGATGGCATGGCTTGCTCCAGAACCCCAGGACCACATGGTGACTCCACCCGGGCTCTCCACAAAGTCCACACTGCATGCTTTCTACCACTGACAACGTGCTTTCTACCACCGACAGCTTCCACACCAGCAGGTCTACTAGGCGTCCCCAGAGGCGGCGCCGCCTCTCCCCAGCCTGATCTTGCTGCAGTGCCCTCTTGACCTAAGCTGGCAGCTTTACATGCTACCCCAGCATCTGGGCTGGCCCAGCCTTCCTAGGTGTCTAATGTGCCACCTCGAGAATGAAGACGCCTGCCAGGCATTGCAGCATCATTTCTGCTTTTGCTCTGGAGGGGTAACAGGTCCTGGAATCACCATAGCTTCTGTCTCCTGCTGTCTTGCCAAGGTCTTCTGCACATTCCTCCTACCTCGTCACTGTGATGTCATGAATGCAGTGGGTCCGTGTGATGTTCTATGGGCTGCCCAGACCTCTTTGAACTATATTATGGTAGAAAATGGGAGACCAGCACAGCTCTGTGGCAAGAGTGTATACTGTTTTCCTTTGCTTGTGATTGTAGATGGTTTTCTCATCTTCTTTCTTCATTGGGATAGGACAGGATGCATTTGGTGGTCTGTGTGCACACATCGTGTGCCTGAGGGCCTGGGAATCTGCTCTAATAAGACTCCATGGCTGGCACTGTGGATCTGAGCAGGCTCCTGCTTTGCTGAGCTTAGAGTCATCCACAGTCATTCTCCAGGGCCCATTGGCTTTCTGCAGAAGCCAATGGTGAATTCCGCAAAGCCACACCCACTTCATATCCTTGATCCTTAAAGTAAGCACAGATCTCTACCACTCTTTGATGGGAGGGGGAGCGCAGTTTCAGAGGCTTGTATGTGACCTTCCCATTAACTCCCCAGGCCACAGACCCAATATGGACATTTCACAAACTGCCCAGTATGTCAATCCTATTTGACCTTAACAGACCCTGGAATTGCCCACTGGGTGCATCCACAGACCCAAAGGATCTGCGGTAAGCCGGGCTTTGCCTAGGACTTTACTTATTACCCGGTGTCCCCATGCCCCACTTGGGCCGGAGGACAGCGGGACACTTAGGGTTGCTGGGTCTCTGTGTGTGTCTTTGTGTTCAGCAGACCTGGAAATGTGTGGGGATTACCCTTTGCCCAGGGAATGGCGTTCAGGAAATGGCAGTGGGTCCCTTTGGGTACAGACTGGGGTAGTCGTTGCAGTGTACACCTGCCCTAGGGTTGCAGGTTCCTAACTCGTGGGGAATCAGACCATCTGTGTATAGTCAGTGAGTTCCAGCTCTGAAGCTGGCTCAAATCTGGAGCTGGGTAAGGGATCTTGACTGTGAGTGGGGTGACTTCCCTCAGCCTTCCGCTCATTCTTGTTTTCTTTTTAATATGTATGTGTGCTATGTATGTTTGCATGCATGTGTGCATGTGTCAGGCAGGCAGTACTCTCCTTGCATGCCTGTCTGTTTCGCCCCTAGGAATACCATCTCCATTAACTGTCTCCACAGCTCTCTGCCAGGTGAGCTTCCTTGGCCGGCACTCTGGTCTCCTCGTTGGTCATTATGATAATCGCTACCCCCTGACTTCTGGCAGTTACATCCTGTCACCTGACCACAATTACTTGGGGCTGGGTTTCACTGCCCAAGTCAGAAAGCAGCCACAAGGCTTATTATTAACAAGCCAAGCTTTGTGACAGCTTCTTCTAAGAGTGGAATTATTGGGTCATCTGGTAAGTGAATGTTCAACTACAAAAGTGTTTTCCAGAATGTGTGTACTGTTTTACACTCTTTTTCACAAACTGTGAGAGATCCAGTTACTGTACAGCTTTGCCAATACTTGCTACTGTTGGTCTTTTTTAAATGAAAATTCACCATGCTAGTAAGATGTGTGGTGAATCTCATTTGGTTTTACTTTGCCTTCTTCCAATTATTAATCTTGCTGAGCATCTTTTCTAGTGCTTGTTGAACATTCATATGTTTTCTTTTGTGAAGTGTCTGATTTGGTGTTAGGTACATTAAAAAAAACTAAGGATTGTTTCATTATTAAGCTATAGGAGCTCCTTATATATATTCTGGATACAGGCCCTTTGTCAGATGTATATATTATGAATATCTTCCCCCCCGGTCTGTCTTCCTTCCTTCCTTCCTTCTTTTTTTTTTTGGTTTTTGTTTTTGTTTTTGATGGAGTCTTGCTCTGTTGTCCAGGCTGTAGTGCAGTGGCACGATCTCGGCTCACTGCAACCTCCACCTCCCAGATTCAAGCAATTCTCTCACCTCAGCCTCCCGAGTAGCTGGGATTATAGGTGCCCACCACCATGTCCAGCTAATTTTTGTGTTTTTAGTAGAGACGGGGTTTCACTATGTTGGCCAGGCTGCTCTCAATCTCCTGACCTCGTGATCTGCCTACCTTGGCCTCCCAAAGTGCTGGGATTACAGGCGTGAGCCACCACGCCTGGCCAGTGCTTCATTTCTTTAATAGTGTCTTTCTAACAGCAGAGTTTTTAATTTTGATTTTAAAGAAGTTATAAATGTTGATGAAGTCCAATTAATAGGGTCTTTTGGTGAATAGAAGTTCTTAATTTTAATAGATTCTATGTTATTGTCTTTTTCTGTATGATCCAGCTTTTTTCCCCTTGCCATTTAAGAAATCTTTGCTTGTTCCAAGGTTGAGAAGATATTCTACTATGTATTCTAGAAAAGATTCGTATTATTTTATCTTTACATCTTTATCATCAGTCTATCTGGAATTGGTGTTTGAGTATGTGATGAAGTAGGATACAAGTTTGTTTTCTTTCATATGTATATACAATTGATCCAGCATCATTTATTGAAAAGACCATCCTTTCTCCACTCGGAGTGTGATTTTTGTAGTAAATCGAGTGACCATCTTTCTAAGGGTCTGTTTCTTTCCAGCTTCCAAAACTTTATTGCTCTTCTTATCCTTGTGGGTTTCTGTTTTTCAAAGAAAATAGAAACAAAAACCCCTCTTTGTTACAACATTAGAAAGTTTTCAGAATGAAAGTTCTCAGAATGAAAGTTGAAGTGAGTGTAGGAAGTTGAAGTGAGTGTAGATTCTCTTAACGATATTTTCTGGGAGGTTCCTCCATTGCCTTCTCTACTCTATGAAGTTGGCGGACTCTGGGGAGAGAGGTGACTAGCGCTAGACGAACTGGTTACGTGGAAACTTCGCTGTTCAGCTAGTCACTTAAACGTCATCTCTGGTGTAGACTTTGAAGGGAGGTAGCTTACCTGAGAGTGGAAAATCTTATTTCACATGCACCACTTTTGCTTTATTGAGGGCAACATGGAGTTTGGCGAGCTGGCAGTTACAGGAAAGTCACTTTGTTTACACCTGAAAAGAATTTGCCAAAGAAGGAATTTATTGGGGATGTGGTGGGGAGTGTCTGCCATTAGTCATTTCTTCCACAGAATAGCTGTTTTTACTATACCCTCCCTTTGTCATCTTATATATTTCATTCATTTTGAAGTGCAGCCACAATTTAGTGCTCCTGTTATTAGTTCTATCATTTGTAAGATTAGACATGTATTTTTCTGCTGTTTAGAAAGATTAAGATAATCTCCGCCTCGTTGGGTTAGTGTATGCTGGTGGGTTAGGCATTCCATTTTTTCTTTCCTACTCCAAATTGCTAACTTTCTCTTCAGTTATTTGCATGTTTCCAGGAGTGCCATTGCCAGTCTCACGAGCTGAAAATTTCAGCAAAATAAATAAATAAATAAATAAAATTCTCATGTAGACAAAACTGTCTGTACACTCCATTTTTGTAAAGTTGGAAATGTTAACATTGTATGCATATATGATGAAGGATTTTTTTTTTTCTTTAAGCCACAATTGCATGTTCTTTTAGACCCAACATGGTATATAAAATGGGCACTGAATTCGGAATCAGAAAATCCTGGTTGAAATCTTAATCTTTTAACTTCTTATCATTCGATCATGGTTAACAATGGTAATAATAATATTCACAAAGCTAGATATTTTGTCATTGAGTTCGTTGCTGCGTTTCTTGGTTGATTAGTTGATATTCAGATTGCAGGAGCATCATCATCAGTGAGTGATACATTTTCGATTGTAACATAAGGTCGTTGTTATTTTGTAATGCCATACTGTTTTTCTTCTTGTACTACCCATGGGATGTTTTTTTGTTCTAACACAATATATGATATTTTTATATTCTTCACTTGATATAAGTTGATGATTTAATGTTGAATCCTGTTTGCTATTTTACTATTATTCATTAAAGGCCATCTTGAAAAGGGAGAGGTGTTTAGCACATATTCAATTTAAAACTAAATGGAAAGCAAATTCTGAAAGGATTTATCTTCAAGAATTCAATGTTCAATCTAATTTTTAAAAAACTTATATTGAGAAATTTTCTAGAGAGTCAGAGACCTAGAGCCTGACACCTTCCCTGAAAACAAGTGACCCCAGTCTTTCTAATGCAAGTTGAGTCTCTTTATCCACAAAGTAGCTTTGCTAGGTACTCTAGATTCCTGGAGCATCTTAAAAATAAAGAGTGTCAAGACTCAGGGAGACTGAACAGCCACCAGCAGGCGCATGTAAGGATGAGACTCCCATTTCTAGGAGAAGGGGCTGTATTGATGACATGGTGAGGCTGGGCTGCTGCCTGTTGCACGCTGGGGCTCCAGGCCTAAGCCTGCAATGCCTCTGAATGGCGTTACCTTCCGGTCCCAGACACTCATCACTTTAGGTAAACTGAGGCAGAATAACATGAGTGACAGGATTTCCAAATGGAATATTGCTCAGTGTGCTTAATAGTCATTTTTGGTGATCTCATACAGCTATGAGGAGAAAGCCCATTTAATGCCAACCTTAGACACCAGCTGCATGTATCTATAGTCCCCCATTTCACTCCCTTTTTTGAAGAACTATTGAAGAGGAACGGAAGGAAATCGATTTTGAGGAAATTAAATTTTCTTTTGAAACAGCATGATGGTGTTTAAAACAAAGAGAAAGTGAGTGAACAGGATGCCGATGACGAACCGTGCCGGGTTCTGCCTGCCGACTCAGGCCGTGCTTCTCCCTGCTCTGTCTTTGCTGCCTGCAGTCGTAAATATTTTAAAGAGCAGATGCGCCCTGCTTATGGATTTGTGTAAATGTGGGTGTGCTGTCTGCAGAATGCGGGGCACACCGTGCTCTGTTGACATTATCCATTATGCTCTGTTGCTCAGCTTCAGACAGCAAAGTCCTGACGTGTGCAGCCGTGTGGAGGATGCCGAAGGAATTGGAATCAGGCAGCCACGAATCCCCTGATGATTCATCCAGCACCGCGCAGACCCTGGAGCTGCTCTGTCACCTTGACAACACAGCCCACGGCAACATGGCCTGGTAGGAGTTTGCATATTTCCTGCGCCCAGAACGAGCCTGCAGGTTGGCCAGGTGCAGGAGCTTGTGCAGATTCCTTTGCAGGAGCCACCATCTATGCGTCCAAAACGCTCCTTTCTTTTAAACAGCTGCTAGAATTTGATGTTTAATTTTAGTCCCCGTGTTTTCTAGATGAGCCACATTGACAGAAATGTAGCAAGCGCGCCTGCATCCCTCTTTCTCCTCTGCATCTCAGAGGAGTGCTGTCCACGGGGACCTGCCAGAGGGTAAAGGGTCAGGCGCCGCACTGCCCTCGAGTGCCGTGTGGCTTTTCAGCTCGGTCAGTGTGCGTCGAATCATGCTTGCACGTAAATTATTTACCACTTCAGGTTGCAGCCTGTAATCCCTTCCTCCTGTGGACAAAGCGTGAATGCACAGTGTGCATATGGGGCTGCGTGCCCGAGCCCGCCCCTGTACGGCACGTGGCCTGTCATTCACGTGGCTCCCTGGCCAGTCGCTGCTTCATGAGGTTGGAGGCCTGGCTGTGTCCACCCACCCCCACCGGTCGTTCCCAGGGACCTCTCCACAGCAATCAGAGCTGCTCTCTGAACGCCTTGAGGCCTTGGTAAAAATTAAGAAGCCGCATTTTCTAAAGGAGATTGCGGGGGCATAATGTTGTTATGAGTGTTGACAATAACAATAGTGATTGTCTCACTTAATGCAGTAACACGTGCACATGTGCGTGTATCTGCAAGAGACTCATCGTTTGTACAGTGACTTCTGTCTAGTCAGTTCTACCAATTAAATCAATTTAATACAACAAATACTTATTAAACACCTGCTACACAAACCCTGCCAGGCTCCAGGGACACCAAGGTGACAAGTTAGAGGACCCGGCCTCCAAGAGTCATAATCTCCATGGGGAGACCCAGTGTATACACAGCTGACTGTGGGTGGGACTGGCCATGATGTACCCGAAATCATCACGCACTGTATGCTGTGGCCCCGGAGGGAGCAGGCATTAATTGTTATTAGAGGAACTGAAGAGGGATTTGCTTATGAGATGGTGTTTGGAACAGGGACCGAGGACCAGCTCAGGTTTCCTTCGTTAGGTATGGAAGAGAGCAGTGCTGCGGGTCAGGCCGTCTGTGGCTCTGGATGCTCTGTGTGTATCAGTTTGTGGTGGAATTATTATTATTATTATTTTTTTTTTATTTTTTTTTGAGACATAGTCTTGCTCTGTCTCCCAGGCTGGAGTGCAGTGGCCGGATTTCGGCTCACTGCAAGCTCCGCCTCCCGGGTTTACACCATTCTCCTGCCTCAGCCTCCTGAGCAGCTGGGACTACAGGCGCCGCCGCCACGCCCGGCTAATTTTTGCATTTTTAGTAGAGAAGGGGCTTCACGGTGTTATCCAGGATGGTCTTGATCTTCTGACCTCGTGATGCGCCCGCCTCCGCCTCCCGAAGTGCTGGGGTGACAGGCGTGAGCCGCCGCGTCCGGCTGGGGGAATTATTTTTATACTTGCTGTGCTTCTACCAGTGGCTAGTTCTTCTTGCGGAGATGCTCTGAGTATGAAAATCACAGCCAGTCTTGCACAGTAAGGGGAGGCAGAGGAAGAGTCCCAAAGCCCCCAGGAGTGATTGCCTCTGTGCTGTCGCTGCCTGCCCGAATGCAGGATCTCTGTGCAAACCACGCAGCACTGTTACGAGTTCCACATTTCCAATCACGGCCACATCCCCAGCAAATAGACATTTGTGCACATCTGTGTGGTGCACACATGAGCACATGTGTGTATGTGTTAATGTGTGTACACGTTGCAGGAGACACCGGCACCAGGGAGCAGATGAGTGAGACTGTGCAGGTCAGTGGTCATGTTAGGGAGGTTCGCATGTGTAGAGGATGACAGTCCTGCTGGGATGTGCAGAGACAGGTGAGCTCAGAAAAGGGACGTTGGTCTTGGCCCTCCCTGGGGACAAGGAGCTGTCAGACTGCTTCTCAGCTTCCCACCTTGTGCAGACACTATCACATACACTGTATGCAAAGACAGGCCACACGGGTGTGTGTCGCGGGGAACCAGTTATTACATTGTAATGTTAAATTGCATTGTATGTACATACACTTATGAACATAGTTGTTGAAGGCCGGGTGCGGTGGCTCACACCTGTAATCCCAGCACTTTGGGAGGCCGAGGTGGGTAGATCACCTGAGGTCAGGAGTTCCAGACCAGCCTGGCCAGCATAGCGAAACCCCATCTCTGCTAAACATACAAAAATTAGCCGGATGTGGTGGCAAGTGCCTGTAGTCCCAGCTACTTGGGCGGCTGAGGCAGGAGAATCACTTGAATCTGGGAGGCGGAGGTTGCAGTGAGCTGAGATCACGCTACTGCACTCTAGCCTGGGTGAGAGAGTGAGACTCCGTCTTGGAAAAAAAAAAAAAAATCGTTGATATTAAACAGGCAAATTCAACTATCTTCGGATCTACCTTGGAATGCCATTTACTCTGATTTTGCCTCTATTGTTCAAAGTATTTCTTGAATTCTATTTTGTTATCCAATATATTACTGCATATTGTTTTTTCTCTTAAGCTTTTTATTTTGAGGTTGTAAATTCACATGCAGTTGTAGGAATAACAGAGAGATCCCATGTATCCTTCAGCCAGTTTTCCCCAAGAGTAACATTGCATAACTATGGTACAGTATCACAGACAGGAAACTGGCATTGATACAGCCCACTGCACTTACACAGATTCCACCTGTTTATATGCATTTGTGTGTGAACATTGGCTTCTATGCCATTTATTGTGTGTGTGAGTTTGTGTAGCCACCACCAGAGTCAAGGCACAGAACAACTCCAACACCTAGGTCCTTTGTGCTACCTTGTATTTATAGCCATAGCCACAGCCACCTCCCTTCCCCTCCGAGGCCTTAGCCCCTGGCCACCCCGAATCTGTACTCTGTCTCTGTATTGTTATTTGGAGAAGGTTCTATAAATGGAATCACGCAGTGTAACCTTTGACCCGAATCTGTACTCTCTCTGTCTCTGTATTGTTATTTGGAGAAGGTTCTATAAATGGAATCACACAGTGTAACCTTTGATAACTGACGTTCTTCACTTAGCTTGATTCCCTGGAGGTTGAGTTGCTGCTTCGTTTTCAAGTTTGGGTTCCAGCCGCCACGTGTGCCGGTCAGTGGCCGGTTCCTCTTTGCTGCTGTGGGATATTCCATGGCATGACGCACCACGGTTTGTTAAGCACTGACCTATTGACGCTCATCTGGGTTTTTCCTTGTTTTTGGCGATTATGACTACAGTTGTGGTAAATATTAACGAACAGGCTTTTGCATGAACAGGAGGTTTTATTTCTCTTGGCTCAGTTAGTTTTGTACGGAGCTGCTGCACGTGTGAGCCATGACAGAGCATGAGGGCCCTCCTTTCTGCATCCTCCCCAGCATTTGGTGTCATCATGCGTGTTCCTTTAAGTGTCTTCCATGGTGCGAAAGTGTTGTGATTAGACAGGGAATTTGAGTTTGGGGAATGTTGGCCTGGTGAATACACACAGGTGAAGGCCTCCCTTTGGGGTCAGACTCCAGGTGCTTGGTGGTAGTTTTGTTTGCCTCCTTTAGGCACATAATTGGCAGCAAGAACAGCTCCAGGAAATGTTTACTGCACAAAGCTTCTGGCCACCAGGGAGTGCCCGAGAATGCCACACGGTTCCCCACACTCATGCTGCTACCGCTCCAGCCACTGTCACGGCCGCCATGGGTGTGCCCTACAAACTAGAGGCGTGCCCCACACCCCAGGGAAATGTTAGGGGCTCCCGTCCTCCTGGCCATTTCAGCTTTTGCCTGTCTGGAGCAACCCGATGGCCTAATTTCGGTCACCTCTCCTGTGTCTGTGTTCAGCCCTCCAACAAGCAGAGGCTGAACAGAGCACCCCTCCAGTTGCCCTTAGCTCCTGCTAGTGGGAACAGTGAAGGCTAAGAAAGGAACTTATAGAGTCTGGTGACCCGGCGTGCCGCCCTGAACGCTAATCAGACGTGCTCCAGAGCCAGGCAGCCTATGGAAGTAGACAGAGACTGGCCGGGAAGTACTGAGTCTGGTTTCTCGTCCTCACCCACTCCTTGTGGGCAGTAGGGTCATGAGGAAGTCACTCATTTCTCTAGCTCAAACCTTCATCCCTGAAGCGGAGTTGGTGTTGTTCAGCTGATGGTTATGTGGCAGGGCCTCTACATGGGTAGAGTCCAACTCTGTAAAATATTTGAAGGGATTTATTCTGAGCTGACTATGAGTGTGGCCCGTGACCCAACCCTCAGGGGGTCCTGAGAACATGTGCCCAAGATGGTTGGGGTGAAGTTTGGCTTTCTACATTTTAGGGAGGCACGAGACATGAATCAAATACATTTAAGAAATACATCGGTTTGGTCCAGAAAGGGGGGACAACGCAAAGCGGGAGGCTTCCAGACTGTAGGTAAATGTAAACATTTTCTGGTTAACAATTGGTTGAATTTGTCTAAAGACCTGAGATCAACTGAAAGGAATGTCTGGGTTAAGATAAAGGACTGTAGAGACCCAAGTTCTTATTTGCAGACGAAACCTTCAGGTAGTAGCTACAGAGAGAACAGGCTGTGAAATGTTTCCTGTCAGACTTAAAGCCTGTGTCGATGTTGATGCCGGAGAGGCAGAATGAGGCACGTCTGATACCCACTTCCCATCCTGTCCTGAAACAGTCTTTCAGGTTAAATTTTAAAAGAGCCCTGACTGGGGAGGAAGTCCATTCAGATGGATGGGGTTCTTAGAATGTTTTATTTTTGGTTGTGTCCCTTACCATATTTGCTAAGGAAGATCCTAAAAACAAGGCAATGTCAGGATTCCTTTAAGGCCCTCCTGAGGTCCCCGCCAGCCCTGGTGCTCTGCAGCTCTGCCCGGCAGGAATGGCATCCCTGAGCTGGGCTGAGAGGAGCTGCCCCGCCACCAGCACCACTTAGACGCTCCTGTCTCAGCCTCGCCTGTTTACCTCCCTCTCAAGTCACCACGCTCCACCCCTACCCCATGATTTCTTGCCATTTTGCCCTTTTTTTTTTTTTTCCCGGTGACAGTCTCCCTCTGTCGCCCAGGCTGGAGGGCAGTGGCGTGATTTCGGCTCACTGCAAGCTCTGTCTCCCGGGTTCAGGTGATTCTCCTGCCTCAGCCTCCTGAGTAGCTGGGATTACAGGTGCCAGCCACCACGCCTGGATAATTTTTGTATTTGTAGTAGAGACGGGGTTTTGCATATTGGCCAGGCTGGCCTCGAACTCCTGACCTCAAGTGATCTGCCCACCTCTGCCTCCCAAAGGGCTGGGATTACAGGTGTGAGCCACTGCACCCGGCCCATTTTGCCCAGTTTTATCTTTCTTCATAGGAGTTGTCACTGCTCAGTATTCCCGTCTCTGTTCTCACTCACGTGTGGTTTTCTCTGTGGATGCTGAGCCTCTGCAGAAGCTGCTGACTTTGTCAGGTCCAAGGCTGTGTCCTCAGCACCAAGGACAGCACAGGGCAGACGATCCGCATATTTGAGTGAGAAAGTGAATGCTTTGCAACAACCATATCATATCGAACCATTCTATGAACCAGGCCCCTTTGCCAGGGCTTTGCATGCATTACCTCATCCATTTCCCACAGCGATCCTGTAAAGTAGGGACTGTCCTTACCCTGTGGCCCCGAGAGGTTAAGGTAAAGGCTTACTCACTCCTACAGAGCAAGTATTCAGGATTCATAGCCAGAATTCATAGCCAGAACAGGCGAGGCTGAGACAGGAGCGTCTAAGTGGTGCTGGTGGCGGGGTAGCTCCTTTCAGCCCAGCTCAGGGCCTCCATTCCTGCCGGGCAGAGCTGCAGAGCACCAGGGCTGGCGGGGACCTTGGGAGGGCTTTAAAGGAATCCTGACACTGCCTTGTTTTCAGGATCTTCCTTAGCAAATATGGTAAGGGACACAACCAAAAATAATTCTCACCCCAGAACTCCAGAAACACTGGGGTCACCTCCCTGCCGAATGAACAGAAGGAGCCATTTGTGTTCATCACAGTGTGATTAAGAAATTGTTTCTGTTCCTAGGAATGTAAATGTATCTTCATGAGAGTAAGCTTTGAGGATGTTTCAGTTTTTTCTAGCTGGTCCTTTTGGTTGATAAACATCAATAAAGTATGCTGTATATGGGAATTACACATTTTGAAAATAACAAAATGCCTTTCTTTTCTAACCTGCTTTCCCCTCTCTACCTCTGGTTTGCTGCTTCGTCAGCCGTAGTGACTGTGGGAGAGATGGTGGCCGTCAAGGTCGTAGACCTAGGCTGGAGGCTCTCGTTTCAGATTTGCAGGTAGTTATTTGTAGTGTTCTAACTTCGGGCAAGTCATTTCTGTTGAGGCCTTGTTTCCTTGTGTGTGGAGTGGGGGTGGTTGTGGGGCCTCTGATTCTTTCCAGTTCTACATTTATTAGATATAGAGGACACTTACTTATTTGTTTATTAGACATAGAGTCTACATTTATTGACTCTTGCTCAGTGCCACATAACTTTGTTTTTAATGAATCAAAATAAGTTACAGACCCTCTTTCCACCCTCCTTTAGCCTCACAGTAGCTGATGCCCCTGCTACTCCAGCCAAGGCAGCCTGCCTCAGGAGTAGGAACTTACAGAGGGCACGGCCGCAGTTTTCTGGCTGAAAAGGACTTTGGAAATCATCAGATGAGTTCCCTCTGTGAATGAAGTCAGTTCAGCAGACCACTGGCCGCCTGGGGGGGGATGAAGTCAGTTCAGCAGACCGCTGGCTGCCTGGGTGGAACTGGAGCTAGATGCAGGGATCAGTGTCCTGAGGCTGCACAAGGAAGCAGAGCCCTGGTCCCTGGGCCTGGCCTTGGAAACTCTTCTTTCCTCCTGGACCTTTGGACCTTGGTTGAGAAAGGCTTTCCCCCTCCCAAGATGCCCAAGATGCCTTCAAGGCCTTTTTCCCATTGTCTTGACTATTAGCGCTTGGTTCCCTTTTAGTCATGCAAATCTCTCTTGTAAGAGGTTGCTCCACAGCCCTCTTGGATTCTTCCCCTGAAAATGCTCTTTGCTTCTTTTCAACATGGCCAGGTTGTGACTTTTCCAAACATTTATGCTTTGATTCCCTTCTAACCATAAGTACCAACTTTAAGTCATTTATTTGGTCCTGTATCTGATTGTAGGCTGTTAGAAACAGCCAGGCTACCTCTTGAACACTTTGCTCCTGAGAAATGTCTTCTGCCAGATACTCTAGGTCATTTCTTTTAAGTTCAAACTTCCACAACTTCCCAGGGAGTGGACACAGCGCAGCCAAGCTCTTTGCTAAGGCGTAACAAGGATAACCTTTGCTCTAGTTTCAAATAGCTTCTTCATTTCCATCTGAGGCCCCGTCAGGCCTTCGCTGTCCATATTTCTGTAAGCATTTTGGCTACAATCACTTAATAAGTCTGTAAGAAATTCCAAACTTTTCCTCATCTTCCTTTCTTTTTCTGAGCCCTCCAAATTCCTTCAACCTCTGCTCATTACCCAGTCTCAAAAGCTGCTTCCACATTTGCAGCATCTTCGTAGCAATGCTCCCCTCCTCAGTACCTATTTAATGTGTTAGTCCATTTTTGTATTGCTATAAAGAAATACATGAGACTGGGTAATTTATTAAAAAAAAAAAAGAGGTTTATTTGGCTCACAGTTCCACAGGCTGTACAGGAAGCATGGCAGCAGCGTTTGCTCCTGGTGATTCTTTAGGAAACTTACAATCGTGATGGAAGGTAAAGGGGGTCCAACATATCACATGGTGAGAATAGGAGCAAGAGAGAGAATGGGGAAGTCCCAGACTCTTTATTTTTAATTTAATTTATTTAAAAAAATTTTTTAAGACAGTCTCACTTTGTCACCCAGGCTGGAGTGTAATGGTGCCATCTTGACTCACTGCAACCTCTGCCTCTGCCTCCCAGTAGAAGCGATTCTCCTGCCTCAGCCCCCTGAGTAGCTGGGATTACAAATGCCTGCCACTATGCCCGGCTAGTTTTTGTATTTTTAGTAGAGACAAGGTTTCACCATGTTGGTCAGGCTGGTCCAGCCTCAGGTGATCCATCCACCTTGGCCTTCCAAAGTGCTAGGATTACAGGTGTGAGACACCACGCCCAGCCCCCAGACTTTTAAACATCCAGCTCGGGTATGAACTAACTGAGCGAGAATTCACTCACCACCAAGGGGATGCTGCTAGGCTATTCAGGAGGGATCCATCCCCATGACCCAATACCTCCCACCAGGCCCCACCTGCAACGTTAGGGATCACATTGCAATATGACATGTGGAGGGGACAAACATCTCAACTATGTCACTGCCTTAAGTTCTTTCTGGACAAGATGGGCTATAGATTAATAAGAAGAATTTACAATTCTATACTTTGTTACAGAAATTGAGGCTAAATGAGATGAATACAAGTATCACCCTTATCATTGATAATACATTTTTACTTTCCAAGGGTAGGTAAGAAAGGTTTCTTTAGGATGCCTTTTAAAAATATTGTATATGGTTATTCTTCTATAAAGGATTAGGTTTCTCCCTGAGTCAATGATTAAACTGATAGCTAAATGCATCTTATCAATATATAGAGTGTACATATTGATAGTGAATAATGAGCAATTGACTGTGGACCCACCACGTCCTCTAATGCTTCCCGGCGCTTTACACCTACCCAGCTCATGTTTCTACCAGTGCCTTTCGGAGCCCTGAGAAAGGAGAGGTTTCCTGGAACTCTGCAGGTAAGAGCAGGAAGGAGGTAATTATATCTTCTGCAAGTACTGTTCTCTTGTGTCGGCTTGCTGTGAAGTTGGGATGTGGTGTCTCCACAATGCATCATCATCACCATTGGTTCGATGGCTGATTAGCCACAACAGGGTAATTTTATGGCTTTCCATCTCCCTTTGATGATAAAGAGTCTCTCCAGCTGTTCAAGAGTTATGCACCTTCACTGTAGATTAATGCTCCCTGCTGGCTAGTGGAAGCAACGTCAAAATAATGGAAACCTCGGCGTATTCTTGTTGTGCTCTGTTTCCCAAGTGGTATATCAAGAGTCGTTCTAGAAATCGCCTTGTTTCTTGGATGATGAAAATCTCCTTTAAAGGCGAAGTTACTAGAATCCATAATAAGAAGCTTTTGAGGGATGGGAGTGAAGTGAACGACAGCTATAGCTCCCTCCCTCTCTCCCTCTGTCCTTCCCTCTCTCCTTCCCTCCCTCCCTCCCTCTTTTCCTCTCTCCATCCCATATGGCCACCACCCCGGCAGGGAGGAGGCCACAGGAAGGAGTCCTGTGGGCTGGAGCTGAGCAAGGCTGCATTCCACACACTGTGTGTTTCTCTGACATGCCCAAGTGCCCATCACCTGCATGGTGGCCAGCTGATCTCTGTCTGCCACCTGAGCCAGTTTCTGGGGGAAGACAACCCCCTCAGTGTAGATGGAGGTAAATATCACAGTGAAATGCCAGACAGGCTGAGAGCGTTAAGCATTACCTGGGAAAGCGGGGTGTACGTGTTAAGATTATTATCAGAAGAAAAGAAAAGGGCACAGAAGGTGGTATTGAGGCGGTAGGAAGGAAAGCGGTGTGTGTGGCTCCCCCAGGCACTGGAGGCTTTTTGTTGAAAAAGCAGGATTTGGCTTCAGCTCTGTTCATTGTCCCTCATTTTAGTTTAGTAAGACAGAGCGGTGGGAATTGGCTCAGGTTAAGTGTTACGAAGAGGAGTGAACTGGTAGCTCTCCTTCACATTTTGTAAATGTTGTGTTTGAGGATAAGTAGTAAGAAAACATGCTCGAAAGTCTCAGAGACGCTGTGATATGATTCTGCTGTTAATGAGAGTAGGGAATTGTCCGTGGTTATGGCCGTATTGCCACTGAAGGTTTATTATTAGGTTTATTATTATTAGGTTCTTTTTTTGAGACAGGGTCTTGCTCTGTCACGCAGGCTGGAGTGCAGTGGTCTGATCACGGCTTACTACAGCCTCAGCCTTCCAGGCTCATGTGATCCACCCACCTCAACCTCCCACAAAGCTGGGACCACAGGCGTGCACCACCATGCCTGGCTAATTTTTAAATTGTAGGTAGAGATGAGGTCTCCCTACATTGCTCAGGCTAGTCTCAAACTGCTGGGCTCAAGCAATCCTCCCACCTTGGCCTCGCAAACATTGGGATTACAGGTGTGAGCGACTGAGCCTGGCCCAGATTCTTGTGAGAAAGATTTACATTAGTGCTGGTTGGTTTTAGCCAGCCTGGATGCACTTAGGTGTAAAGTGCCTCACGCTGGCATGCTTTCCGGGTTACTGGCTCGTGAGCAGAGTTGTCCATTCGCTTTCCAAAGGAGCTCAGGATGATGCCTAACATCCCTTAGTTTGTGTAGGAAAAGAACAACTTGTGATATTGTAGGAGAATAGAAAAATATTTTCTTTCAAGTTTGTTTAAAGTCTCCATTTAAAATGGGGAATGCGGCTGGGTGCAGTGGCTCATGCTGTAATCCCAACACTTTGGGAGGCCAAGGCAGGCAGATCACCTGAGGTCAGGAGTTTGAAACCACCCTGGCCAACATGGTGAAACCCTGTCTCTACTAAAAATACAAAAATTAGCTGGGCATGGTGGTGGGCACCTGTAATCCCAGCTACTCAGGAGGCTGAGGCAGGAGAATCGCTTGAACTTGGGAGGTGGAGGCGAACCCAGATCACTCCACTGCACTCCAGACTAGGCGACAGAGCAAGACCCCATCTCAAAAATAAATAAAATAAAATAAAATAAAATAGGGAATGGTTATCAGAGTCTCCCTTGCCCCATATAAATGTTATTAAATTATTAGGAAGGAGATGATGAGAAAATACTTTAGTAAAATGCAATGTGCAGGTGCAGCTTATTCTAGGAAGAGTCAAAATACAAAAATCTAAATATACAGTGCAGAAAATATAGATAATTACTTATATTACAAGAGAAATTCCTATCTCCCCTAGGATTTTAGTTGAATTTCCATTAAACAATGTGGTTCAAAAGTATGTTTTTGTTGATCCTTTTATGAAGCAAATGGGTGTTTTAGGTAAAGAGAGGCAGATCGGTGTGTCCAGGGGAATGGCTTAGGAGATGCCTTAGTCCATTTGGGCTGCTTTAGCACAATCCCATCAAACCGGGTAGCTTCTCCTGAGTTCTGGAGATTGGGAAGTCCAAGATCAAGGCGCTGGCTGAGTTGGGGTCTGGTGAGGCCCCTCTTCGTGGTTCACAGATGGCGCCTTTTGCTGTGTCCTCACTTGGTGGAAGAGAAGAAGGAGCTCCCTCAGGCCTGTTTGGTAAAGGACACTGATTTTGTTTGCCAAGGCTTTGCCCTCATGACCTGATGACCTTCTGAGGCTCTGACTCCTAATACTTTCACGTTGGGGATTAGAATGTACACGTGTGAATTCTTGAAGGGGGCGGCTTCCAACAAGAACACAGCAGAATATGTTTTTTGAAGTTCTGTTTGTGATATTTAAACTTGAAGTTTAAATAATTTTAAAATGTTATGCCTGAAGGTATACTAACCCCGCATGTAGGGAATTTTAACTGGAGTTGACTTTTCTTCTACTGTTTAATAAACAGGGGTCAAGGGAAGGAGAAGGAGAAGAAGTAGAAGAAAAAAGAGACCAAACTGCTGTTCGGGTTTTAGACAGCACGTTTTACCTAAAAATACGTTATGGTTCAAAAGCTATGTTTGGACTTGCTGAGAAGACCCAGGGCGAAGACTGATTTGTTAACGTTTGCCTCGAAGCCCTTTGCTGATGCAGCCGTCCCACCCGCATCCTGGGGGGAGCTCTGCAGTGAGGGAGCCCCTGTGGGCCTGGGTTGTCACAGCCTTAGGGAGGAGACCCCGTGTGAACCCGAGAGAGGACACAGGTGAGCCTTGGGGCTGGTGGGAGTTCTGTCCGTCAAAAGGACATTCTGAGCCCTGGCTGTGCTCCTCCAGCCCTCTCTGGGATAGAGGATCAGGACCCTGAGGCCTCCAGCATGGAGCCATGTCCTGGATGTCACAGCAGAGCCATGCCCTGTACGTCACAGCCCATGTCTGCCCCAAGGACAGGCTTGCCCGGGCTGTGGCCCATTTTCCACCAGAGGGTAGAGTTTTGAGGAGTGGAGGGCTAGGTGATGAGGGCCATTGTTTTTCTGCCTACATGCTTGATAAATGGTCCTGTTTCTGCCTGTGAATTATTTTTAAAATTTTTTTATTTTTACTTTAATTTCTTTCTTTCTTTCTTTTTTTTTTTGAGATGGAATCTCACTCTTGTCGCCCAGGCTGGAGTGCAGTGGCGCGATCTCGGCTCACTGCAACCTCCGCCTCCTGGGTTCAAGCAATTCTCCTGCCTTAGCCTCCCATGTAGCTGGGATTACAGGCATGGGCCACCACACTCAGCTAATTTTTGTATTTTTAGTAGAGACGGGGTTTCACCATGTTGGCTGGGCTAGTCTCGAACTCCTGACCTCAGGTGATCCACCCACCTTGGCCTCCCAAAGTGCTGGGATTATAGGCGTGAGCCACTGTGCCCAGCCTTGGTTGTAAATTCTTAGTGTTAGAGTGCTTGTTTCTGTTGAGCCATGCCCAAGTTCTAGGAAGCATTTACTTAGGCTGTTAATTATTGATGTCAGTCTCCACAAAAAAGGAAAAAAAATGGAGAAAAAAGCCATTCCCCTCATGTGCAGCCTGAATCTTCCCTTTGTTTTCTGTCATACTTTAACTGGGGTTATTTGGTTGATGGAGCTGTACTTTTGTCCCAGTGAGAGATGTCTGAGTAAACACAGACTTTCAATAACTGAGTCACCCCGTGTCAAACTTCCATGCCTACCTGTCAGAAAAGGTTACCAGGAAGCATTGAAACATGATTCTGTTCCTGGAAGTATTCCATAGGTCCCAACATAAAGAACTTGTACATCTGCAGATTTGATCAAAGCGAGCTTGGGGACTGAACGGTGTGATTCTCAGAGTTTCCTTTTTAATACTTCTTACACCTGTGGAAAGCTGTCACATGCTTTATTGTGGCTTTTCAAACAGGAAGAAATGAACCACATTGCCAATCCATATGTTGTAGGTGATTTGTAAGCTTGGGAAATAATTCGTTACATTATTTTTTAAAAGAGTTTTTCAAAGTTTGGTAAGCAATGCCATCATCATCATCATTGGATAGATACATATCTTTCTTAAAGTTTTTCCTCTTTCATTACAATAATAAACTTGAGTTTTAGAAAGCATTTGGAATCTTCGTCTGAGCACGAGCTTCCACACCGTCTGAAATCTGTCTTGCAGCCATCGGTGGCTGCTGCCTGGTGCCTGGTGTGGAGTCAGGGGCTTCTGTTCTGTTAGGAGCTGTGCCTCTTGCCATTTGTCCCGGCACCTCCCCTCCGCATCCTACGCGGCGGCAGGACTAGGAGGCATCTGCACACCGTCGGATGTAGTTGGTTTTATGTTGAGGTTGTTCTGAGAATTTCGTGGTGTCCCTTGAGTTATCTCCACCCCACGTGCCAGACTCCGGAATGGGGAATCACTCATTTTGGAATCACTGATTTGAAGAAGAAAAGTATACATTTTGTTTGATCAGCAGCATGAAACCTGCCGAATTAGGACCATATCCCACAATGATGACCCCTGTTAACACCTCAAAGAAGTTCAGCTTGTTGTTTTTTTTTTTTTTTTTGAGACGG
>NW_012118821.1:10479439-10501814 GCF_000951035.1 Colobus angolensis palliatus
TGCAGTGGCCGGATCTCAGCTCACTGCAAGCTCCGCCTCCCGGGTTCACACCATTCTCCTGCCTCAGCCTCCCGAGTAGCTGGGACTACAGGCGCCGCCACCTCGCCCGGCTAGTTTTTTGTATTTTTTAGTAGAGACGGGGTTTCACTGTGTTAGCCAGGATGGAAAGTTCAGCTTGTTGTTTGCTTATTTCAGTTGATCTGGGCTTATTGACAGAGACAGCCCTTTCCAGCACCTTCCTCTCAGTGGCGGTGAAGGGACGCCAGGTACTGACATCAGGCGCGCACCACTTCCTTCCCGACTTGCTCATACCGTTTTATGTCCTCTCCAGTTCAGCAGGAGAGAGTGATAAAGCAGAAAAGTGGGTGATTTTTACGAACAAAGAAATAAACGTCTTAGTTTGGAGTAGCAAGTACGGCAGAAATTCTAGGTTATTTTCTCATGTTTATAGCACGAGTTTTATGGTGATGGTCCATGATAAAATAGAAATTCTCTTTTTATTGCACTTTGCATACTCCAGTTATTCCAAGGTATACTGCAAACAGTAATGATTATAGGGATTGCTACGTATAAAATAACAGCAGTTATTTCCAGATGTATCACCCATGGATAAATAGTGAAAGATACGATAAAGGAGCTCTCCCTACCATCATTCTGCCTGTCAGTTGGGCCCCCATGGATTACCTCGTGGCATCTGCATCTCAGCTCTGCTGAGCCTCCTTCAGAACGCTTTGCTTTAGGAGGGACCTGCTGGCTATTCCTGAGGAAGGATCTGCTGGCTGTTCTTGAGGAAGAGTCTGCTGGCTTTGCTTTAGGAAGGATCTGCTGGCTTTTCCTTAGGAAGAGTCTGCTGGCTTTGCTTTAGGAGGGACCTGCTGGCTTTTCCTTAGGAAGGATCTGCTGGCTTTGCTTTCTTTCCGAAGAGTCTGTGGGCTTTTCTTGAGGAAGGATCTGCTGGCTTTGCTTTAGGAGGGATCTGCTGGCTTTGCTTTAGGAGGGATCTGCTGGCTTTGCTTTAGGAGGGATCTGCTGGCTTTGCTTTAGGAGGGGTCTGCTGGCTTTGCTTTAGGAGGGGTCTGCTGGCTTTGCCCAGTGTTCTAGTTTCATGTCACCCTGGAAAAGAACAAAGAGACCTGTTGATGTGTTTGAAGCTTCGTATGTGAATACATGTTATAGGACCAAAGACCCACATATGTAAGGAAGGAGGTGGAAAGAAAATAAGAGTTAGGAGAAGAGAAGTCTAGGATGGGGTTACTGAGCAGCCAGGAAGGGACGCCCTGAGGGTCTGCGCCGTGCTGAGCACAGGGCCAAGTGTGGAAAGCAAACAGGCACCCAGGATGTCCCATGCAGAGCGGACGCACGATGCCCCACCTCATGGCCAAATCAGAAGACAAAACTGCCGGCACAGTGAGCCTCCTTCCTGTGTCTGAGCATCTGCGCATCAACCACAGAGATGGTCATTTTTCTAAGAAAGTGAGCCCAGGTTGTCTGTACTTGAAGATTCCCCAGCCGTATGTCCTGTGTGAAGGCAGCTTTTATCTGCTCTCCCTTCTGTGTGTACCTGTGGGGTTTTCTTTGCTTTTCTTACATATTTTAATTTGTGAACTGGCCCATACCCACCTGTAATATTGAGAAAGGGAGGACACAGCCCGATGGGGCCTGTCCCCAGAGGTCCCAGACCCTCGGTGCCTCCTCGTTCCTGTCGATCCGCTCTCAGACTCTCCCAGTGGCTGGGTGGGGTTGGCTGTGCTGGCGGCCGAGCGGAGCCAGGTTGCGTCCCGTCCTTGGACGTGGCGCTTCACCTGTTGACTGTGGGTTTCTGTGTCTTTTCTTTTTTCTTCAACACACCGTCCCCTTTGAGGCTTTCCTAGAGACTTCATGCCGAGCTTAGACAGTCCTGGAAGGAAACCTCTGGGAGTTTCTTCATCCTGGGCTGGCTGGCTCCCTTCTCCTTAACGCAATCTTTTCCAAGGCTAGGTAGTGGACGGTGAGTGGCATGGTGAATGTAAGGAGCGGGAGGGCCCGTGTTGTCTGGGAATCTCAGGGCATGCGGATGGTGTGGCCAGATGGCCTCCTGCAGCATGGGAAGCAAGCTCCTTTCTCTTCACACTCATATAATTCAGACTGCAAGATGAACCCTTTCAGAAATGAATGGCGAACATTCAAAGACATCCCTTCATTCATACCCTGAAGTTATTCAGAGTTAATTTTCCACATTGGATGCTTTCTCTGTAGGAAAGCAAAGTCTTCAAATTCTCCCGACAGTGGGGAAACCTGGAGGAAGGCTGCACTCTGGGCCACAGTGGCAGTGTGGGGTGTGCATGGTGTATGGTGTCTAAGAGAGAGGGAATGTGAGGAAGGTCCCCCACTTTGTGCATCAGCCTTAAAAGCAGAAGAGAAGAAGCAGCATCCCCACAGGGACCCAGAGCCCAGGGCTCTGGGATGGGAACCGCCTGTGCAGGACACAGGACCTCCCGCGGCTCTGGAGTGTCAGCAGCCCATGGAGGGAGACAAGTGAGGCCCAGCCGGCCGATGTGGGTGGAAGAGCACCGGGGAAAACGGGCGCTCCTGAAAGCCGTGTTGGTGACTCCGGTCCTGAGCTTCTGGGCAAGACGCGGGTAGGATGGCTGCACGTGATTGAGTTTGAATGCCTTTCAGAACAGATGAAACGTTTAGTTTTAGACATCTCTTGGAGGTTTTTTCTCTTAAAATGTATCTCCATGACTTTTTTTGGTGCATGCAAAGGTGATCATTTCAGTGTTCCAGCCAAATTTTAAAGAAGCTTTTACCGTTTTCGTGAGGGAGGCTGTTGGTATTTGGGTGAGATAAGCTTTTGTCATTGAAGTTGTTTGCACGTTAGGCAGGTTTGTGAAACCAAAAATGTCCTTCACCCCTTGGATTTCTCAAATACCCGTGGAGGGCAGCACCACGTCCACCTTGAAGAGCACAGATCTCATTGTGTCTGATAATAGTGAAGGCTTATTGAACAGCAACCGTGTGCAGGCCTGTTCTTAGTATTGAATATTGACCATCCCAAACCTGTAATGTCAGTTTACTGCTATTCTCCCTGCTGGATGGATGCGGAAACCAAGGCTCAGAGAGATGCACGCACCCAGGGCTGAATCCAACCAGGCTGCTGCAGACTCATGTGCCGCACCGTTCCATGCCCCCCTCTCAGCACATTCCATGTGATTGCCATGCCGTTCCGTGCTCTCCTCTCGGTGCGTTCAGTGTGATCTGTGCTCTTAGTCATATGGCTGTCCCTGTTCCAAGACCCTAGCAGACCCCTGAAATGGCTGATAGTGGGGAACCCTAGGTGTACAGTGCTTTTTCCTGTGTGCAATACATATGATAAAGTGTAACTTGTACATTAGATGCAGTATGAGCTTAACGCAGTAATGACTAATAAAATAGAACACCTGTAACAAAAGACTGGCATAAAGGTTCTGTGAATGTGGCCTCTCTCCCCCTGTCTCCCAATATCTTGTTGTACTCACCTATTTTTAGACTGTGGCTGACCTCAGGTAACTGAAACTGTGGAAAGCGAAACTGGATAAGGCAGGACTGCCATATGTATGTTTGTGTGTGTGTGTGTGTGTGTGTAGTTTTCAAAATACACCTTAATCCTGAAAAGTCAGACCTTGTTTCCTCAGGTTATTGATTTGCCGTTTTTTTGGACAGTTCCTCCTCGCCCTCCCCGTCTCCCAGGTGGGAGGGGATCGCTCCTGGGGAGTGTGGGGATCACTCATTCGAATCCCTCCCCAGGTGCATCTGTGTGCACCTTGTGAGGAGCCATGGCAGCTGCTGCAGCCACTGTAAGAAATCACAGCCACCCGTCTTTGTTTTTCTTGTGTGTTAACATGGTACAAATCAGTACAGTCAGAAGCTTTGAAGGCACCAGATAGTGTTCCCTTAGTCCTTTTGCCTAATGGTGATATTGAAGCCAACAAACTTCCTGAAAGTTATGAGCTTTCAGGCCACGTGCAGACCGCAGGAGCCCTTGGTTGACTCTGAGCTCTGCCATTTGTACCTTTTTAGTTTGGGGCTGGTCACCCAACTTTCTGTGTTTGTTACCTCATCTGTACAATAAGGAAGAGTGTAGGAGTCACCTCCTAGGGTCACAGTCAGTGTGAGAAGGAGAATGCCATCCAGGTAGCCCAGGGCCTGCACCGAGCAGACACCTTGGCTGCCACCTACAATGAACCTGGTCCTCCGGGATCCTGTCCTGAAATGGTACCTGGCCTGCCTGGTCTTGCCCACGATTGCATCCCTTCTATTCCCTGGCCTGGGTGTGTCCTGCCCTGGCCCTGTAGTCACCTTTCTTAGGTGTGGTTCTCAGCCAGGTCCTCGGGCATTGCTCACAGATCCCCGTGTCCTCCTGTGTGAGGTCATCACCTGGGCTGAGCTCTCAAGGCTCTCATCAGTCCCAGCCTCTGCTCATGTCCCTGGCCCAGGCCGTGAAGGACAGGGATGAGGACTGGGATTTGTTCCTGACTTACCAGAGGTGCCACTTTGGCCAGGTTCCTAACAGACCTCTCTGAGCCCAGTTTCCCATCTTTAATCGTTGTTTTCCTGCCCAGTTCATGCTTTTCCCCACATATTCTTGGTGGATATAGTAGTACTCTGTAGACGTTAACGCACAACACACATACAGCAATGTCATGGCAGCCTCCCTGCCCCGCAAGGTTGTTCAGCGCCGTGCTGCGGGCTGTGACTGTTCGTTTCTAGGTGGCAGGAGGATGGTGTGGTGCCGGCACCATCATGCATGTGGAGATGCTCTTAGCATGTCAACAGGAGTGCCCGGGTGTCCATGTTGCTCTTGCCGTAATTACTAGTGCTCATTTGGCAAAACCCACTTTTCTCTGCTTAAGTCCTGACCCGAGGGTCTCACTGGAAGGGAGGGCCGTCTTAAAGCTCCAGCTTTCCTGCAGAGCTTAGGATGCAGTGGTCAGGTGACGGGTGCTAATTTGGGGCGTTCTTTACCTCTGGACCAAGTGCTGATGTGGGTCAGTATCTACCAGGAAATCTGTTTAATAACAAGCTGATTAATAACAAGGAATTTATTGCTCAAAGAAAAGGATTTTGATGAACTTTCTGGTAATCTTGTTCCTTTGTATTATATGATAAGCCTTTAAAATCCTGCATTCTATAATAAATGTGTGGAATCTTAAAATAAGTTTTGCAAAAACTTAGAGTTGAATTAAATTCATTTTGAGACTTCTTCAAAGAGCTGTAATTGCAGGAGCACCAAAAGGTTTCCACGCTTGTTGGGTGCTTTAAAACATTAGGCAGTGCCTTGGCGTGGACCTGAAGGCCCTGGCCCACTTGAGCACTTGTCAGTCACCTTGGGAAGTCACTGAGAGCTTTGGCTAGTGGGGTGTGTGTGTGTGTGTGTGTGCACGTGTGCGTGTGTGGTGCATGTTTGTGTTTCTAAAGGAAACCTTTGCTGAAACAGAAGCCACCCACTGCTGTGCAAATGGTCATAGCTCTTACTCTTCAGACGAAGGCCGGTGGAGGCCAAGAAGAGGGAGGAGCTGAGGGGATGTGACTTGTTCCTGTGGCTCCACGTCGGCATCACCTTTTAAAGTCATTTGTAGTGCTCCGTTGACTCATACATCTTTGAAGAGAGTAGTGAGTGAATAACAGGTAAGCAGCCATCAGAGGTGGTCATTTTCTTTTTGATTTGCATCTTCCAGAATTTTTTTTTTTTGAGATGGAGTCTCGCTGTGTTGCCCAGGCTGGAGTGCAGTGGCACGATCTCCGCTCACTGCAAGCTCCGCCTCCCGGGTTCACGCCATTCTCCTGCCTCAGCCTCAGCTGGGACTACAGGCGCCGCCACTACGCCTAATTTTTTTTGTATTTTTAGTAGAGACGGGCTTTCACCATGTTCACCAGGATAGTCTTGATCTCCTGACCTTGTGATCCATCCGCCTCGGCCTCCCAAAGTGCTGGGATTACAGGCGTGAGCCACCGCGCCCGGCATCTTCCAGAGTTTTTGATGTGCAAGTTTGCATGTTAGTCTGAAACTGTTCTAACTTGCTGGTGGAAAACATATATGGACTTAAAAGGCAGGATAATTACCTTGCTGAAATTCTTTTCTCACCTTTTATGAAAGAGAAAGCTATGTTCTTGAGGAGTCAAGTTCCTATCCCAGCAAGGAAAAACTGATGACGGATTAGGGATGTGGCCACAGGCCTGGGACCGGCTGGCTAGCTAAACTCTCTGGAGTGTCTTTTGGAGGCCATGGCCTTGTGACCGCAGAGATGAACACTTATTTCAAAGCACAGGATCTTGACACTCAAGAGAGCAGGTTTCTTGTGCAAAGTAGGAGCGTCTTCCAGCCCAAGGGCAGGGCTTGGAAAGAGACTGCAGAGGCGTCCAGGGAGCAGTGCTCAGTTTTGTGAATACTGCCGCTTATAATTCAGCAGCTTCCCACGCTTTTACAGCATGTGCCGCAGCGACACAGGGGCCGCAGGGGACCCCGGCATGAGTGAGGGATGGGACTTTCTTCTTCGCCTTCTATCAGGGCATCGACCGCCACGGGCAGCCTGGGTCTGGTCTTATTTATTGTGCGTTCACCGTGTTCGGCCTCCCCAGTGTGGAGCGTCGTGACACAGGGCCCTGGCTGCCGGAGCCTCGATGTGACGTCCTCCCACGTGGATGTCCCCAGCCGACACGGAGCACTCCTGCCCACTCTCGGGGGCTCTTGCCTGCTGTTAAAGGTGGAAAAGGTAGAGAAACAAGAAGGAATTCTGAGCGGTTCAGTCAGACACGTTTAAAGCAAAAAGTTGGCTTTTCAGTTTCAGAATTTAAGCATGCGACGTATTTGATATTTTCAGCCAGTGACACTGAGCAGCACAAACCACAATTTATTTTACACAAAACAGCAAAGTACAAGACATGCCGAACACATGTGTCCTCATTCCTGCTTGTTTTTTGTTTTGTTTCATTTTTAATTCTAGCAGTAACATGGATCCACACTACCCCCTCACTCTGCGGCCCTGGACCTAATCCAGCTTGCCGCCTGCTTGTGTAAATAAAGTTCTGTAGGATCCTGGCTGCTACCCTTTGGTTATATGTTGCCTGTAGCCACTTTAGGGCTACAGTGACAGAGCTGAGTAGCTCAGAAGCCTGATCTGGCCCACAAAACTGAAAATGCTTGTTATTGAACCCCTTATAGAGAAAGCCTGACGCCTGCTCAGGGTGGTGAGAACTTTGACTTCTATCTTTGAGATTTTTAAAGTTCTAAGGGAAAAGTTAATGACTTCTCTATTGCTGTAATTCTTCACCCACTTAGGCCTCAACTCACTGGACATTTTACCCAGGTGGAACTTTGATGAAGAACAAGTCAACAAACTTTCCTTTGAAGGCTCCTTAGCTTGACTTCCAAAATAGATGCGATGAATGAAGAAGCAATTGTCATACAAGTGTGAGAAGCAGCCGGTACACATTTGAGGGGTGGACAAACTTCCTAGTTGTTAGGAAACGCAGATTAAAAGCGAAGACATACGCTGTGAGGTCGGCTTGGGGAAGGGATCAGCATGGTCACTATCACAGTTACAGCTGGGATCCAGCGTCCCTGAGAATGCGGGGGGAACGTACCTTCTAGGAAGACCGTTTGCGAAATGTGGCTGTCTTTTGGCAGCAATTATAGCTCAAAGCACTTATCCTAAAGTGGGCCAAGAAGTCTGTCTCCAGGGTACTTATTGCTTCATTGTATGAATCAATTGTGTGAAAAATTAGAAACAACTGAAGTGTCATACACAGGAATTGGATTAAAAAATTATGGAAATTCACATGATAGAATTCTGTGTAGCCTTTGGAAAGAATTATATCTGTTTGATATGGAAAGTTACCCAGGATATATTTTAAGTTAAAAGAAAAAGAAAGCAAGTTGCAGAATAATGTTAATAGCCTGATCACATTTTTGTAAGTCATAATTATGATTGTATTATACGTACCAGTGTATGCATAGAAAAGACCTGGAGAGCTGCGTATCAAGTACTTATTAACAATAGTTATCATCTGCGGGTGGGAGTATGAGAGACTTCTACTTTTCTAAAGTTTTAAACTTTTTAATGGGCATATATGACTGCGTTTACAGTGTAAAGTAATACAGCTTAACGTGAGACTTCACAAAGGCAAGAGGCTTCTTGTGTTTTACTCAGAGGAGAACTCCTTTAATGCCCACTTAGGGCTGTTTATTATTTTGTTAACAAAACTTGTTAGATCTAAGTGTGTGTGCTTCTCAGGGTGGCTGAGAGAGGAGAGAAGCCAGTGCAGACAGGGACGCACACAGAAACAGAGAAGGAGTGGACAGCCATCCACAGGGCTGCTGACTGAATGTTCATAAAAGCAAATCCTGTTCAGGCCTATTCAACATGCAGGAACCGGTTCTCTCCCCGAGAGGAGTGTGAGTGTGATGCTGTCCTAACGCTGTTGAAATGGGTCATAACTGGCCTGTGCTCAGTGAAGCAGGCAAAAGGGGGATGATGCACCTCAAAGTAAATTCTAGCCAAAAGGCCTAAAATAACTACAAAGAGACCAACGTTGAAACAGGAGATAAAAAAATATCTTAAGGCAAATGAAAATGGAGCCACAACATACCAGAACTATGGGATGCAGCAAAAGCAGTTCTAAGAGGGAATTTAATAGGAATAAATGCCTATATTAAGAAAAAAAGAAAAATCTAAATTAATCAACTCAACTTTATACGTCAGGGACTAGAGGCAAGAACAAACTAAGACCAAAGTTAGCAGAAGGAAGGAAATAACAAAGCCCAGAGCAGAAATATATGAAATTGAGATGAGAAAAGCAATTCAACTATCAAAACTAAGAGCTGCTTTTCGAAAAGATAAACAAGTTGACAAGCCTTTAGTGAGGCTAAGAAAAGTGAGAAAACACAAACAATATCAGAAATAAGGGACATTATAAATTGTTCCACAGAAATACAAAGGATCATAAGAGACTACTGTGAACAATTATGCATAAACAAATTGGATAACCTAGAAGAAATAGAGAAAACATACAACCTACCAAGACTGAATTAAGAATAGAAAATCTGAATAAATCAGTAATGAGTAAAGAGATTAAATCAGTAATCAAAAATCTCCCAAGAAAGAAAAGCCTAGGACCTGATGGCTTCACTGCTGAATTCTGTGAAACATTTTAAGAAGAATTAATGTTTAGTGGAGTATTTAGGGTTTTCTATATTAGGATCATGTTGTCTGCAAACACTTTTTCCTTTCTGATCTGGATGCCTTTTGCCTTTTATTTTTTTTCTTGCCTAATTCCTCTAGTTAGAACTTTGAGTTATTATGGTAGATAAAAGTGGCAAGAGTAGGCATCCTTATCTTGTTCCTGATATTATAAGAAAAGCTTACAACTTTTCAGATGTTAGTTGTTGGCTAACACACATGCCATATATATCTTTTTATTTTGTTGAGGTAAATTACTTCTATATCTAATTTATTTAGAGTTTTTATCATGAAAAGATGTTGAATTTTGAATTTCTTTTGAAAAGAATGTTTGAATTTATTTTGAAAAGATGCTGAAAAGAATTTCTTTTCAAATTCTTTCAACAAAATTAAGAAGAGGGAACACTTCCAAACTTATTTTACGAGACCAGCATTAGTCTGATGTTAAAGCCTGACAAAGACACTACTAGAAGAGAAAATTACAGGCTAGAATATCTGATGAAAGTAGGTGCAAGTCCTCAATAAAATATTAGCAAACCAAATACAGCAGCACATAAAAGGATTATATACCATTATTAAGGGAGTTTTGTCCCTCAGATGCAAGGATGGTTCAATATACCCAAGTCAGTAAATGTGATACACCACATTAACAAAATGGACAAAAACCATACAAGCATCTCAGTAGAGGCAGAAAATGCATTTGACAAAATTCAACATCTTTTCATGATAAAAGCTCTAAATAAATTAGATATAGAAGTAATTTACCTCAACAAA
This sequence comes from Colobus angolensis palliatus, assembly GCF_000951035.1. Taxonomy (NCBI): domain Eukaryota; kingdom Metazoa; phylum Chordata; class Mammalia; order Primates; family Cercopithecidae; genus Colobus; species Colobus angolensis. The sequence continues at coordinate 10,489,411 of NW_012118821.1, forward strand.
ATAAAAGACATATGGCATGTGTGTTAGCCAAAACTAACATCTGAAAAGTTGTAAGCTTTTCTTATAATATCAGGAACAAGACAAGGATGCCCATTCTTGCCACTTTTATCTACCATAATAACTGGAAGTTCTAACTAGAGGAATTAGGCAAGTAAAAGAAATAAAAGGCAAAAGGCATCCAGTTCAGAAAGGAGAAAGTGTTGTAGACAACATGATCCTAATATAGAAAACCCTAAATACTCCACTAACACATTGTTAGAATCAGTAAACAAATTCAGTAAAGTTGCAGGATACAAAATCTGCATACAAGAATCAGTTGCATTTCTGTATACTGACAATGAAATATCCAAGAAAGAAATTAAGAAAACAGTTCCATTTACAACAGCATCAAAAAGGTAAATTTCTTAGGAGTAACTTTTACCAAGGCAGTGAAAGATCTGTACACTGAAAACTATAAAACATTGATGAAAGAAATTGAAGAAGATGCAAACCAATGGAAAGATATTCAGTGTTCATGGATGGAAAGAATTAATATTGTTAAAATGTCCATACCACCCAAAATGATCTACAGATTCAATGCAATCCCCATAAAAATTCTAATGGCATTTATCCATAGAAACAGAAAAAACCGTCCTGAAATTTTTATGGAACCCCAAAATACCCTGAATAAGTAAAGCGACTTTGAGAAAGAAGAACAAAGCCTAAGACATTACATTTCCTAATTTCTTATCATAAGACTGCTGTAATAGAAACAGGATAGTATGACATTACAAATTGACATATAGACCAAAGGAACAGAATAGAAAGCTCAGAAATAAACCCACATGTGTATGGTCAACTAACCTTTGAGAAAGATACGAAGAATACACAATGGGAAAAAGATAGTCTCTTCAATAAATGGTATAGGTTGTGTATCCCTGATCTCAAAATTTGAAATCCTGAATGCTCCAAAATCTGAAACATTTTGAGCATGAATATGATGCCACAAGTGGAAAATTTTACACCTAATCTCATGTGGTGGGTTATAGTCAAAATGCAGGCCCGTGACACACAGTTTATTAAGCATCCCCGATGGGAAAATAATCCTCCCACCCCCTTCAGCTATAGGGTATCTTTTCTGCACACACCCAGATTTCCCCACACACCCCCACGAAGAGTAAGAAAATGTCATGTGTGCAGGCTGGATGTGCCAGTGGCAGGTTCCCCACAGTGTTCCACGTGGCCAAGACCTATGTGTGTTATTCACCATGTTTTTTGCTTATTCTTTGCATTTCTGTATACTGACAGTGAACTATCCAAGAAAGAAATCAGGAAAACTGTTCCATTTACAAATCAAGAAGAATAAAATTTTTAGGAATAACTTTTTACCAAACCAGTGAAACATCTGTACACTGAGAACTATAAACTATTGATAAAAGAAATTGAAGAAGATGCAAACAAATGGAAAAATGTTCGGTGTTCATGGATGGGGAAGAATTGTGTTCTTATGTGGTGTAAATATAGTGTTGAAAATGTCAAAAAGGTCAGCAGATACCCCTGTAAGTAATAGTGATACGAAAAAAAGGAAGCATTTGTATTTATCTATAGCACAGAAAGTCATGCTGTCGGAGAAACTGGACAGTGATGTAAGTGTGAAAAAGAAGAGTACCATGTTGGAATGATCACCATATATGAGTTGAAGAAACAGAAGGATAAAACGTTGAAGTTCTGTGCTGAAAGTAATGAAGAGACATTAATGAAAAATAGGAAAACACTGTATAAAGCAAAAAATGAAGATCGTAATTGTGTATTGAAAGAGTGGATTCATCAGCATTGCAGTGAACACCTGCCACTTAATGGAATACTGCTCATGAAACAAGCAAAGATCTATCATGATGAACTGAAAATTGAAGGGAACTATGAACATTCAACAGCCTGGTTGCAGAAATGTAAGAAAAGACACAGCATTAAATTTTAAAAGATGTGTGGTGATAAAACATCTGCTAATCACGAAGCAGTGAAGAAATTTATTGGCATGCTTGCCAAGCTCAAAACTGTTGAAAATCTCATGCCAGAACGAGTCTGTATTGCTGATGAAACATCACTGTTTTGGTGTTATTGCCCTGGAAAGACACCGACTTCAGCTGATAATAGAGCCCCTACAGTAATTAAGGATGTAAAGGAGAGAACAACTGTGTTAGGATGTGCTAACGCAGCAGGCACATGAAGTGCAAACCTGGCTGTGATAGGCAAAATCTTGTGCTCTTATTGTTTTCAAGGAGTGACTTTCTTACTATTCCATTATTCTAACAGAATGCATGGATCACCAGGAAAATCTTTTCTAGTTGATTTTACAAATATTTTATACCAATAGCTCATACTCACTTCTAGGAAGCTGGACTGGACAACAACTGTGAGATTTTGTTACTCCTTGACAACTGCTCTGTTCATCCTCCAGCTGAAATTCTCATCGAAAAGGATTTCTGTGTCATGTACTTTCCCCTAAATGTGACTTTATTAATTCAGCATTTGACCAGGGTATATTAGTCCATTCTCATGCTGCTAATAAAGACATACCTGAGACTGGGTAATTTACAAAGGAAAAGGGTTTAACTCACAGTCCCACATTGCTGGGGAGGCCTCAGGAAACTTACAGTCATGGTGGAACACAAAGAAGAAGCAGGCGCCTTCTTCACGGAGTGGCAGGACAGAGTGAGTGCAAGCAGGGGAAATGCGAGATGCTGATAAAACTATTAGCTCTCATGAGACTCACTCATTCTCACAAGAGCAGCATGGGAGAAATTGTCCCCATGATTCAATTATCTGCACCTGGTCCTGCCCTTCACATGTGGGGGCTGTGGGGATTATAATTCAGGGTGAGATTTGGGTGGGGACACGGCCAAATCATATCATTCTGCCCCTTCCCCATCCCAGATCTCACGTCCTCACATTCCAAAACACAATCATGACCTTCCAACAGTCCCCCGAAGTCTTATTCCAGCATTAACCCAAAAGTCCAAGTCCAGAGTCTCATCTGAGACAAGGCAAGTCCCTTCTGCCTATGCATCTGTAAAATCAAAAGAAATTTTGTTGCTTCCTAGATATAATGGTGGTACAGGCATTGGGTAAATACACCCATTGCCAATGGGAGACATTGGCCAAAACAAAGGGGCTACAGGCCCCAGGCAAGTTGAAGGTCCAATAGGGCAGTCATTAAACCTTAAAATTCCAAAATGATCTCCTTTGACTCCATGTCTCACATCCAGGTCATGCTGATGCAAGAGGTGGGCTGCCAGATTCCTTGGCCAGCTCTGCCACTGTGGCTTCACAGGGCACACCCCTCTGGCTGCTTTCATGGGCTGGCATTGAGTGTCTGCAGCTTTTCCAGGCGCACAGTGCAAGCTGTTGGTGGATCTACCATTCTTGGATCTGGAGGACGGTGGCCCTCTTCTCACAGTTTCACTAGGCTGTCCTCCAGTGGGGCACTGTGTGTGGGGGCTCCGACCCCACACTTCCTTTATGCACTACCCTAACAGAGGTTCTTCATAAGGGCTCTGCCCCTGCAGCAAACTTCTGCCTGGACATCCAGACATTTTCATAAATCCTCTGAAATCTAGGCAGAGGTTTCCAAACCTCAATTCTTGACTTCTTTTCACCCATAGGCTCAGTACTATGTGGAAGCACCAAAGCTTGGGGCTTACACCCTCTGAAGCAATGGCCTGAGCTATACCTTGGCCCCTTTTAGTCACAACTGGAGCAGAAGCAGCTGGGATGCAGGGCAGCATGTCCCAAGGCTGCACAGAGCAGGGGGGCCCTAGACCTGGCCTGTGAAACCATTTTTTTCTCCTAGACCTCTGGGCCTGTGATGGGAGCAGCTTCCATGAAGGTCTCTGACATGGCTCAGAGAAATTTTCTCCATTGTGTTGGTGATTAACATTTGACTTCTTGTTACTTATACAAATTTCTGCAGCAGGCTTGAATTTCTCCCCAGAAAATGTTTTTTTTCTTTTCTGTCACACAGTCAGACTGCAAATTTTCCAAACTTTTATGCTCTGCTTCCTCTTGAATGCAGTTCCACTTAGAAATTTCTTCTGCCAGATACCCTAAATCATCTCTCTCAAGTTCAAAGTTCCACAGATCTCTCAGGTGAGGGCAAAATGCCACCAGTTTATTGGCTAAAGCATAGCAAGTGACCATTACTCCAGTTCCCAACAAGTTCCTCATCTCCATCTCAGACCACCTCAGTCTGGACTTTATTGTCCGTATCACTGTAAGCATTTTGGTCAAAGCCATTCAACAAGTCTGTAGGAAGTTTCAAACTTTGCTACATCTTTTTGTCTTGTGAGTCCTCCAAGTCTCTAGGAAGTTCCACACTTTTCCACATTTTCCGATCTTCTGAGCCCTCCAAACTGTTCCAACCTCTGCCTGTTACCCAGTTCTAATGTCACTTTCACATTTTTGGGTGTGTTTACGACAGTGCCCCACTCTCTGCAGTACCAATTTACTGTATTAGTCTGTTCTCGTGTTGCTAATAAAGACATAGCTGAGACTGGGTAATTTATAAAGAAAAAGGGGTTCAATGGACTTACAGTTCCACATGGCAGGGGAGGCCTTACAATCATGGTGGAAGGTGAAGGAGGAGCAAAGGCACATCTTACACAGCATCAGGCAAGAGGGTGTGTGCAGGGGAACCGCCCTTTATAAAACCATCGGATCTCATGAGACTTATTCACTGTCATGAGAACAGCATGGGAAAAACCTGTCCCCATGATTCCATCACCTCCCACCACACCCGTCCTCCAACCAAATTACAATTTAACATGAGATTTGGGTGAGAACACCAAGCCAGGCCTTTATCAGTATTGGCCTTGGCAATGATCTTTTGGATAAGACAGAAAAGCACAGGCAGCAAAAGCAAAAATAAACAAATGAGAGTACATCAGATTTAAAAGTTTCTGCACAGCAAAAGAAACATTGGCAAAATGAAAAGCAGTGTACGGAGTGGAAGGAACCATACATCCAATAAGGGGTTACTATCTAAAATATATAAAGAACTCATACAACTCAATAGCAAGCAAACAGAATAACCCAGTTTAAAAATGAGCAAAGGACCTGAATAGACATTTTTCTAAAGAAGACGTATAGATATCCAATAGACATATGAAAAGGTGCTCAGTGTCACTAACTATCGGAAAAACGGAAATCAAAACCACAGTGAGACATCACCTCACACCTTTTAGGATGACCAGTATGAAAAAGACGAAAGATAAGTCTTGGGAAGAATGTGGAAAAAAGGAAACACTTTTATATATTCAAGGTGGGAATGAACAAAATGGAAAACAGTCTGGAGGTTCCTCAAAAATTAAAAATAGAACTACAGCCCAGCAGTCCCACTTCTGGCTATATATCCAAAGGAAATGAAATCAGTAGCTCAAAGAGATCCCTGCACCTCCATGTCAATGGCAGCTTTATTCACAGTAGCCAAGATGTAGAAAATACATAATAGTCCATTTGACAGATGAAGGGTTAAAGAAATTTTGGTAGATACATATAGAGTGGAATGTTATTCAGTCTTTACAAAGAAGGCAGTTCTGCCATTTGAAACAATATGGATGAACCTGGAGGACATTGTGCTAAGTAAAATGAGACAGAAAGAGACAAATACTGCACGATCTCACCTACCTGTGGAATCTGAAAGTCAAACCCCTAGAAAGGAAGAGTACAATGATGGTTACCAGAGGCTGGTGGGAGAGGTTGGAAAGTGGGAGGTGTTGGTCAAAGATTGGGAACATTCACCTTATAAGATGAATACATTCTGGACACCTCACGTACAGCATGAGAACTATAGTTAATAATAATGTGTACTTGAAATTGGCTAGGAGAGTGCATCTTAAGTGTTCGCATGACAAAAAAGGGGGTTAACTATATGAGGTGATGGATATGTTACTTAGTATCATTGTGGCAGTCGTTTCACAACGTATGTGCCTATCATCACATCACACTGTGGCCAGGCGTGGTGGCTGATTTCTGTAATTCCAGCACTTTGGGAGACTGAGACAGAAGGATTGCCTGAGCCCAGGAGTTCGAGACTAGCCTAGGCAATGCAGGGAGATCTTGTCTTTACAAAAAATTTAAAAATTAACCAAGCATGGTGGCATGTGCCTGTGGTCCCAGCTACTTGAGAGGCTGAGGTGGGAGGACTGCTTGGACCCAGGAGGTCAAGGCTGCAGTGAGCTGTGATCGCACCACTGCACTCCAGCCTGGGTGACAAAGCAATACCGTGACACCCACACACCACAGTGTACTACCTAAATACACACAAATTCCATTTGTCAAGGACACTTCAGTAAATCTAGGAGGAAAAAAACCCCAATAATATGATCTGAAGCAGTATTTTCCAAATGTGTTTTGACTGGACCTACAGATAGTTTTACATAATGACTGCCCCCACACATCTATATGCACGTAACTGAAATATACTGTTCACAAGGGAGTACTCACATTGAAAACCTGTGGCACACTGTGCTCCACTCCATTCCACGCCAGCCTTGTGCTGGCCCTGGCGCCCTGATGTGGCTTCATGGCTCGTCACAGGCTGCAGCCCCCAGCGGAGGAGCTCCGGTGCTGGGATTCACGATATCTCATGAACCCTTAGGCAGCCCTTGGAGTAGGCAAGTTCCTCTTCAGATGTAGCAGGGGTTCCGGCAGGTTGTGGCATTGCCGGTGGCATTGCCAGCAGGGACTCAGGTGAGCCCGACGTTCAGACTCAGTAGGTCCAGTGCCGTTACTGAGGGAGCTTGCATTTGAATTAGGGAGACGTCCATGTCGGGATGTTGAAGGACTGCGTGTGGTGGGGAGAAGTCTTGTTGGAGCAGTGATCCCTGGGCAGCTAAGCCTCTGCCAGAGTGGCAGAAAACTTTCACACAGGGCTGCCTCTTCCTGGCCATGTATGGGGCAGGCAGTGTGCCTTGATCATGGGGCCCTGCAGTGGAGCCTGGAGCCTCGTGATAGTCCAGCCAGCCACCTCTGGTCCTTTGAGGTGAAGCCTGTTTGGCAGTCAGGGCTGGTTGGACAGACAGGCGTGCAGCACCCAATTCTGAATCTTTCTGGTTGAGCAACCCAACATGTAAAGTAAGGCGGATGTGACAGTATTCCACGTAAAGCGGGGCGCGTGGTGGGAGCTCCGTAAGTTCCAGTTGCCGTTACGGCGTGGTTGAAGCTGACTTCCTGTTGGAAGTAGCACTTGAGCTTAAGACTCTGTCTGGATGGTGAGTCCTTAAAGTAAGACACTGTATGTTTTCTTGTTTTAATAATGGCAGACAGCAAATACAGGCCGAGATGGGACCAGGCAGAGACTACAGGGAGACAAATTTAGCCGATAAGATGGGAATCAGGCAAGTGGTGTCTCCAGACAACCTGGAATGAAATAACAAACCCATGGCCAGATCTTAGGTTAGACTGAAGAAAAGGCAACACAACAGACATTAAAAAGTACAATTCACGGGTGGATCACGAGGTCAGGAGATCGAGACCATCCTGGCTAACACGGTGAAACCCCGTCTCTACTAAAAAATACAAAAAACTAGCCGGGCGAGGTGGCAGGCGCCTGTAGTCCCAGCTACTCGGAGGCTGGGGCGGGAGAATGGCCTAAACCTGGGAGGTGGAGCTTGCAGTGAGCCGAGATTGCGCCACCGCACTCCAGCCTTGGAGACAGAGCGAGACGCCGTCTCAAAAAAAAAAAAAAAAAGTACAATTTAGTGAACTTTGTTTTGCGTTTAGAGTTTGAGAATGATAGAGAGGTGTAACTACTCCAAAGGTTTGTTCCCAGGATGGTTCTCGTGGATGGAAGAGGCGAGTACCACGGAGGAGCACTTTCTGCTTGATACATGGGGAATTTAGGGGTCACACGGGATGTGTGGTTGGAGCTGGGGAGTCCACTGGACAAACCGGTTCTGGCTTTGTGCACAGGCATGCCGCCATGTCGTTCCAGCCCTTGGAACAGGTGTGGGCAGGTTTGGGAGGAGGAGCATAGAGAGAACAGAGGGCAGGTGTCCACCCTGGGGGCCACCTGCGGGGCTGCACCTTGACCTGGCCCCAGCAGCCCCTTGCGAATTGATTCACAAGCAAAACCTCTTTTTTAATGAGACACTTTGGATACTGAGTAGCAAACCCTTTCCGTGGGGTTCTAAGGCGAACCAGTCTTCACTGAGTTGTGCTTGATACACAGACTTTTTCTAAGTTTATTTTTTATGCATTTAAGAATGCACAGAACATCCTCACATACTCAGAGGGGGTGGGATGAATTCTTCCCTCCTCCTTCGTCAGCAGGCAGTTTACTAAGGGCCTCTTAGGTGCCCGTCACAGCCTGCGCTGGCTGTTTGCATGTTCTCATGAGTGGGAGGAGCGAGCTCGTTGCCCGCACATTCGAGAGTCTGGCCAGGAACGTGGGTGCCGGTGGTGACCCAGGTTCTGCATGTGTGGGGCTGTGCAGGCTGCCACCTGGGAAGGACCAGGGAAAGTCCCAGCGACCTTTGCGGATCCGTCAACTCCGGCGGGGGGAAGTGGTGTTTTGCCAAGGCCTGAGAATGTGCAGGCAGAGTGATAGGAAATAGGCCACATCTCTCTTCGTCATCATCTGCAAACTACGCATTTTATTGTGAGCGATGTGCCCTTCCAGCTTCAGCCCTGGTCCTGTGAAGAATAATCCATCTCACCAGTCTCAGGCTTCTGCAGTTTATAGGCGCCTGAGGCTCCTGGGCTCAGATTCTTCTGAATTGTCTTTCTTGACCCTTTCCCTCTTTGCCTTGACATTTATCTCTTAACAAGAAACAGACACACACAACTGTGATTGGTTAGGGAACCACCCGTCACTACTCTGCAGACATGTAGCCACCACCCATGGCTGTGTTTCCAGAAACCCACAAAGCTTCTGTTTGTGTAGTTGGTTTCCTAGACTTCTAGCAAGATGATGTCTCAATCTGGTCTCTCTGAAAGCTAAGCCACGATGTCATCACGCACCCATCTCCCCAGGTGACAGGTTTTCAGTCTGTCTGGCAGTCACTCTTCAGGGCCCTCCATGCCCAGGCCTCCCTCCTACAGACTCAGTCAGTACCGAGGCTCAAGTGCCATGTGACCTTCCTCCATTTCCTTGTGCTCTTCGCAGACTTCATCACAACCTTACAATGTTCTCTGTGATCTTCAGAACCCAAGAAGCATTTCTTGAAAACTTCACCTGTGAGAACTTGAAGCCAGGTTATTTTATAAAGCAAATCAATATTACCTCCTGTACTCTTTAAGCCTTTTTTTTTTGCTTCTTTTTGAGTTATAGTTTTTCTTCATAGATCTAAAAAGTTACTTATAGAGCCATTTGAAACTCATTTTATTGTTTCCTCTGATAATATGACTGAGAAATATGAGCTTTTTCATGGAGAAGTATATCCCTTGGCCCACACCAAGGCAGATATAAAATCAGTAGCATGCAGAGAAAGTGAGTGGAGTAGCACACCATGATTTCCTGCAGGAAATACCCTCCTCTCCCCCACTTCTTTTATTCCACGCCTGGAGCAAAACTAGACTAAGGTGACCCATTTTCTTCTAGCCAGGGGAAGAAGGCGTTGCGGTGATATGTCTGCAGGGAGAGCGTCTTTTAGAGCACATGCTCCTCTTAAGTGCAGGATGCTGTGCTGCTGGATGTGCATGTAGAGGCCAATGTTTGATTCGGCTTTGAATCTCTGCCACTTTGGAATTGGCATCCATTCAAATGCATATGTGTCTTGCTAAGCAAAAACAAAAAACAAAAAACAAAAAAAACCGCGAGGGGATTTGGGAAACAAGTTTTCAGGAGCACTGATTATGACCATCAGCTCCCTAGGACATGAAATGGATGCTTCAGAATGTCCCAGAGCTGTCCGTGGCCATCATGTGCATGTGCACCTGACTCTGTAAATGCTCTAGAGTGTAGTATGGCCATTGTGTGCATATGTCCTCAACTGACTGAATGCTCTAGAGTGTACCTCAGCCACATTGTGTGCGTGTGTTCTTGACTCACTGTGAATGCTCTAGAGTGTGCCTTGGCCATTGTGTACATGTGTTCCATACTCACTGTGAATGTTCTAGAGTGTACCGCAGCCATTGTGTGCGTGTGTTCCTGACTCACTGTGAATGCTCTAGAGTGTACCTCAGCCATTGTGTGTGTTCTTGACTCAATGTGAATGTTCTAGAGTGTACCTCAGCCATTGTGTGCATGTGTTCGATACTCACTGTGAATGTTCTAGAGTGTACCGCAGCCATTGTGTGCATGTGTTCTTGAGTCACTGTGAATGTTCTAGAGTGTGCCTCAGCCATTGTGTGCATGTGTTCCATACTCACTGTGAATGTTCTAGAGTGTACCTCAGCCATTGTGTGCATGTGTTCGATACTCACTGTGAATGTTCTAGAGTGTACCGCAGCCATTGTGTGCGTGTGTTCTTGACTCACTGTGAATGTTCTAGAGTGTACCTCAGCCATTGTGTGTGTTCTTGACTCAATGTGAATGTTCTAGAGTGTACCTCGGCCATTGCGTGCATGTGTTCCGGATTCACTCTGAATGTTCTAGAGTGTGCCTCAGCCATTGTGTGCGTGTGTTCTTGACTCACTGTGAATGCTCTAGAGTGTACCTCGGCCATTGTGTGCATATGTTCCATACTCACTGTGAATGTTCTAGAGTGTGCCTCAGCCATTGTGTGCGTGTGTTCTTGACTCACTGTGAATGTTCTAGAGTGTACCTCGGCCATTGTGTATGTTCTTGACTCAATGTGAATGTTCTAGAGTGTACCTCGGCCATTGCGTGCATGTGTTCTGGATTCACTCTGAATGTTCTAGAGTGTACCTCAACCATTGTGTGTGTTCTTGACTCAATGTGAATGTTCTAGAGTGTACCTGAGCCATTGCGTGCTTGTGTTCCTGACTCACTGTGAATGCTCTAGAGTGTGCCTCGGCCATTGTGTGCTTGTGTTCCTGACTCACTGTGAATGCTCAAGAGTGTACCTCGGCCATTGCGTGCATGTGTTCTGGACTCACTCTGAATGTTCTAGAGTGTACCTTGGCCATTGTGTGCTTGTGTCCTCAACTGACTGTGAATGCTCTAGAGCGTACCTTGGCCATTGTGTGTGTTCTTGACTCAATGTGAATGTTCTAGAGTGTACCTCGGCCATTGCGTGCATGTGTTCCAGATTCACTCTGAATGTTCTAGAGTGTACCTCAGCCATTGCGTGCTTGTGTTCCTGACTCACTGTGAATGTTCAAGAGTGTACCTCGGCCATTGTGTGCTTGTGTCCTCAACTGACTGTGAATGCTCTGGAGCGTACCTCGGCCATTGTATGTGTATGTTCCAGACTCATTGTGAATGTTCTAGAGTGTACCACGGTCATCGTGTGCATGTGCACCTGACAATAAATGCTCTAAAATGTACCACAGCCATTGTGTGCATGTGTCCTCAACTCACTGTGAATGCTCTAGAGTGTACCATGGTCATGGTGCGTGTGTGCACCTGACTCTGTAAATGCTCTAGAATGTACCACAGCCATCATATACATGTGCACCTGACTCACTTTGAATGCTCTAGAGTGTACTTCGGCCACTGCCACTGTATGTACCTGACTCTATAAATGCTCTAGAATGTACTACAGCCATTGTGTGCGTGTACCTGACTCTCAATGCTCTAAAATGTACCATGGCCATTGTGTGCGTGTGTCCCCACTCACTGTGCATACTCTAGCGTGTACCTCAGCCATTGTGTGCGTGTGTTCCTGACTCTATAAATGCTCTGGAATGTCCTATGGCCATTGTGTGTGTGCACGCCTGACTCATTTTAAATGCTCTATGGCAGTAGTCCCCAACATTTTCAGCACCAGGGACCAGTTTCGTGGAAGACAATTTTTCCATGGACCAGGGTGGATGGTTTCGGGATGAAACTTCCACCTCAAATATCAGGCATTAGATTCTCATAAGGAGTGCACAGCCTAGATCCCTCACGTGCACAGTTCACAACAGGGTTCCTGCTCCTGTGAGAATCTAATGCCTCCTGATTTGACAGGAGACAGAACTCAGGCTGTAATGTCACTTGCCCAGTCCTCACCTCCTGCTGTGTGGCCACTTCCTTACAGGACATGGATTAATGCCAGTCCATAATCCTAGGGTTGGGGACTCTTGCCCTGAGAATGTACTTGGGCCATCATGTGCCCGAGTGAATGCTGTGAATGCTACATTGAATGCTCTAGAGTGTACCAGATGCAGGTTGTGCACCTGACTCACTGTGAATGTCTAGAGTGTACCAGAGCCATGCTGGGTGTGCACCTGACTCACTCTGAGTGCTCTAGAGTGTACCAGGATCATGTTGGGTGTGCACCTGACTCACTGTGAATGTCTAGAGTGTACCAGAGCCATGC
>NW_012118821.1:10502234-10504518 GCF_000951035.1 Colobus angolensis palliatus
TGGGTGTGCATCTGACTCACTGAATGCTCTAGAGTGTACCAGGATCGTGTTGGGTGTGCACCTGACTCACTGTGAGTGCTCTAGAGTGTACCAGGGCCGTGTTGGGTGTGCCCCTGACTCATGTGTATTTAGCATTGCTCTTGAGGGGTTGGGGAGTGAAACCTCCTTTACTGCCTGGGAGTGGCCATGGGGGTTTCTCAGCTTAGGTGACAGTCGCACTCTGTGGGGTGTATCAGGGTAGCCAGTGGGGCCTCTGAAGATTCTCATGTGGGGCCTGGAAGTGGTATCTCAGACTGGTACCATGCAGGGTCTTGCTGGTTGTAGCCTTTTTGTGACACGTGGTTTCTGAATATCTGCCATCAGATTTGACCCGTGATGCTGGTGTCTGCCTCCCTCTATGGAGCATGTTGCTTCACAGAGGGCGGCTTCAGATTCTTCACTAATCTCCAGTGGTATATAACATACACCTCTTTGTACAGTGCTTTTACATGAGTTTAACTCAATTTTTAAAAAAAATTTGGATTAAAATCTTAGCTATCTGAAATATTTAGGGTTATTCTTTTTAATTTTTTTATGTTAATTGACAAATTGCAATTGTATGAGGTTACTTTTCTTGAGTTTTATTAAGCACCTATGTTTAACCTCAATAACATTAAAACATTTAGATGAAAACTTTTCAAAACGTATTTTGATGTTTACTACTTTTTAGCTAGAACTTCCTGCAGGTAAACCCCAGTGATTCTTGGCCATGACTAAGAACAGTTCCTTCCACAAACTAAGACAGTGCTGCTCTTACCGCTTTGTGAGTACACGCTAGTGTTTCAAATTCCATCCAAAACCAACTGCCCTGGGTTATGGAGTCTTATCAGTTCCTGTATTTTGGTTCCTTTCCCCCAATCTATTTTGCTCTGAATTAATAATCTTTTATAGCTTGCTGAATCACCTACATTTCTGTTTAGAGCCACCCCTTTTCCCTCCTCGTCCACAATTTTGTTCTCTTGTGGATTTAGAAACCAGATGATGACACAGGTTGGAACTGTGGGCAGTTGGAAGGGGCACCCTTATCTTCTGAGGAAGGGCTTGAGGATGCTGCTCTTTAAAACACGGTGTTCGAAGCTTCAGAGTTGTCCAGAGGCCTTTAAAACATTGCCTCATTCTAGAGTTGTTGGCTCTTTTCCAAATCCAAATGTACCAACGGTTATAACTAAATTTATTTTAAAATAGTCTCATTTGTTAATATGACATCTTCACTCTTACCTGGAATTCTTCACTCTTAGAATTCATCGACAGGTGTTAAGTATTGTGTGCCTCAAAGGTTGCCGGTCATTGTGGGGAACACAGAAGAGTTTTAATATGTGGGTTGTATGATTCAGAAACCTTTGCTCTATTTAGAGACACTGTAGTCAAATATTCATGGCACCAAAGGAGGCAGCCAAGATTGGTGTTTGTGCATTATTAAAACTGGTCTATGGGAAACATATGGATAACTTATGAGCTCTTAACTTTGATTCATAATTAGGTAGTCTTTGACATCAGACTGGCCAGTTCTCATCCTGCCATGTGTGAGTTAGTTGGGAAGGGAATCTCTGCCTTTCTGGAGCTTCTACTAAAGACCCCAACTGTCTTGGTGCTGATGTAGACTGCATCTTGCTGGTCCCACTCTGAGAAGTCACTGGCACTGCACTCGCTGGCATAGCCCACACGGATACTCCTTGCTCCAGCCTTTTGCTTGCTTGTTTTTGGTGGGAAGCCCATGTGAGTTCTAAGTGAGATCTCCTGGGGAGCTTATGAATCCATCTAAATTTACTGCCCGTCATATAGAAAATGTTCCACACGGGGTCAGTGTATTACCCCACCAGCACAAGATCTGTGGGCTGCCCGTGACATCCTTCTCTCCCTGCATTCCTTTTGTTCCTTGGAATTCATTGTCAAGCTGTTCGAACTCTACCTGTGTTTACCTGCAATAACTGGGCTATGGAGAGAAGTGTCATCATTTTGCTCCAAACAAGTATCTTCACCATTAGGATCAGCCATTGTCTTAACTGGATGTGAGCAGTGGGTTTTGGAGCAGGTTTTTCAGCATCCTAGCGATAGAGTTTTTGTCTTGTTTACTACATATTATGTGTTTATTATGATTTTGATTAGATAAGAGACAATAAACTCTTGGTCTAATGTAGGTGTGATGTGCCTTTGATCACAGTACTGTGAGCTTTCTGTGTGTTCCTTAAGCTACAAATGAGAAAGAGATTGTGGTTTTGAATGATGTTAATGTGATTACAAGTAA
>NW_012118821.1:10504822-10512237 GCF_000951035.1 Colobus angolensis palliatus
GGAGCTTGCAGTGAGCTGAGATCCGGCCTCTGCACCCCAGCCTGGGTGACAGAGCGAGACTCTGTCTCAAAAAAAAAAAAAAAAAGACATAGTGTAGTACCTTAATGATGTCTTTAATTACTCACATGTTAAAGCACATGGAATGAAATTCCCTTCTTTGTAAATAAGTGTTTAAGAATTTCACCAGAGAAAACAAAGATCCATATTTGTGACCACACTGAAAAATTCTTGGTCTCTTTATGGCTTTATTGCAAAGGTGAGAGGATTTTGGTCTTTGTCCAGTAACTGAATACACATTGTATCATTTAGGATGGCTTTGGCTGCAGATAATGGGAAACTGTGGCTCCAACTGGCTCAAACATTAGGAAATGGCCTCACGTCACAGGCAGGGCAGACCCTGAGCCTGGTGTGGCCGGTAGCAGCTCCTCTGCCCTGCTCTAAACTCTGTCCTCCCATCTCCTCCAGTATTTTGCCATTATCCTTGCGTGCCTAAGGAGATCGCTGCAAAGGATGTGGGCATCCTGTGCAAATCACCTTCTCCCCTCTATCTCCCTAAGACTCTCCACCCTCCAGCCCCCACAGGCCTCCCTCACATCTCGTTGGCCACTGCTGGTCAGTGTCCATTTCTTAGTTCCTGATGAAGCCCACGTTGGTGAGTGTCTTAGCTTGGGCTGCCAGAAAAAGTGCCACATACTGGGTGGTGTCAACATGAAAATGTGTTCCTGGGACGGGAAGTCCAGGATCAAAGTGCTGGCTGGTTCATTTCCTGGTGAGGACTCCCTTCCTGATGTGTAGACAGCTGCCTTCTCGCTGTGTCCTCACGTGATGGAGAGAGACAGAGGAAGCCTGCCCTCCAGGCCTCTTCGTCTCTTCTTATGAGGGCATGAGTCCCATTGCAAGGGCCCTACCCTCATGACCTCCTCTAACCCTAATCACCTCCCAAAGGTTCCATTTCAAGTATAGGCAGTCCCTGACTTATGGCTTCTTGACTTTACAGTGGCATGGAAGCACTATGCATTTGTAGAAATTGCATTTCAAGTCCCATACAACCATTCTACCTTTCACTTTCAGTGTGATATCCAATCCATTACATGAGATATTCAGCACTTTCTTATAAAGGAGGTCTTGTGTTGGATGATTTTCCCAGCTGTAGGCTGATGTGAGTGTTGTGAGCGTGTTTAAGGTAGGCTAGGCTGGCTCTGACGATGAGTGGGCTCTGACATTCACTGCATTTTCAGCTCACGGGGTTTTAAACTTATGATGGATGTGGGGACATAGCCCCCGTGTACATCAAGGATCATCTGCAGCGTCACACCGGGTAGGGGGCTAGGACTTCCACACATGAATCTGGGGAGGGGGGCACAATTCAGTCCATAACAGTGAGACAATAAAAGTGTTGTCAGGCATTGCCAGATGACAGTGTAATAAATACTCTAGCGAGTACAGGCCAGGAACAGAGTCCCTGCGTCACGAAGAATGTGTATCACAGCTCTTAGCTACCAGCCTGGGTATCTCAAATGTTTATGTTAACATTGGGCACTTCTCTTTCTCTTAGTGTCGTGTGGGAGCCAATGGGAGATGGGAAGAAAATCATTTCATTGGCCGATAACCACATCCTGCTGTGGGATTTACAGGAAAGCTCAAGCCAGGCTGTGGTAAGTCGAAGGAACAACACAGCATTTGTTTTTGTATTTTTAAACGAAACCGCACGTTCTCACTCATAGGTGGGAACTGAACAATGAGAACACTTGACGCAGGGTGGGGAACACCACACACCAGAGCCTGGGATGGCGGGAGCGGGGAGGGATAACATTAGGAGATACACCTAATGTAAATGATGAGTTAATGGGTGCAGCACACCAACATGGCACATGTATACATTTGTAACAAACCTGCACGTTGTGCACAGGTACCCTAGAACTTAAAGTATAATAAAAAATAATAAATACATAAATAAATAGGGCCTTTGGGCTGAATTCAGAATATAATTCTTGATTCACAACAGTTTAGAATTTTGACCTTAGTGAATGAACAGACTGAATCATCAGTCAAAGAACTGAGTGATGGGGTCTTTCAGGTGAAGGCCGTTTAGATGTCACTCAGGGCTTGTGAGATAGGACCCACACAACCCGGTTGTTTGCAAAACATCTGCCTTTTGCTGCACTTTGAGCACAAGAGGGAGTGGGATGCCCAGGAGCATTTTCTACTGTTTCAAGCGTGCTGTCCTTTTGATGAATGGATTCTTAAAGTATATTTGGGTACAATCATACTCTAAGTAGGAGCAGTTATAACATTTTAATTTCATAGTGGTGCCTCGCTCTTTTCATGTATTTGCATGAGTTATGAAAATAACGTTTAGCACTTTGTTTGGGTTGAGTTTTGCTTTTAAATATGTATCGTTTGAATACTTTGTCTCTCACAGAGTGAATATTAATATATATTTTTCATATTTGATTTCTTAAAATTTTCTGCTTTAAAATGTGGTTTTTACATGCATTCATAATTTCATTGCGTTTGTTTATGTCAGAGTAACCACTTTAGAAAAGAGAAAAGGGAAGGACTTTGAACTGACAGCGCTCACAGTGTCATTTATGCCTCGGGGGCCGCGTTGCCTACACACCATCAAAGGGATCGCGCAAGCATCCATTGGATAGATTTCTCCAGTGATGGCCTCATCTTATATTTATTTGTTTCTAACGTGTTTTTTTAGCTTTCTCCCTCATGGTGCCTTAGAATATTAATAAGTCCTTTCCTCACCCCTCTAGGCTGACGAGGTGGCATGAATAATGGTCCATCATTATTAATAGGTGGCACAGAAGTAAGACTTAAACATATTAAACGTCCTGTTAAAGCTTTAAACCTCTGAATGGACAAAAGGGAGTCTCACAGCCTTCACTGTGGAATTAAGTGGTGGGCATTCACCCAGAGCCTCAATGGTATTTAAGGAAGAGATTGATTATTTTTATGAGAAACTTTAAATATAAGGCATAGCTTCATATCTTGGAGTAGAATGCAAATTTCACACAAACTTTTAAGATAAAACAGGAAACTTGAATCGTATTTCATGCCTGAGATGGACCCCTGTGGACCACACCTGCAGGCCGGGGAGATATATTCACAGTCTCCCACCTTCCGGGAGATTTGGCAGAGTCCTGGTCATGGTCGAAGGCGATGCCTTCCTTGTCCCTTCCCTGTCTGCGTTTTCGCAGGGCATTCCTATGTAACTGTAAACTGCCAGGAAGGAAGAAAATGCTTTCCTATTGAAACGCCAGGCTCATGGTAGGCTTTAGGCAAGACACTTGGGCAGAGGGCCCAGCTCCTTGTGTAGACACCTGGGGAGAGGGCTCTGCTCCTGGTGCAGACACTTAGGCAGAGGGCTCCACTCCTGCTGTGGAGACTTAGGCAGAGGGCTTCACTCCTGGTGTAGACACTTGGGGAGAGGGCTCAGCTCCTGGTGCAGACACTTGGGGAGACGGCTCTGCTCCTGGTGCAGACACTTGGGCAGAGGGCTCAGCTCCTGGTGCAGACACTTGGGCAGAGGGCTCAGCTCCTGGTGCAGAACACTTGGGCAGAGGGCTCAGCTCCTGGTGCAGACACTTGGGCAGAGGGCTCAGCTCCTGGTGCAGAAACTTGGGGAGAGGGCTCTGCTCCTGGTGTAGACACTTGGGCAGAGGGTCTCGCTCCTGGTGTAGACACTTGGGGAGAGGGCTCAGCTCCTGGTGTGAGAAGAGCTGGCTGGAGCCTTCTGCACACCTACTGTGCTCGCCATCTCAGGGAGGTTGCCAGGGAGAAAGGAAACCCCAAGTCCCATACGTTAGGACGCGGCAGGTTCTCATCCGCCCCAACTTTGCAGACCTATTCTGTAATCAGACTGTCAACACATCTTCAGAGCCTCGGTCATCTCCAATGGATTTCATGGTAAGGTGATTAATCTGTAACTTATTTTCTGCAGAGATCAATTTAGTTTTCTCTCCCCCTTTTTTATCCACTGTCAGCAGTTCTGTCAATATCACTTTGTGACCCTCCACTACAGTATTTAATACAGAAACCTTCCTATCGATTTCAGCCATCTTCACACCCAGCTTCTCAATGTTTTTTTATGGTTTGAGGATGTTGCCTTCTGTGGTGAATCTAATCTCATGCTCACTGCATCATTACCTTTTGCAATTAAATCGGAGATTCCTTGCCATTTATAATCATTAGCAGAACTCGGGGAGGCCTGGAGTGGAAGGTTCCATGGGGGCCACAGACCCCAGTGAGGGCAGAGGGATGGCCGCCCTGTGTCTGTGCTTGCTCATTCATCTTCGCCTCTCCCAGCTTTCACTCGCCATGAAATAAATAGCTTCTGTCAAGGAGCCGACAGTAAGCCAGAAGAAGGAAGCTTGCGTGAGGATTCGCTGCCACCTCTGCCTTCTGTTCACGCAGGAGAGCAGGAGCTCCTTGAAGGTGGCCATCTAGAGAGTGCCATCTGCTTGGCGTGACACACAGCACCTCTTCGAAGGAAGGGAGTGTGCTTCAGGAGCAGTGTTTCTGTTGGAAAGTTTCTAATCAGAGGTTTAAAATGTACCGCAAGAGGATCAGATAAACCAACATAAGCTGGGGGGTGCTCCTAGCGACAGCAGCAATGCCACGTTCAGGGTGCCTGTAAATGCAAACAGCCTTTGTGTTTTGGGGACCAAGAGAAGCCGAGTTTAATGTCAGGGCTCGTGGGGAGGGGCTCAGAACTTGGTGGGCGGTTGGTGGGTTCTGTGGCCCCTTGCCAGTGCACCTTGGAAAGCCTGTTCTGTTTTCATCTTTCTTGTTCTCCAAACTGGAAGAGACGCGGTGCAGAGGAAAGAAAGAAGCTTGTTTTGTTAAAGTGGAGACTTCGTGTGTAGAACCCGACCACTGGTTCCAACGGCCACCCTCCTGTTCACAGCAACGTGCCCATAGGTGGATTCAATTGTCTTTTTATTTCTGGTATTTTATTAAAATTGTATTTATTTATCTTTACACTTTATTTTAGGTTCAGGGGTACATGTGCAGGTTGTGACGTAGGTAAATTGCATGTCACAGGGGTGTGGTGTGCAGATGACTTCATGACCCAGGTAATAAGCACAGCACCGATGGGGAGTTTACAGTCTTCGCTCCTCCCATCCTCCACCCAAACTATGCTCTCACTTAGAAGTGGGAGCTAGGCCAGGCATGGTGGCTCATGCCTGTAATCCCAGCACTTTGGGAGGCTGAGGCAGGTGGATCACCTTACATCAGGAGTTCAAGGCCAGCCTGGCCAACGTCGTGAAACCCCGTCTCTACTAAAAATAGAAATAAATTAGCCAGGTGTGACACGCGCCTGCAATCCCAGCTAGTCAGGAGCCTGGGACAGGGAGAATTGCTGGAGCCTGGGACAGGGAGAATTGCTTGAACCTGGGAGACAGAGGTTGCAGTGAGCCAAGATCACACCACTGCACTCCAGCCTGGCGACAGAGCGAGACTCCATCTCAAAAGAAAGAAAAAAAAAAGGAGGGGGAGGTAAACCCTGAGAAGACCTGAACACGGAGGATGGGATGGCAGCACCAGGGCCTCCTCAGCTCGCCTGCGGGCATGGTTTTCTTGTCTAGAAATCAAGCATGCGCACCCCTGCGTGTGGCTGTCATTGTCGTGGGGGTGTTCATTGGCAGCTCCTTGTCCTCGTGTCTGTCTCCTGTCCTCTGTGGCAACACAAACCAGGACAAGCCTCACTCCCCAGCCCCTCTGCAGCCTGGTGTGGCCGTGGGACTGAGTTCTGGACAAACATGTGGGTGGGACGGGTGGTTCATCCTGAAGGAGGAGACGTTCCCTTCGCGTTTTAAGTCTCTGCTCCTGAGAGGTGGAGGCGGCTGGCAATGTTCTTTCCTATTCTGTCACTTTTCTTTTCCTCTTTTTAGTAGGGTCTTTTTCAGAGCAAAAATTTCTCTTTTTTTTTTTTTTTTCAGAACAGTTTTAAGTTCACAGCAACATTGAGTGGATGATACAGAGATTTCCCACAGCCTCCCCCACTCTCAGCATATCCCCGCTGGTGTGGGACCCCACACGGGCACATCACCGTCACCCAGAGCCCCTCGTTGACATTAGGGCTCCCTCTTGGTGCTGGATGTTCTGTGGGTTTGGACAAATGTGTCCTGATGCCTGTCCTCCACTGTGGTGGCACACAGAGTTGTTTCACGGCCCTGAAAATCCTCTGTGCCCCAACCATGATTCTTTCCTCATGCTCTCCCTCCAAGCCCTTTGCACACCCGATGTTTTCACCATCTCCATCGTTTTGCCTTTTCCAAGATGGCACAGAGTTGGGACCATACAGTGTGGATGGTTTTTAGATTGGTTTCTGTCCCGTAGTAATAAGCAGCGAAGGTTTCTCCAGGTCTTTTCGTGGCTTGAAAGCGCATTTCTTTTTATCACTGAGTAATGCTCCATTGTCCGGAAGGTTCTCTATGTCGATGAAGTGCAGTTTGTCAGTTTTTCCTTTTATGCATTGTCCCTTGTCCCAGGGCTGAGAGCTGAGATGACTCGGATGCTGAAGATCGCGCCTGCTTTCTCCGGAGGGGCCGATCGCTATGCATTTGACAGTGACGTCATGGTCCACTTTGGTTAAGAGGCACAGGGTGTCTGGGCCTCCTTCCACCACCCTCACCGTGCGGGGGGCATGGAGTCCAGGCTTCCCTGTTGTGGGGGTAGCGCGGACGTGGTTTTTCTGGGCTGCTTGTCTGGAGTACGTGGTTACTGTCTAGAGGTTTTGTGTCCTCCTCAGCTGCCCCTTTTTGAAAACGTGGCTTCCAGTGGGCTCTTCTGGGGCCTTACTTGGTGGTGGTTCCTGGCTGCCCGCTTCTTCAGCTCCAGCTCTGGAGTGAATGAGGCAGAAGGAGACCCCAGGGAGCCCCACCGCGTGTCTCCTCATGCCCCTCGTGGGCCAGCCCTCTCTCTCCAACTTTCAAATCACCTTCTGTTGTATGTGCAGTGTCCAGTCTTTCATTGTACTTAGCGAGAGAAACACGGAACAGTGTACACTCTGCCTTCCCGGCAGCAGGCGTCCCGGAAAAGGTGGTGCCGGTCACCCACTTCCACTAGTTGTTCCCGCTTCTGGAGAACTTGATAATATGAGAGCTCTTCCCTTGTGCAATTAGAGGGAAGAATCTAAACATTCCAAATGAGCGTGCATAGACCCTGTGTGTGCCGTCATTCCTAGGCTGGAGGCCATGTGGGGAGGAGGAACACGGGAGTGGGGGAGCAGGGATGGCCCCAGACGCCTGCACCTGCCACGAGCCTCACTCATGCAAGAACACGCCACAGGCCTCATGCATGGAAGAAGGACCCGCCACGGGCCTCACTCACAGAAGAAGGACCCGCCACGGGCCTCACGCACGGAAGAAGGACCCGCCACGGGCCTCACGCACGGAAGA
>NW_012118821.1:10512344-10521630 GCF_000951035.1 Colobus angolensis palliatus
GGGCCTCACGCACGGAAGAGGGACCCGCCACGGGCCTCACGCACGGAAGAGGGACCCGCCACGGGCCTCACGCACGGAAGAGGGACCCGCCACGGGCCTCATGCACGGAAGAAGGACCCGCCACAGGCCTCGCACACGGAAGAAGGACCCGCCACGGGCCTCGCACACAGAAGGACCTGCTGAGTGTTTCCTGGGGGATTTGGTGTTGAGTTATGACTGCAAGAAGTCAGCCACGCCCCAAGCATACCAGAATGCCATGGCCAAATTCATTCAACAGATACTCAGTGAGCTCACTTTGGAGAGGGTAGTAAGGACTTCTCCCAACACATGGTCATTTCTCACTATTTTTAAGTCCTTTTAAACAGAGACATAGACCTTGTCGTCATATCGTTGGGCCCCTCCCAACTGACAGATGAGGAAAGCTAATGGATGCAGAGGAAGTTTCTGAAGGTGACGTGGTCTGAGTGCCAGATTTGGGGCTGCAGGTCAGGTCTGATGCCCTGGGAGTGAGTCCCACCCAGGCACAGAGGTGTTCACAGTGGCGCCTGCCTGCCCAGACCTCTCCTGTCCTCCTTCAGGTCTGTGAGGTTCTCAGATAACTTGCTCTTATTTGAGTATCTTGAATGATCAGTGACATTTTGTCCCATGAGCACGAATTTGATTTTTGGAAAAAGTTAATTGGAACAAAATCGGGAAAATAAAATAGGTAGGCAAGCTTTGCAAAAGCCAATTAGTGGAAAACGAGTTAAAATCACATGAAAACCGATTTCCTTGTGAGACTCATAAAAAGACATTCAAAATATTTTGAGCAGAGACTTTTATCATTAAAATAAATGTCACCTTTATAGCCAGGGGTTTCAGACAATGGCCAGTGAAATTTATGTTTTGGATATTTGTTTTGAAAAAGCTGTTATCTTTAAGAAAATATGTAGTCAGTGATTTACTAAGTTGCATATTTTGATATCATAGTATAATTTACCAAGTTGCATAGTTTTAATATCATAAAACTACATATGTAGTTTGATTTTGTAAATATTGGAGCTCACTAGCGTTTTCTATTTAGTCTTCCACTCAGATCTTGAATAAAATTCATTAAAACACAAAAGTGGCTAGGTGCTGGTGGCTCTAGTTGCTAGAGAGCAACTGAGTGTCTGCTTCCCAAGCTCTTCAAAGACTTCTTTCTGGTAATACAAAACAAATTATGTATTTTTGGAACCAGGCGTCTTTAAGAAAGAGGAGCCGCTCACCCTGGGAAGCTTCGGCACAAGCTCTCTATCAGCACCCTGTTCTGAGTGTCTGCCATGTCCGAGGGCCACCTGAGCCGTGACATGCTGCTGGAGCTTTGATGGCCGACACAGAGCCTCCGCCTTTTCTAATGCGCCATTTGGTTATAGGGCCTGCAGTATCTAGATGATGCATTGAATGTAAGATGTCAGGTTTTGCTGGAATAGCTGGGACAGGCACGGGTCAGTGGAAGGTGCACAGAGTCCAGGATGACCTGAGCTGGGGGCGGTGAGGGAGGCCCAGAGGCGGTAAGTCCTCCTGTAGCTGGGGCAGCAGTGCAGCCTGCAAAACCAGGTCCCCTTCCTGCCACTCCTTAACAGTGTGACCTGGGACATGTTCCTTGGCCTGACCAAGCGTCAATTTAACAGTGCAATTACAGGTGGTTACAGGAGAACAGCATTTCTCACAGCAAGCACTTAGTGCGTGCCTGTCAGGTAGATGGACGGGTGGATGGGTGGACGCGTGGATGGGTGCGTGGGTACATGGATGCGGACGGAGCAGCTGTAATACATGATCTCCAACACTGGGCCATGGGTGAAGGTCACCTAATAGGAGGGTCACCAAGAAGACCCTCGTGCAGAGGCAAGGCAGAACTTGAGGTCCCAGAAAGCAGTCTGTGTCTCCTTCATAATTAAATGACTTTCCCCAAAGTCAGCAAGTGATCATTCCATGTCAGACACGAGGGACCCGGCGTGCTTTCGTGATGCACTGCTCCCAGTGTTTTCTACCCTCATTATTCTTTTGAAAAGATCTTTTTCCCTCTCCCAAGAATTGCCTCTAATTAGACCCACCTCTCCAACAGATCACTAATGTCTGATTAGGGTTGCAGAGATATTTTTTATAGTTTAGTCTATCTTGGTAAAAAAAAATTCAGCTCTGTGCTCATGGCCTTTCCAATTTGGAGTGTGTAAAACTGAGGTCAAATCTGCATTTTGGGGTTGAAGACACATAGTTTTTCTCCAGAAACAGAGCTTAGATTTTGGTGTAGCAAAGGAGGAGGGAAAAAACCCTTTTAGTTCTATTCTTCCTACAAATAGAATCCTTTTAGAAATAAACTAAAAATAAGTTTAAAACATCACGTCCTGTCACCTAATGGGGACAGCTGATGGCTTGTGTACATTTTCTAATACAGGAAGGCTCTGCCCTTCCAGGAGGCCACATTGCAGACTCTCATGGGGGTCAGCTCTGTGCACCTCAGACATTGTCTCCCCAGGAGATGGTGCCCTTGATGGCGTGTGGGAGCCTGCAGCCTGCTGGGGCTCTGTGTCCCATTCAAGCCGGGTGTGCAGCATCCCTCAGGGCCAAGGGCCTACCTGCTGTGTGACCCTGGCAGGACCTACCTCCACCCTTTCTCTGGCCCCTGGTGCTACCAGCTCCTGCCATCTGGAAACAGGAGCCCCGGCAGCCAGGTATCCCACCACAAGAGCCTGGGTGTCCTGCCAGGAGAGCCCAGCCCTCCCCAGGTCCTCTTCCTTTTCTTTTTCTTCTGCATCCTGAAGGTGGCGCTGGGCCTCAGGGACTCCAGCAGATTTCATTTCCGTGGCCTCCATCAGACCCTAGTGCTCCAGAAGGCAGTGTCCGTGTTCGCCCTGCAGAAAGACCGCTCCGAACTCTTCTAAATGTGCCAAAGTGCTGTTTTCTGAGTCATAGTAAAGACGAAGAAAAACATGTTTAGATGCCTGCCACGTGCTAGGCACTGTCTGGACGTTTGACATGTATTATCTCCTTTAATCCTTATAACCCTGCAGGGTGGATTCTTTAATATCATGCTGTACATGAGTTATGGGAGCTGGAGCCAAGCCCCAAAGAAACTAAGTAACCTGCCGATGGTGGCTTACTGGGAAGCAGAGCTGGGATTCAAGCTCGGGGTATTCACGTTCAAAGCTGGGACTGGAATTCCCAACCAGAGATAGGGAAGAGAAGTTTCCAGAGGTGTCATTGGCATTCTCAAATGGGCATTCCAGGTGCAGCAGTTAGGATGTATTTGGCTGCAGGAGACAGGGAATGACTTAAACAATGAGGAATCTTTATTATCTGCTGTAACAAGAAGTATGGAAATAAAGTGATTCAGTGTCTCCGCAGCATCAAGGCCTCAGTTGCTGTGCATCTTTCCACTCTGCCGTATCCACGTGTGACTGCTTTCTCCCTTCGTGACTGCGAGACAGCTGCAGCAGTTCCAGCCATCACATGCAGACTCCCACAATTCCTGTGCAGAGAAAGCAGATTTCTCTGCATTTCTGTTTGTAAGGAAGGCCTTTCTTGGAGGTGCCTCTGTCCATTTGTCAGACACAATGGCAAGTCATGTGTAAACTAGTCATTGGTGAGAACAGTTTCCTCCTGCTTGGCTCAGAGCAGTGTCAGTTCCTGAGGATGGGATGGGAGGGGCTCCGGGTGGGGTGGGCATGGCCATTTTGTGAGCCAGCCCCTCCCGCCTGCCATGCAGCCCAGGGTGCACAACCTGGGACACGCCTGCCCCAGGTGCTTCATGTGTCCTGTACCCTAGAAACGCCTTGCTGTTTCTTCACGCTGCTGTTCCCTGTCCGCGGTGGGAGGGTGGTGCCTGCTTCCCTCTGCTGGCCCTCCAGTTTCCTTGGTATGGGTCAGCGTGCAGGTGTTAGGGTCTGCTGTGAGCGCGGCCTGAAAGTAGTAGAGTCTGCTGTGAGCACAGTTCTACACGTAGTAGGGTCTGCTATGAGCATGGCCTGCATGTAATAGGGTCTGCTGTAAGTGCAGCCTACACGTAGTAGGGTCTGCTGTGAGCATGCCGGCACGTAGTAGGGTCTGCTGTGAACGCAGTGCTGTGTTCTCGGTGGTTTTCCTGTCCTCCAAATCAAGCCACCCTTGTCAGCTCTGTGGCTGTTGATGGCAGGAAGTACAGCTTTTTGTCTTTCAAAATCTTGTGCTGAGGCTCTTCTTAGATATGCTCCACATGAACTGCTAAAGACGATGCCAGGCACATCATTCTGCTCGTTAGGAGGTGTATTCTTTTGTTCGTGTCCCAGCATTAGTAACATCTCCCTTGAAAGTTTTGTGGGCGCCTTTAATCATTCCTTTTGGACCGGGAAGCACTGAATATTCTTCTTTAATGCTGAAAAAGATTACCGCATACATCGCGCCCTGTGGAGTTCTTGCTGAGCTCTGTCTCCGTGTCCCCAGGAAACCAAAAAATGTGATTGATTAACCTTACAACGTACGCTGTACCGTCTGCCCTGAGTAGACCCTCAGAAATTGATGGTGAAATATCTTTCAGGCTTTTATTAAAATTTACCTTCCAGACTTCTCTGCACCTGTGAGTGTGAAGTTTCCAGGGCCTGGGAGTACAGGAATTAGCATGATCAATGGAGTGGAGTCAGGAGACATTTCCTGTTTCTGCCTCCGGCTGGCTGTGGCCACAGGCAGCTCACCCGTTCTCCCAGGGTTCTGGTTTTCCCAGCTGTGGAGTAACGGGGGCCAGAGCCCGCCTCTGAGCTGCTGAAATCCATCAGGGCCTCCCCTTATCTGGGGGCGTCTCCCCCTCACCTCTGGTCAGTGCCTCGTGTTAGTTGTCTGTTGCTGGAACAGATGACCTCGAAGTGCTCAGCACGGCCCACGTGTGTGACCTCAGCTTTTGTGTGGATAACCTGGAATCCAAGCACACCTCAGCTGGGTCCTCTGCTTGAAGCCTTCCTCGCACGAGGCTGTGTCTCAGGGTCAGTGGGCTGGGCTTGCTGCTGGTCAAATGTGGCTCCTTCTGGGCCGCTGGACTGAGGGCCTGGATTCCTCTAGCTGTTGGCCAGAGACTGCCCTCAGCTCCTGGCCATGTAGCTCCGCAGTGTGGAGCTTGCCTCATCCCAGCCAGCAAGATGAAGCCCAGATCTCTTCTCATCTAATCCACCGAGGGACCCCACCCTGCTGTGCTGGTTAGAGGCCAGCCGCTTTGGGGCAGCGACTCCACAGGCCACCAAGTCCGGGGGCCATCCCAGACGCTGCTGACCATGGGCCTCTTCTGCCTCCAGCTTCCGTGGTTTTCAGCCACCTCATGTCACAGCTTCACCTCTGCCAGCTCTGCTTTTTTTATCTACCCTCCAGCTGGAGGAGGCGCCCCGACCGTGGGCTCTCCCGCCCGACTCAGTGCTGTGCTGTTCCGGCCTCCTGGCCTGGTCTGTTTTGTCTCTGACTACTGGCACGTGGTTCCCCTTCAATCAGGTTTATTCACGTTACCTACCTCTCTGCTTGGTGAGGCTTTTGTTTTTGCCAGGAATGGCTTACTCCTGTGTTTCACTGATTTAGGTTCTGTTCAGTCTGTAAAGCCCATCTCAGTTCCTAAGCCTCATGAAAACTTTCCCTAGTTACTCTAACCTGGATGAGTTCTACTTTCTTTGTAATTTGTCTCAACGTATGTTATTGTCATTTACCCTGGCTTTGTCACTTGTTAGCAAGCTTTTAAAACATTGTACAATTATTTAATTGTGCCGGGCGCGGTGGCTTAAGCCTGTAATCCCAGCACTTTGGGAGGCCGAGACGGGCGGATCACGAGGTCAGGAGATCGAGACCATCCTGGCTAACACGGTGAAACCCCGTCTCTACTAAAAATACAAAAACTAGCTGGGCGAGGTGGCGGCGCCTGTAGTCCCAGCTGCTTGGGAGGCTGAGGCAGGAGAATGGCGTAAACCCGGGAGGCGGAGCTTGCAGTGAGCTGAGATCCGGCCACTGCACTCCAGCCCGGGTGACAGAGCGAGACTCTGCCTCAAAAAAAAAAAAACAAAAAAAAAACAATTATTTAATTGTTCCAAACCTCAGTTTTCTTATCTGTCAAATGGGGATATTAACATCTACATCATGTGACTTGTGATAATTTCACTAGGAAATGAACGTAAAAGCTCAGCACAGGGCCTGACATTGAATGACTGATAACGAGTTGTATTTGTTGAGTAATTTCTTTTTGTTGCACACATTTACCTCTGCAACTAGACAGTGAGTGTGAGAACAAAACCCACGTTTGCCATCATGGCACTCGGCACGGCCGAGGAGCTTGCTCAATATATACTTGTTGATCACTTGCAAGGCTAATTGGTGGTTGGTTGATGGCTTAATTAACTTACTCTTTCAAAAATCTAGACAAGTCCATAAGCTGAAGGTTAGGACGCATTTTATCCCGTGGGTTTTGGACGCAAGCAGTGCTCCGTTTTGCTGACTGAACTTCTTCTGCAAGGAGCACTTATGGGGTTAGAAGCTGGTGAAATGCAAGAGCTTGGGATGGCAGAATAGCTCTGCTGGTGAAATGCAAGAGCTTGGGATGGCAGAATAGCTCTGCTGGTGAAATGCAAGAGCTTGGGATGGCAGAATAGCTCTGCTGGGGACTCAGCTTGCATTGC
This sequence comes from Colobus angolensis palliatus, assembly GCF_000951035.1. Taxonomy (NCBI): domain Eukaryota; kingdom Metazoa; phylum Chordata; class Mammalia; order Primates; family Cercopithecidae; genus Colobus; species Colobus angolensis. The sequence goes on from NW_012118821.1 coordinate 10,518,983, forward strand.
TTGGCTCCAGGTTTTGGGCCTTCCCCTTCTGGAATGGCTCTGTGGCGTTTCCCACACACGAGTCATCAAGAACTTGTCCAGGTCACTCTGCCTAATTTGCATTACCTTCTAATGATGTGACCTTGCATTCTGTCTTCCTAAAGAGTTTCATAATGAACCAATACAGTTAGTAGAAGGATAGCTGGAACACAGTATTGATTGGTTAGAAACAATATCCAACCTTCTCATCATATCTGCTTATTGGTCTTTTTTACTATATTCATTGTCATCAATGAATAATCATTAACCTGATAAGCAGGTCTTCAGAAAACTGAAACAGTACCTGTAAAAAATTTCACTTGACTTGGTTTTTGTTTACCTAAAGGGAATACTACAAAAGTATTTCTTCATTCATATTGTCCACGTGGAGGTTAAGACATTGAACCTAGGTTGGGCGCGGTGGCTCACGCCTGTAATCTCAGCACTTTGGGAGGCCAAGGCGGGCAGATCACAAGGTCAGGAGATGGAGACCATCCTGGCTAACATGGTGAAACCCCGTCTCTACTAAAAATACAAAAAATTAGCCGGGCACGGTGGCGGGCGCCTGTAGTCCCAGCTACTCGGGAGGCTGAGGCAGGAGAATGGCGTGAACCTGGGTGGCGGAGCTTGCAGTGAGCCGAGATTGCTCCACTGCACTCCAGCCTCGGCGGCAGGGTGAGACTCCGTCTCAATATAAAACAAAACAATAAAATAACAAAATAAAATAAATAAAAAACATTGAACCTAACTAACTGTAAGTTGCCAAAGTTAAAGCCAAAAATTAGCTCACCCTGTGTTTCTGAAATAATGTGTACACTCAGATCATTGCTAGTCTTTGAGGTAATATTGCTACCGATTCTTCCCTTTAGGAAACTGTATTCCATCATTGCTGTTGGCAATATTTATTTTAACTTACTCCCAAATTGGCTTTTACTAAAGGTTTTCTTGTGGCTTAGCATTTAGGGTCGTGAATTTTCCAGCTCCGTTTTCTTTCTCCCTTGGTAGCTTTGCGAGGAGGACCCTCTCCTTGGCTCCTGTGTGCCACCCTGCACACTATATGGTCCCTTGGAGCTTGCTGTGGGAGCCACGCCCTCCTTCCCTGTGGTGCCTGTGCCCCCGCTCTGTGCCTGGGTCCATGCTGAGCGTTCCTGGGAGCCCGCCTCCTGTGCCAGCTGGAAAAGCTGCGCCCTTGTAGTAAAGGAGAGGTAACGAGAAGGAAGAGATGCTGTAAAATTTGATGGAGTGAAGTAGAAAGGTGGGAGGCGCCGCTGATTTTATGAGCAGAGCACTCCCCTCTTTTGTTAACATCCCACTCCGCCATGCTTGGTTGTTCCTGGCAAGTGCCTGGCCCGGCTGTGCCAGTCTACCTCCTTCTCCAGGAATTTGGGGTGAGGTCTAAGGGTTGGCCCATCTTTGGGTGCCTGGTCAGGGGGATGTCAGGCCCTGGTGTTCCCGGTGCCTTTGCCTCCTGCCCTGTGGACATACAGGAGCCAGGCCGGAGTGAGAAAGAGAGAAACGGAGCAGGTGTGGAGAGAGGGGCCCAGCTCAGGGTGGGAGCACGTGCCTGGGGCTCGGCAGCCCCGAAGCCCAACATAGTTCCCACCTCTTGGTCCTGAGACACTCCGGGCTCCCCAGGTTCAATTTCCCTTTGCTGGCGCTAGTTCGAGTCCAGCGTCCGAGCTGCTGCACATGCTGCCATCACCGTGCTGAGTGCACAGGCCCTGGCCCGCCTCCCCGCCCATAACCCGAGATCTGCTCAGCCTTTCTGGTTCGGTCGCTCTGTGCTGCTGACAGCTGGCCTGGACCCTGGCTGTCCTCACCAAGTTCAGTGCTTGGTTCCAGCCCTGTCCCCGCGGTTCTGCCTGGCGCTGCGCTGGCTGCCTTCGTGAGCCCACCAGACTCTCACCGCGCACGCCTTGGCCTGGTGTTCATGACTCAAGCTTAACCCCGCCGTGATCACACCTGCTTGCGCGTTCTGGTGTCTGCCCCTGCCACCCTCCCTGCCCTGCCCCCGTGTCTACCTTTCAGTTCTGCGCAGGCTTCCCTAGGCCCCACACGTGGCGGCTGCTCCAGCCCCCTCCTCTGTGTGCTCCTGGCATCTTCCTGCTTGGTCCCTGTGTGGGACACACGCCTGCCAAGTGTCCCCACACAGCAGGAATGCAATTAACATTTCCTGCATGGAACAGAAATAGCACTTCAGCTTACTGTGGAGAGAGGATCAGTAAGTCACCGTTGGTACACACGACAGTAGAGCAGATAGTTTACCAGGGATATTGTAAAACAAAAGCCCTGAGCTTTTCCTAAGGAGACGTCCTTTGACTTCCTGAAAGTCACTTGGTTGTGGGGATGAAAGTGGTGGGCGTGGATGGGCAGGGACCTGGGCACAGGGGAGCTGGGCCAGGGGCATGCAGGAGACTCTCCATAAACAAGAGAAGGAGCCCGTCGGCAGCCATCCACTGGGGGCTGGGAGGGAATGGACAGGTCCTCTCCTCGGCCTGCCTGTGGCCCTGTCCAAGCAGTTCCTAGAGAGTTCCTCTGACCATCACGGTGGCTGCTCTTCTCCCGGCTCTCACTGAGGCCCCAGGTGCCACCCCAGCCCGAACCCCTTGCCTGTTCCCAGATGCGGACAC
>NW_012118821.1:10522645-10533363 GCF_000951035.1 Colobus angolensis palliatus
GACACGCCCCTGTCACCTCTGCCCAGATGTGGACACGCCCCCTGTGGCTGCCCAGATACAGACACAGCCCCTGTCACCTCTGTCACCTCTGCCCAGATACAGACACGCCCCTGTCACCTCTGCCCAGATGCGGACACGCCCCCTGTGGCTGCCTAGATGCGGACACGCCCCTGTCACCTCTGCCCAGATGTGGACACGCCCCCTGTGGCTGCCTAGATGCAGACACAGCCTCCTCACTTCTGCCCAGATATGGAATCATGGGTACCCTGTCCCCCCAATGGGTCTCTTGTGTCCCCACCTTCTCTTGACCTCTTTTCACCACAAGGCTCTGCAAGAATGGTGGCTTTCAGTTGCCAGAAACTTTTCCTAAGCATCAGAGCAGGCTTTAGGAGTGGGAGATGAAGGTGTGGCTCTTCCTGGGCCTGAGGCCTCTTTTCCCTGACTGAGCTCAGCGTCTCATCTCTTACTGATGACGGTCCTTCTCGGCTTCTGACCAGGACCGTTTTGAGTTCTCAGTCTCTCCCACAGCCTGTTTGCATAGGACTGGGGGGACCAGGTCTTAGAGCTCACGCCTCCAGTGGCTACCTCTGAAGTTGGGAGGCCTCTCGCTGGGAGACACAAGGAGCGTCTGCAGCCGGTGCGCTCTTTCCGGAAAGCCCTTTACCCGTGGCTTAGACGTGCCCTGTTTCTCACTGGGAACCGCCTGTCTTTCCGTGCTGAGTGGTGGTTTCCAGACAGAGCCCCTTCCTGTCTACGCAGCGGGCACTCACTCTGTAGGGACCTCCAGGCCTTGTTCACCCCAAGCCTGGGTGCCCACCCTGCCCCTGCCCAGCAGAGCCCCTTGGTAAATCTCGTGAGATGGTGAATAAACTCCAGCACCAGCTCGGTCATTGGGCCTCTCACAGCCTGTCTAGCAGCTCCATTTGGACCTGCCCTCGGCCCAGCCAGGCCCACCTCACCAGCCACCTGCCCCAGGCTGCTCTCAGAGGGCTCTGAAGAGCACAACTGGTTTGAAAGTTAACAGAATTAGTGGTGGGAACTGCGTCTCTCGGGAGGACTTGGAGGCAGGTGTGACAGAGGACCCTGGGGCAGACCTGGACCCTTCTTGCCTTTAGCAGTCGTCCTTTGCATTGAAATTCAAACCCCAAATTGAAATAACAATGTAGCCAACATGCACAGCCTTTGTGCATGAAATCCCTGGCAGGCAGAGAAAAGAGCTGGGGATCTTCTCCCAGGCTCATAACTGGGCCCACCCTCTTTTAGGCAGGAGGAGGTTTTAGCCCTAACAGCAGCCCCAGAAGGCCTTGCTGAGGTCTTCGTGGTCAGCTTACTGGCTTGGTGAAGGCCATGTGGGCCTCCAGACGAAGGGAGGGAAGAGGGTGTGCCCTGAAGACAGCATTGGAGGGACTGAAATGTGTTTGTCCCTTTGTTATTCCAGAACCGGTCAGGTGGACCTGACTTGTTTTGTCTCTTTCTTTCGGGAGAGCCAGATGTTTGAGTTATTTTATATTGTTTTCCTTGAAGTTGGAGTTGATTATCTCTAATCACATACTTGCAAGCAAGTGCTCTTTAATAAAGGCCTATTAATATGCTTTCTATTTTTTGCTGTGCTCAGTTTTATAGATTTTCCCAAGTAAGGTTCATTTTTGCCATTTAAGGAAAGCAAACAAAGACAGAGCTTCCTAATTATTCTCAGTAATTATTTTCCGTAATGTCCTTGAATATAGGATATCCTCTCGCATTTTCTGAACAGACTTCACATTCTTCTGCTTTTCTTCTTCCTTTGGAAAACATCATGGCACTCGCAGCTGGCCAGCTCAGCCTCCCTGGAAGGAAAGGGACAACTGAAGTTCACCTCAGGACGGTGGAGTCCGCATCACAACTGCACTCAGGTGGCCACAGCGAATGATACCACCCTCCGTGGCTGGGACACCCGGAGCATGAGGTCAGTGCGCCCACCACGCACGGGCCCCGCGTCCTCTCCTCCCATAGCCAGCAGAACCGGGATGACGGTGGAGCTGATCGTGAGCCAGATGCATTTGGGGGCGCATGGTTGGTTTGTCTGCATCTCGTTCTTGTAGGAAATCATAAATCTTCATCTTGTTTCTTCACCCCAGATGAAGCGAGCACATCCACTGCCGCGGAACTGGCGCACCGCAGTGGCTGTTGAGTGTTCCATGTTGATATTCCCACATTAACAGCGGTTGACGATGAAAACTAGGAATTGGGGCTTTGGTAACACCGAGCGAGATGGGGACCCCAGGGTGCCCTTCTCTGATGAGCCGCTGCAGGCTGACAGCTGCAGTCCCCAGGTTAAGTCTCTCCTGGGGTCGTCCTTGACCGTAGCTGTGCCTTCTGGAGACACACCTACATAGGGCAATCATAGTTTGTCATTTAAGTAATTATACCCAACAGCCAGCAGCTCTAATGGAACAAATAAGAGCGAGTTTTCTGTTCCAGTTGTGATTTTGATAGGCAAAGGAGTGATGGTAGCACGTCTGTTGCCGTGGCAACGGAAGCCCACACAAGCTTTTTTAAGATACGGTTTATCCCCTCAGTACACCATGATTTATCACCGAGCTGAAAAGACGGATGTCATGCAGTAACTCGTGTTGATTCCAGGGTGGGGGCACAACTTTAGATTTAGTTCCAAGGCCCCTCTGAAAACTCAGGGGCTAATGAAGAATCAGTCGCCACTTCCTCCCTCGTGCACGTCTGTGCAGAGGGCTTGTTTGGTTTCCTGATCAGAAGCTGGAAACCACAGACAGCCTGTGATGAACGTCCTGCTGAAATCCATTTCTCCATGTCCTGTGGTCATCATGTCCTTCGTCTGCATGGTTCTTTGAAGGATATGAAGAATTTCAGTAGCTGAAGACAAGAAACTCAAAGACTGACGTTACAGACCAAACAAATAAGCAAACAAAAAGATGCCCGTGGCTTTGATGGGTGACATCTGGCAGTGGCCTCATTTTGCCCGTGTTGTGTCTATGGTGAGGACGTGCCAGCGCAGCCCAGAGGGTCCTGGCGCCTTCTCACTGACTGTCATTTCTCCTTTTGCAAACAGCTTTGGTTTGCATGGAGCCAGGATGCCTTTGGTGCTTTTTCAGGTGGTGTGATGCTTTTGTGTGACAGTTACTGGCAATGGAGCATGCAGTAACCTTTAGTTAATACATCGTGCCCGTGCGACTGTCCATCCAGTTCCCTGGGAATCTGCCAAGTTTTTAATTTTCTACCTTTGCCTGTTTCCCTTGAAAGATTTAAAGGTTTAGGTATTATATTTTAGGGAAGAAATATTAAGATATTGAAAAGGTGCAGGATATAAAAACCAGAAGATTTAAAAGTGGTTTAGGGCTGGGAGTTCTAATGTGAGAGAAAAAAGAGGAAAGGAATTGAGTTCATCTACCTTGGAGAGCGGAGAATAATGATGGTCTTCAGATAAGTGACGCAAATTACAAGGCACAGAAGTTCCCCATTGCTCATCAGCCCCACTGAAGCCTGCAGGTGAGGAAGGTAAACAATGCAGGAGTGATTTCAGTCCCGCCCACGGCATTGCTGGGGAGGCCGTGCAGGCGGGAGCCGCTGGGCAGCGCCAGGCCATGGGGTCTTTGCTTTCCTGGTTGCAACCTTTTGTTTCAAGCCACTGTCCAGCCCCCCACCTGGATGACCTGCCCTCTGGGATTCATGACATCAGAGGCCATAGGCAGGATATTATGACTTCAGACCCTGTGAGGAGCAGCCAAGACCATAGGATCCAGGGCAAAGTGAGGTGTGTGAGTGCGTGTGTGCACGTCTGCCCTCTCATGTGTGGATGTGTGCGTGTGTGTACATACATATGTGGGTGTGCACACAGATGCACACGTGAGTGTGAAAACGCATGCGCTGTGAACAGCTGTGTGACTCATTTCAAAGAGTCCCCTTCTCCTGACCTGGAGCGGGTGGGTTGCACTGGCCACCAGCAGTGTTGGACCCGGAGCTGGTGTGGACAGTGGAAGGGTAAGCCCAGCTGACACGGCCCTTCCGGCTTCCATGGCCTTCCCCACTGCTCCTCCCTTTCTCTCTCTCTCTCTCTCTCTCTCTCTCTCTCTCTCTATCTCTGTATATATCCATAGATAGATAGATAGCCGGCCGCTTCCTGCTTCCATGGCCTTCCCCACTGCTCCCCACTTTCTCTCTCTCTCTCTCTCTCTCTGTATATATATAGATCTATATATAGATATTTGTGTGCGTATACATACATATATATATGTATATATATATAACATTTCCCAACACTATATTCTACCTTCATTCCCTGTCTTTTTCTTTTCCTTCTTCATTACATCCTTCCAGAAATGTGTCAGGCATCCTGTCCAGACGTCTGCCTCACGTCCCCGTGGCGGCTGCAGCCCCTCTGGCATGCTCTCATTTTTAATGGCTGCAAAGCAAAATCCCTTCCATGGCTCGCCCGGAGGGTTGCAGATAAGCTCCTGGAGAGATGAACGTGGCCTGACCGCACAGGGTTGCTGGGATGGAGGCGCTGGTGCCAGCCTCCTCCTGCAGGGCAGGAACGCCGAGGAGACGAGAGCACCCGGGGCTGGGGGATTCGACAGGGTCCCGGGAAACCAGTCGTGCCTGCAGCACTCAGTGGCTTTGCATAATCCGTTTGCTATTTTCCTATACTGTTCTTCCTTCTCCCTCAGCCAGATCTATTGCATAGAGAATGCCCACGGACAGCTGGTGCGGGATCTTGACTTCAATCCCAACAAGCAGTACTACTTGGCCAGCTGCGGAGACGACTGTAAGGTGAAGTTCTGGGACACCCGAAACGTCACTGAACCCGTGAAGACCCTGGAGGAGCACTCCCACTGGTAGGGCCGCTCCTGGCTGCTTCAGGGAAGAGGGGATCATGCAATTGATTTTGCTAATTACTTTACCGTTGGGAAAGACACAAACCAGCTTCGTTTGTGCTGCTGTGCATCATTCAATCAATCCAGTTTTAGTTTTCCTAAAGAAACACTAATTCCAAATCTGAATGTTTGTGATTTATAAACATAGGAAAAGAAGAAAAACATTAAATTCTGTTTTCTCTTGAAACAGTGCTGGTTCAAGTATGCAAAAATAAATGCGCACAGATGTTCACGCGGCATTGTTTGTAATGCCGGAAACCTGGAAACCACCCAAATGTCCATCACTAGGGGACTGGTTAAGTAAATTAGGTGACATCCGTGCAGCGGAGATGAGGCAGCTGTCAGGAGAATGTGGAGCGTCTCTGTGTGGCTGTGGGAAGATGTCCGAGGTCACTCATTCTCCCTAACATATTATTTGAATGTTTTTAATGTGCTGGGTACTTTTTGCTAAGTAAAAAGATCAAGTTGTACCGTGGCATGTACAGCATGAATCCATTTTTATGCAAATAAAACGTGTGTGCACACACAGGGGTGTACACCAGTGTGAGTGACAGAGGTATGGGGAGGAAATGTCTGAAAGAGTAAGAGCCAAAAGCTCTTCAGGATTCCTCCCCTAGTCAAAGAGGGGCATTCCCTGCATCTCTGGATCGTTTGAATTACTCATCTGAAGCTATATTGTTTTAAGCCTGGATTACTAGTGCACAGTTCTGATAAATTCAGTGACTTGCTGGAATGTCCTGTGGTCTGAGTGGCTGGGCCTCCCTGTGCCCCTGGCCATGCTGGGTGCACCTCCTAGTGTCAAGGACCCAGCACTGTCTGCCACCTGGGCCTGGAGCTTGTTTTGGCCTCAGCGTGACTGGGAGGCAGAAGCTCCCGGGCTCTAGGACCCGTGCCAGAAAGAAAGCTGATCCCAGTAGCCAAAACCAAGGACAGCCCTTGTGCCCCAGGAGGCTGCCATGCCCTGGTCTCAGGACCCACAGTCACTGCCAACTGGGAACATGCCGTGAGGCTTGTTTGATATGACAGGATATCACCGTGAGGCTTGTTTGGTATTATAGGATATCGCTAATCCACATGTTGCTTCTGGGGCAGTTTTTTTGTTGTTGTTGTTTTGTTTTTTTTTTTTGATTTTAGAAAGCTTGTCTGAAATATTGAATGATAAGCCTTCTCCTCCTGCAGGTTTCAGCCAACATTTAGTCTTCCCTATCTGTCTGTCAGGACTCAAGAGAAAGCTACAGTAAACCCAACCTCAGTGGAAAACTGCCTTATGTCAGGCCCTGTGATTGAGGCTGATTGCACAGCAGTGTCTAACGTGAGCCCCAGCCTGGTGGGGCCCTCAGAGCCGGTGTGGCGTGTTGTTGGTGTTGCTTGCGGGTGGCGGGTCATTTCAGTAGCTGCCTTGCCCTCTGCAGGGTGTGGAACGTCCGCTACAACCACTCTCATGACCAGCTGGTCCTCACTGGCAGCAGTGACAGCAGAGTCATCCTTTCCAACATGGTGTCCATCTCGTCGGAGCCCTTCGGCCACTTGGTAGACGACGATGACATCAGTGACCAGGAGGACCACCGTTCCGAAGAGAAGTAAGGGCATGCACTGCAAAGCGGCTCACGCCGTACCAGAGCCTCCTTTCCCCACAGCCATCTCCCGAGCCAGGCTGTGTAGATAGAAAGCTTCCAGGTGTGCGTCTGGGGGACACTCTCTTTCCCCACTGCAGCTGTGGGGACCCACAGTTCCAGGGGTGCCGTCATTAGCAGCCCAGGTGGGAGGCACTGCAGGTGGGTTGGGGTTAGGTGCGGTTTTAAAATAGATCTCTCTGTGTTTGTGTTTGTATTCTTATTGAATGCAATAATAATAATAATATTTTAAATCTGTAAGATTTAAAAGACTGTCACTGGTGTTCAAACTTGAGCACGAACAATAATGAGAACGAATATATCCCAATCCTCACAGCACTCCCTGTAAGAGACGCATCACAATCAGTGTCTTCACTGGCGTGGATTTGAGCGTGTTGGGGTCAGGTTGTTGGCCATCAGCTCACGGGCCTTCCACTGACTGGTGGCAGGGCTGAGACTCCAGGCCAACCTTCCCAGTTCAAACGCAGGTCCTACTTCGCTTCTAGATACTCTACAAAATGTGGTCAACCGTGATGTGTGTTTTCTAGTCATACCATCATTGTTCTGGATTTTCCCAAAGCTTTTCCTGGTGCACTTTGATTTCCGATCCTAGGTGAGATGGGAGATTGCTAAGGGCACCCTCTTCATGCCCGCATCTGGTCAGTGGTGCAGTGCCAGGGTCCCTGTGTCCTTCAGTGGCCCACCTTCACAAGTGGCAGCTGCTTCCTGGGGGGTGACTGGGCGCGACTCAGATGCAACCGCAGACATTCATGCCCCAGGTTCCAGAGGAAGGAGGTTCTGGAATAAAACCCTGTGAAGCTGGACAGTGGGGTCCAACCTCCTGAAATATGGTGGGGTCTGTCACTCTGTTTTGGGATCCTTTGCACTGTTTTTTGTCTGAATTCTTCCCCTACCCACCTGAACTTGGTCTAAAGTTCCTCAGTGAGAAGACCTCTGTCTTCAGACTCTCTTCTGCAGTGGCGATGGGCCCATCTGTTTGTCTCTTGACTCTGCTGGCTTTGTTTTGTTTTTGAGACAGGGTCTCACTCTCTCACCCAAGCTGATGTGCAGTGGCACGATCATGGCTCACTGCAGCCTTGAACTCCTGGGCTCAGGTGATCCTCTTACCTCAGCCTCCCAATTAACTGGGACAACAGGTGCACGGCACCATGTCTGGCTAATTTTTTATAGAGACAGAGTTTTGCCATGTTGCCCAAGCTGGTCTCAAACTCCTGAGCTCAAGAGATCTGCCCACTTCAACCTCCCAAAGTGCTAGGATTACAGGCGTGAGCCAGACTCTGTTGTTTTTCTGTTCGATCCTTAGAAACTCAAGTCCGCCGTAGAATAGTATTTAAGCACACGCACGGCGGAGTGTGCCCAGTGGTCTCCTGGTGCCTTTGGGCCTGGCTTCCTTTACCATCCTCTCTGCCAGTGGCCCAGGGAGTCTGCACTTGCTCACCATGTCTGTCCCTGTTAGGGAGGAAGCCCGATGGGCCCGTTGGTCGGAAGACTGCTGGAGTTGTCCTCCAGGCGGCAGTGTCATGGGAGCAAGGCAAGAAGGAAGGAGGTGATCAGGGCTGCACAGATGTCTTAGGACACCCCTCAGTCCTGATGTCCTGCTGCATTCAGGAAACCATTATTCCCCCTGAGGATTTGCACCTGGCGTTTGTCCCACAACAGCAGTTGACCACTGGCAGGTCCACTTGGTGGGAAGCCAACTTCCCAGTGATCGTGCGAGTTCTGGAGGGTCCGTCTTGGTGGGGGGGGCGAAGCATTTTCCTACAAAGAAATGCAAAAGTAGTTCGAATGCGGTACACAAATTAAGTGGGAATTTTTTTGTGAAATGGGAAGAAAGTGCCAGAGAAGCCTGTGTCCGCCGGAAAGTGGCCGCTGTGAGCCAGGCAGGGCCCCTCCCCACGCGCACACCGTATGCTGAGGAAGTGGTGGCTCTTGTGTGAGGATCCCCTGGTCAGGGCTCCCGGTGAGGGTAACTCAGTCGAGGGAGGCGAGGTGGGAAAACATCCCGGGTGAGGCCAGGCCGGTCACGCCCCTGCTGTTCCCACTGGGCTAAGGTTGTCTTCCTCTTGGTGTCATGGGGGGAAATCCTCAGCCCAGCCCCACTCCCATCCTAGCAAGGCCCCTCGCGCCCCAGCCTCTGACTCCTGCACAGCCAGGAGCTGGACCAGCTGCTTCCCAGGGTCCTTTCTGCCCAAGCGACAGGGGTTTTACATCCTGTGTTGTCCAGACACGGTGACCGCTTCCCCCAGTCCTTCCCCTGAGCAAAGGAAGCCCTTGGAAGACCTCGGACAGAGTATCACCCCAGGCACCCGTGGGCCAAGGACAGAAGCAACCAAGATACCACGTGCCAATGTCGCCGATTTCCATAAACCCTTTGAGAAATGCCTGCTCCTCACGGCGACAGTGAGCGTTTCTGGGCTTCCGCAGGGACCACCCCACTGTCCTTAGCGTGCTCTCCTCTAATTCTTCCCACCCCACAGCGGAGAAAGCTGAGGCCCCAGGACCTCTCGTGTCTCCCGAGGGCAGCGCTCGCGTCCTGCCTGTGCCTCTCCTGGCCGGCCCACCGGAGCTGCCGAGCTCACGTCCGTCTCTGTTGCGTTGCAGGAGCAAGGAGCCCCTGCAGGACAACATCATCGCCACCTACGAGGAGCATGAGGACAGCGTCTACGCTGTGGACTGGTCCTCGGCCGACCCGTGGCTGTTTGCCTCCCTGAGCTATGACGGGAGGCTCGTGATCAACAGGGTACCCAGGGCCCTGAAGTACCACATCCTGCTGTGACTCCCGGGCCTGAGTTATCCGGGCTCCACTGGGTGGTTATGCTCTTGGCAGGTTCTCAAACAGTCACAGCTCTTTGGAGGTGACTCATTTTCCAGGTGATCCGTCTCTGGGAGGGTGATCCGTCTCTGGGAGAGCCGCTGTTCCCTTCCTCTAGCAGCAGCGTTTATGAATGGGGTGAATGGGGCTGTTGTCGACGGCACAGCTAACGCCCGAACCCAGTCCCTGTCGGCAGAGAGGGAGCCCCACATTGTTATGGGAATAACGTTTTCTGTTTTAAGGGTGTTAGGAGTTTCACTTTTTTAAAAAATGTTCCTGCAATAGTAACCCTTCTTTCTCTTCAGAGTAAACAATGAAATAAAATAAGTCCACGCTGCACAGGTGCTCGGCTCATTCTTTCAGGAGCTCTGCCCTGCGACTGCATCTCCTGGGTCTTTGTCCATTTTCTCTTTCCTGACCCAGGAAAAATGCAGATGGACAGACGTGTGCTCTCCACGCCGCCCTAGCATGGAACTCCCGGGGGCCGTGGAACTCCCGCTGGCTGCGGCAGTGGTGGGCACCCGGCTCGCGTCCTGGGCTGAACTGGTGTGATGCATTTTCACTGCTGTAGACACAGGCTCTGCCCGTCCTGGGCCTCTCCTGGTCTCTGCAGCCTGTCCTGTGCTCTGTCCTGCCCACCTTGGCTGGTGGCCTTGGAGGTGCGGTCCTCCCTCACCAGGGAGCTTGGGGTTGGGCTGCCACGTCTCGGTTGTCGGGGACCCTGTCCTCCCTCACCGGGGAGCTTGGCGTTGGGCTGCCACGTCTCAGTTGTCGGGGACCCCACGCTCACAGGCTCCTTCACTCATCAGTGCCTCTCCTTAGGAATCCTCAAACACTGACCGCGCAGCCTCGGTTCGTGGTTCCCTTGGCTGTGCGGGGCCTGTTCTGTGCATCTGGTGCGTGTTCCCACTGGAGAAGCCACTTGGGCCCTGGACTTGGGGCTCCGACTCCCTTAAGCCTCCCCCTGGCCAGGTGTCCCTGCAGGGGCCACTTCTGTGCTCTGCTGCCCCAGTCACCTCATCCGTAATGATGGGGAAGGATGGGCTGAGCTCACAGGCCCGTCAGCTCCGGGCTTTGACGATTCTAGGACAGGCATCGCCCAGCCTGCAATAAGGACATGTTCCTGCTGCAGTGCCCCCCGCCAGCATGTGTGCTGTGCTGCTGAGGACACTGTGCACCCAGACGGCCACATCCTGGATTTTCTTTTCATAGATGGGAGTTCACAGCCAAGTGGAGGCCATAGGGGAAGAGTGAAAAGGTGGGGTCCTGGGGGAGAGGACAAGTGCTGGGGGGGGGTCCACAGATGGGGGCCATAGGGAGGGGCGCTGCTGGTGGGGAGTCAGGAGAGGTACACAGCTGGGTGGGGCTGTTGGAAGCGGCACACAG
>NW_012118821.1:10534198-10554519 GCF_000951035.1 Colobus angolensis palliatus
GGGGAGGGGCGCGCTGGTTGGGGGTGGTGGGGAGTGGGTGTGGGCAGACACAGGGGTGTTGCAGACCCTCCAACATTTCTGCTTCCAGGTAAAACCTGCATGTGTGCCGAATGCGTGGCATCTAATGTCAGTCCTCCCTTCAGTTGCCGTCACTTGAAAGAAATTGTATGTGTTTGTTTAACAAACATAAATTGAGTGCCTACTGTGTACCCACACTTCTAGATCCTGCAGTTGCTGCCGCCACAGCTGTGATTAGGGCAAGTCTCAGCTCCCTGGAGTGAGTACTCCTGTGGGCCATCAGGTGACATGGGGACAGATGCCACAGAGGAGTGCAGAGGAGGGACCAGGGAGCGCTGTGGGATCCAGGCTCTCTGAGAAGGTGATGCGTGAGCCGAGGCCCAGGGTTGGGGTGGGGTGGTGCCTGGGTGAATGGATCAGGTAGGGAGGCAGCGGGCTGGCGTGGGAATGAGGCAGGAGGCCCAGCCGTGGGGAACTGGAGATCCTGCCTGTTTGAGATGGAAGCCACTGAACAGATGAGGACTGAAGTTTGGAGTCAGAGGAGGATGGTTGACTGCCTCTGACTGGCACACAGCTGCTGGTGTGTGTGCAATGGTGAGGCCACTGTGCACCCGGGTGGCTGGCTTCTCATGGGTTAAACACACGCTCACCACACCAGTCAGCACTCACATCTTTACCCTGGATCCTTTTCTAGAAAGGATCTGAAAAGTAAACATTTTAGACTTTGAGGGCCACAGTCCCTGTTCCTGTCCCTGTTCCTCTCTGTGGTTGTCCTGCCAGACACACACCATGAGGTTACAAAGGCAGGCGGTGGATGAATGTGGCCTGGGGACTATTTGCCAACACCAGCCCCAGAAAATAAAACTTATGTTTGTGTAAATATCTATACACAGGTATTTCTACCCAGGCGTAATCACCAAGTGCTGGAAGCGACACAAGCGTCCTTCAATGGTGAGTGGATGGCAGGGCCCCAGGAGACCACAGGAAAGTCACGTAGAGAAGGCATTAGGTGAGCCCTGGCGAAGATTCCTCTGAATCCTCCTTCAGAGGAGTCTGGGGGTGGGAGGGCACAGGACATGGGGTATCCAGGAGCCAAGCAAAGTGGGGGTTTCATGGAGGACTGAGGCACCGTCAATGCTGCAGATGGGGCGTCAGATGTGGGGGAGAACGAGCTGGAGATGGACACGGGCATGGAGGTGTGGATGGCCCTGGGGAGGCCCCTGGGCAGCTGGTGGACAGCAGGAGAAGCATGGACGGCAGGAGCAGTACGGGACAAGAGAGGTAGGAAGATGGGAGCTGGAGGGGTTGTGTAAAGGAAACAGAACAGGAGGAGCAGCCCCCAGGGCCTGGGACCACAAGGAGATTTCTTTTTTTTATGGAGACAGAGTATTGCTCTGTTGCCCAGGCTGCAGTGCAATGGCACAGTCTTGGCTCACTGCAACCTCTGCCTCACAGGTTCAAGCCATTCTCCTGCCCCAGCCTCCCTAGTAGCTGGGATTACAAGCATGCGCCACCACGCCCGGCTTATTTTTGTGTTTTTAGTAGAGATGGGGTTTCACCTTGTTGGCCAGGCTGGTCTCGAACTCCTGACCTTAGGTGATCTGCCCGCCTCAGCCTCCCAAAAGTGCTGGGATTGTAGGCATGAGCCACCGCGCCCGGCTAAGGATCTCTCTCTTTAAGAAAGAGAAATATCTGTATTTCTGAATGCGGATAGACTAGTCCAATGGAGAAGCACAGAAGGGGGAGAAGGGATATCCTGGAACAGGAAGGCGAGGGTGCGATCTGGCGAGCAACTCCAGATGAACAGGCTGAGACGTTCTGTTAGAGAAAGCGAATGTGTCCCCAGGACAGCACCCAGCGCCATCGTCAGCGTGGCCATGGTGGGGGTCAGGGGGTCATCTGGGACCAGCGCCATCATCAGCGCGGCCACGGTGGGGGTCAGGGGGTCATCTGGGACCAGCGCCATCGTCAGCGCGGCCACGGTGGGGGGTCATCAACAGTACTTCCATTTGTAAAATGCACACTTTCAAACACAGGACATGGTTTCATCTTAAGGATCCCTTGTCAGCAGAGCAAGCATCCCCCTTCTGAGGATTTTGAAACAGCCTGGCGGCACCTTGCCCAGCTCTGTCCGCAGTCCGGGGCACAGGCCGTGTCCCCTTCATGCAAGTCTCTCAGGCTCTGTCTCGAGCAATTCCTACCCAGAGGCAGCCCAGTGACCAGTGAGAACAGTTAGGATGCAGCCACGCAGAGGCTTTGGGGTTCATCACAAGCATCCTCGTTGCCCATGCCGTTTTCGGAGCTAAGCCTGCCTCCCTGTGGGTGGGGTGGTGGAGGGGCTGCACTGGACCGCCTCCTGTACAGATGGGGTTCTTCGCGCCATTCCACGGAAGCCGTGTTGCCAGTGATGGGATTACATGTGGACCTTCTTTAGCAGGACCTGGGGGGCGGGAATATGGGGAAACAAGTCAGCCTCGACCCATCCTTCCGGCCCCTCTGTGCGGTGGTAGGTGCTGTGCGGCACCGCCTGCAGCTGTGGACGGCAGGGTCGGTGCCAGAAAAGATGAATGTCACCCGTGGTGTACCCTGGCCGGGGCCTGACTTACCTCGCCACGTGTCCAGCTGCACAAAGCAGGGTCGTTAGTGACCCACTTTCCCCGCAGGCGCCTCTGCAGCTCGGGCCTGGCAGGGCTAAATTTAGAATCCAGGAGCTATGGGCGGTTTTGGATTTCACATTTTTCACGAGCCTCTTCTGGCGTGTGCGGCCCAGTGAGTTAGCACTGCTCTTAAATGGCTGGGCTGTGACTCTCCATTCCTGCTCTCTGCCTGGCCAGGTGATAGGAGGGTTGGCGTTAATTGAGAATCGTCTTCTGACAGCAGCAGGGGAAGCGCTGCCAACCCACAGCAAGCATCGTGCAGCGTCCTCAGGGTGTCCTGGAGCTGGAGCCGGAAGTCCCCCTCCCCACACCCAGGGCACACGCTGCAGACTGCAGGGCCTCACTGTGTGGGCTGCGGCTGCCGCATTATCTGTGTGGCTCATTCAGAAGAGCTGTGGCTGCTCCTCTAGGATGTGAAAAGCTGCGGTGTTGGGGGCAGGGTGTGAGAGCACTGGATGGGCTCTTAGGGGTGTCACCAGTGACATTAGGACAGCCCTTGTTAGTGAGAACTCCAGCAGAGCCAGCTTTAGTTCAACAACAGGACCCCAGACAAAGTTCTGGGGGGACGGAGTTGGGAGAAGCAGGCCTTCAGCAGGGTGGGCGAGCCTGCTGCTGTTCTCCCTGAGACACCGTGCTGGGCCCTGCAAAGGCTTCTTCTGTAGCCAGAGAGGCAGAGACTGAAGACACCAGAAATGGGGGACAGGGGATCAGAGGAGGGAAGGAAGGGGTGGGGGACAGAAGGCAGAGACCAGATCAAAGATTTGTGGGCCCCTGAGGACCTCAGGGCTAGAGAAAGTGGGTGCCAGGCAGGGGACGGTCAGGCTGGGGTGGATAGGTGGGTGGGTGGAAGGGTGGATGGACAGATGGGTGGGTGAGTGGATAGTGGATGGGTGGGTACAGGTGGGTGGATGGGTTGATGGATGAATGGATGTGTGGATGAATTGGTGGATGGGTGGGTAGATGGGTGGATGAGTGGGGTGGGTGGGTGGATGGATAGGTATATAGGTAAGTGGGTGGTTGGATGGGGTAAGTGGGTGGGTGGTTGGAAGGGGATGGATGGGTGGATGGGAGAGTGGATGGGACAGTGGGTCATATCTTAAAACACTAGTAGGCATCATTGGCTGTGCTAATCTTACCCCTAAATGCTGAATGAGGAGATGCCAAGTTTGGAACAGTTCTAGAGTTGGGTCCTCACTTTCAGTAAATAACCCAAAGCTCTTAGTCTGTCTCAAGATAAAGTGTTGATGGGTAGAGGAGAGCGTAACTGAAATACTGCCTTGTATATTTGTATGAAATATGTGAAAATGAAAGTTCTTAATTCCTTTGAGACATTGAAAGCCATAGCTGGGTCATTTAAAAACAAGATCCCCTAAATAGAGATGGATTAAAATGGAACTTCCCAAGGTATTCTGTGCTGTGAGTGAATTCAATGTGATGATTTTGCAAATAGAAAGCAGCACATAGAAGGCCATTTCCTAAGAATCAAGAAAGATGGCTCCGTAACTGACCGCACCCCTCTGTTGATGGATTTTGTCCTTTTGACTTCTCCTGATACCCTCTTTTCTAATCTAACAGAACCTTAAGAACATGTCCCATGCACCAGTAGAGTGGCCAAGCTTCCAGAGCAATGCAGGGACTCGGAGCCCATCACAGATGCCCCAGCAGTTACGCTGTCGTGCGCTTTATGGTCTCAGGAAGTGACGATGAGGATTGTGATTGATTAGTGTTTACTGAGCCTTGCTGATTGGATTTCTGCATGGCTTATTGAAGAGGCACTAAAAATCACGTAGGGAACAGCCAGCCTACGAGTTTCTGGTTTGAAATGCTGTCTTATGTGTAATAGCACTTAATGAGGGTTTATTAAGTCAATCAATCAACTAATCATCAATCACGGTCCTCTGACCCAGCCTGCCTTTTCATCGACATCCCCGCATCTCTGTCGTAGCTGACATTCTGATCAAACAGATGGGCGGCCCTTTCCAACGAGCGCCAGATCACCTTTGTCTATATTCGCTCTTCTTTGCAAATCCTTTGGAAGTCCTCCTCCACCTGGTGAAATTCTGCTGATTCTTGAAAGCCAGCTCCAGTGTCATAGCCTTGGGGCCTTTCCCTGTGTCTCCTCCTTCCCTGACTGTGTCCTGGAATCCAGTCCCCGAGCTGCCTGATGGAGGAAGAAGCCCCATTTCCTGGTTTACACGGGCTGCCATGTTAGTGCTGGAATAGTAGTGAGCGTTCCCATGTCGGTGCTGCAGTAGTGATGAGCGTTCCATGTCGGGAACGCTGGAATAGTGAGCGTCCCCGTATCAGTGCTGGAATAGTGAGCGTCCCCGTGTCGGTGCTGGAATAGTGAGTGTCCCTGTATCAATGCTGGAATAGTGAGCGTCTCCGTATCAGTGCTGGAATAGTGAGCGTCCCCGCGTCGGTGCTGGAATAGTGAGTGTCCCCGCGTCGGTGCCTCATGTTGGTGCTGGAATAGTGAGCGCCCCGCATCGGTGCTGGAATAGTGAGCATCGCCGCGTCAGTGCTGGAATAGTGAGCGTC
Organism: Colobus angolensis palliatus; assembly: GCF_000951035.1. Classification (NCBI taxonomy): domain Eukaryota; kingdom Metazoa; phylum Chordata; class Mammalia; order Primates; family Cercopithecidae; genus Colobus; species Colobus angolensis. The sequence goes on from NW_012118821.1 coordinate 10,539,415, forward strand.
CCCGTATCATTGCTGGAACAGTGAGCGTCCCCGCGTCGGTGCTGGAATAGTGAGCGTCCCCGTATCAGTGCTGGAATAGTGAGCGTCCCCGCGTCGGTGCTGGAATAGTGAGCGTCCCCGCGTCGGTGCTGGAATAGTGAGTGTCCCTGTATCAGTGCTGGAATAGTGGGCGTCCCCATGTCGGTGCTGGAAGAGTGAGCTCAGTGCCCCCTATGTCAGGAAGGGCAGGAGCCCAGTCCCTCAGTGTAAGTCAGACTCTGGAGGTTGCTCTGAGAAGTGTGGAGGTGGAAAGGGAGAGCGGGAAGGGGCAGAGCAGGCATGGCCCCAGGACCCAGTTGGGCAGCCCCCGGGACATCAGGCATCAGCCGCAGAGCTTCACTCTTGGTGTAAGTTGGTCGTCTTCACCTATTTCTATAAATTCATTAAGAGAAAAGCATAACGATGTCTTTCTGAACGATGGACACTTTGCAGATTACAAAGGGTTTTTGAGAATGCTTTGCTTTTGACAGCAGCGTCAAATACAATTCCTGCAAATACAGGAAGCGCAGGTTCGGCAGGTGGCACCCTCCTGAGGCCTCGCGGCTCCCTGTGCGTTCGGGTTCACCTCTTCCCTCTCTCGTTCCTGAGTCAGGTTCTGGGCTCTTCCACTGCATAGACATCCTTGGAGTGGCCACCTGGCTGCCAGGACCCCTGTTCCACCTTCAGCAGGGAGCGTGTTCCAGCTCCAGCTGTTGTCAACAGGGGCCGTGAGATCATGGCCCAGCGTCTGCCCACCCAGCCAGCTGCGTCGGGCAGTGGCTGACTGTGCAGTGGGCAGCTCTCACCCTCTCTCTGTGGGCACAGCACCCACCCACCCACTCAGTCCCTCCATGCCAGATGGGAGGTCTAGGGAGCCCCTCCAGCAAACACGCACCGCGCCTTGAGGCCTGGAACAGGGAGGAAATGCATTGCCAATAACCTCTAAGCTCACAGAGGCCAGCCCGGGGCAGAACCATGCAGCCAGCATGGGGCATCCACCAGCACGGGTGGGCAGTGAAGAGAGGATGGCTCCCCTGAATCCTGGAGGGGTGGGGGTGCCAGCCAGGCACGGAGCTGGGTGGGCACGGGTGTCGAGCGGTGGGACTGCAGCAGCAAGACTCTGGTCTGGATTTTATAGGCTGTGCGCTGGGCCTGCACGTGGAGGAAGAGCCAGCCCTGCTGGTTCTGAGGCCGCCTCTGCCCCCGGCGAGGGTAAAGGGGGCTCTCAGGGTGGCCTACCTGTGGCCCCGGGGCCACCCTTAGCTTCCCAGAAATGGGCGGCCACAGAGCCCTGAGCTGCTCCCAGAGGTCTCTCCTGGGGGAAGCCCTGCCCTGTCCCGCTCCCACCTGGCAGCAAGAGAGGGCGGGGAATGAGGGCCTGTGGTATGCAGCAGGACTGGTCAGGGAGCAGCCCTGGAGGGTGCTTCTGGTAGGCTCCACCTGCCTCCCAGGGGTCTTCGAGATGCACCTCTGCAGGCTTCTCCTCTGCAGGCTTCTCCTCAGCACTCCTTATCTAGCATGTCGGCCCCACAAAGGGAGGCCTGGGGGCCTCTGTCCGTTGCTGGGTCCTCAGGGTCTGGCACAGCGCCCCGCACAGAGTTGGAGTGTGGTCACACTTGCTGATGAACCAGCCTGGCCAACCCCCTGGAGCCGCATGGTTCAGGGCCCACAGCTGGGGCTCTCCAGCGGCGCCATCACATGACAGACCTCAGGCTGCTGTGTGCCCTCCCTCCCTCCTGATGTGGCACCCACAGCGCCCCGCACAGAGTCGGAGTGTGGTCACACTTGCTGATGAACCAGCCTGGCCAACCCCCTGGAGCCGCATGGTTCAGGGCCCACAGCTGGGGCTCTCCAGCGGCGCCATCACATGACAGACCTCAGGCTGCTGTGTGCCCTCCCTCCCTCCTGATGTGGCACCCACAGACCAGCAGGGTCTTCAGGCAGCCCGTGCCCGCGGGGGCTCACCCAGCCCCACTGGCCTTTCCACCGGGCACCTTCTTTTTCTGCTTTTTTTTTTTTGGAATAAGTAGCAAGGTCTTTATCATCATCACCAGTCACAGACTCTAAACCCAGAGGAAAGCATTCAAGAGGTTTTCCTGCTCAGCCGCTGGTTTATTTTAAACTGTCAGAGTTGATAGCCCAATCCACTTTTTGATGTAACTATGATGGTTTTAGGAGATTTAGACATGATTTTTTTTATAGCATGAAAAAGAAAAATAGAACTGAATATGTGATAATAATGAATCCTTCGACTTTTGTGTCTGAAATGGCTTCTGGGCATGAGTTACTGCATAAGAATCCATGCCCTGTTGTGTCTTACTGCTTAATAAGCCTATGGAAAATGGTGACGTCGGAACTGCCTTTCTGTTGTCATGTTGGTGCTGTTGAAATTGTGCTTGTGTGGTAGTTGAGGGGAGAGCTGAGGGCCCTCATTGATGAAGCCATCAAGGGCACCCTCAGGAGAAGCGGTTCACGGGCTGCATACCAGAGGCCGGGAAAAAATGAAAAGATCTGTTGGCATCAACTTCTCCTCCAAGAAACCACAGGATTTCCTACTAATATGGCCACCAGCTTCTCGCTGTCCAGGTATCTCAGCCACAGAGACGCTGACTCAGTCCTGGACACACGTCTGAAGTTGACATTGTGTCTTAGGTGGAAACAGCCATTTGCATTTGTGTAGGTGTGGATTTGCTTGCACCGAAGGCCTCCATCACAGGGCATGGCTCCTGACATCCAGCTCGAAAAGAGCAGGGAATCCTTAGGGTCGCTGGTCCCACGTGGCGGACCCTGGTGCCTGCCTTTATCATAGCTTCGGGCCACAACTCACCTTCTCACTAGACCATGAGCTCGTGGGGCTCAGACCCCTTCTGCTCTCACCTCAGAACCCACCAGCAAAGGCCTGCGGCCGAGCCAGTCACTGTGAGCCAGAGTGGGATCAAAGCAGGTGTGAAAGGAGCGTCTGCGTTAGTAGCACAGTCTGCGCAGTTTCACTAGTTGGGAATCTTTATTCTGAGGAGTTAATCCAAGATGTGTTTTCTAAGCAGCTCAGGACAAGGACTGTAGCCCGGGTGTTTCTCTCACCACAGAGACGACTCTGACACGCACTCGGGCATCGCGTGAACGCTTTGCAAACACGTGCACCCGGCCGCTGACCCGTCGCACAGCGAGCCCTGATCTGCGCTGCAGGAAAATGGCACTTGGGGAGGGAAGAAGCCCCGTGGCCAGGAGCAGCCTGGGCCATGTGTGTTACACACAGCACTAGACGGATGCTCCTGCCCCTCTCTCTGTCCACCACTTTCCAGCCAGGAGACATGGATCAAGTCCCTTCTCCCCTCTGGGCCTTTGTGTACAACACAGGGAAGCTGACCTGTGACGGTCAGGCTCTTTCAGGTCTGGGCGGTTCCTGTGCCCCAGGACCAGGTGTTCAGGCCCATCAGGCCCCGTCCTCTTCCCAGGGCAGAGCCAGTTCTGTCTGGGGGCTCCCTGGGAAGAATGCTGGGAGTCAGGGTTAGTGAGGACAGGGCACGAGCTGCACCCCGAGGGCCGCTGGAGGCCACAGAGTCCTGTCCACACCGTGACTGTGACCCAGGGCCCATCCATAGGTTTCCTTTGTTCTGGTGAGCAGGCCACAGAAACTGGCTCCAGCAGCCAGCGGAGCTGCAGAGTGATCAGGCGACCGCTATCGAGGGCGATTCCGCTGCCGCCGCTGCCCTGAGAGACCCTCTCAAGGCCTGGGGACCCCTCAGCCCGCACAGGAGGCTGGCTCACTGGCACGGCCAAAAGCGACTTTGTTTTGTCTTTAGCCAGCTGCTTGTGCTCGTGTATTTATACACAGGAGAAAGTGCAGTTGGCCATGGGAGAAGTTCATTTTGTTTAATTTTTAATCAGAGACCACTGCAGAGTGGCACTCGACAAATTTGAGTGCAGAGGAGGGCTCGTTGCATGGGGCTCCTAAGCTCGCGGACAGAGCCCCAGGCCGCTGCCTGACCCTCCCAGCTGGAGTCAGGCCAGACTCCAGCGACACTTCCGGAATGCTCCACACAGGCGGTGTCCTGCTTCCCCACAATGGGAGCACCCCACGCGAGTATCCTCGGTGATTCTGCATCTTTAATCCTCCTCATTTTTTGTTTGTCTGTTTTTGAGACGGAGTCTCCCTTTGTCGCCCAAGCTGGAGTGCAATAGTGCAATCTCGGCTCACCACAACCTCCACCTCCCAGGTTCAAGCGATTCTCATGCTTCAGCCTTGCGAGTATCTGGGATTACCTGCATGCACCACCAGGGCCAGCTAATTTTCGTATTTTTAGTAGAGATGGCTGGTCTCAAACTCCTGACCTCAAGTGATTCACCAGCCTTGGCCTCCTAAAGTGCTGGGATTACAGGCATGAGCCACTGTGCCTGGCACCCGCTTTAATTTTGTTTGACTTTGTTTGTGGCATCATTTAGTGGAATGGGGTCACGTGAGTTTCGCAGCCAGAGGTCCTGAGTTGGAATCATGGTTGGGCCACTTCACTGCTTGGGGCAATGAGCCTTCTTCTGGGCAGCAGTGTCCTCATCTGTAAAGAAAGGGCATTAATGCCTCCTCCGGAAGGTGCAGGTTCCATGGCGAGATGCACATACGGTGCCTGGCATGTGACCAGTGTTCAGGCACTGGTCCCTTCCCTCCATTTCCAGAAGCCCTTATGTGTTCGTGCCTCCCCAGCTGACTGGAGCGTCACACCTCAGGTCTTCCCTGGGCAGTGTTCTGTTCTGAACTCTTCTAAGCATGACAGAAAGTGGACTCAGCCTGCCAGGCAGGCAGATGAATTGCACGAAAGTGTCTGCCTCCGTGTCCTCGTCAAAGGCATGTGGCAGATGCCTTGGAATGAGGATGAGCCCTGCCACAGCCGTCAGAGTGTCTGAGTGTCTGGACATCACTCTGAGCAGCACCCTGCAGCCTCCCTGGAAAGCTGGTGTTCTATGGCCTCTGCAGCTTGTCTCAGCCTCGCCAGGCAGGGTGACAGAGTGACCTCCTGGCCGGGCGCGATTGTGGTGCTGGTCAGCTGCCTGTGAGAGCAGGCAATCCAGCCGTCCTCTGCGGACCTGCGCGGTGCCCTGCAGACACCCACGAGGAGAGTGTGGTGATGTGGGGAAGGAGGGAGCCCAGATACTGCAGAGGGAACAGATCAGCCTGGACTCCCCTGTGGATAGAGCCCCGGTGGGTGAGGCACTCTGCTTCCCCACTTGCCTCCAGCATGCAGCTGCAGAGCGGGGACCGTGCGGATCAGTGCACTGCGATGAACAGCCGGGCAGTGTGTGGACAGTGCTGCAGACCCTGGCCACATGACGCGGGGCGCCCGAGCGCCCGAGAACTGACAGCTCTTGGAGTCTGCAGCCACACGGCAGGGCCTGGTTCATTCCCGATGTCCTGGTGCACGCCCTGCGCACCTTCCCTGTGCGGAGCCCGCCTGTGCTGCCCACTGCCCTCACAAAATTCCTCCTGGGAACGGCCCCCTGTAACCAGCACTCGTGGGCCATCGTGGTTACGGCTCTGTGCTCGGTCCTGTCACATCCCACCAGGGATCAGAGGCCCCGGGAGGCACCTGCAGTGCTGGGGCTGCAGAGCAAATGAGCTCAGAGCCAGGATTCAAGGCCGGGGCGGAAAGGCAGGGCTCGGCTGCCTTATGTGTCTTGACGTTTAGCATGAGGTTTGCAGGACTGTGTGTGTCATTGTGCCTGGATTCATTCTGGATTTGGATTTCTACTTCATTTTTCATAGATTTAATTTAAAGCAACTATCTGATTTCTGGGCTGATATTCAGAGGTCAGAGACCAAAAATGGAGGGAGGGCAATGCGATTCATGCTTATCTGTGAATTATCTGCATGAAGCACGGGGCCTGGGCCATAGCCTTCACTTCGACGTTGCTAATAAGTGAATAAAAAAATCAAATTCCATAAATGGTCTGTATCTTATGCAAAATAATTTAAAAATGTTAAGAGGAGACTATGAAACAATAAAATGGCAACCATTAGACTTATTCTTAAAACTTGACCTGTGCAGGTGTTTAGAGCGGAGCGGTGTATGATCTGTCCGATGGAGTTGTGGTAAAGTAGTATTTGAGGCCCTTCATTCAGCAAACATGTCCTGGGCTTCGGATGCTCTGCGAAGTACTCAGGATAGAAAGCAAGTAAAACACACTCTCCTGCTTGGAAGGGCCTGCAGCTCAATCCATTCATGTGAAACAGTGGGGGCGGGACGTCAGGAAAGGCCCGTCCGCATCGCGGGTGCAGAATCCGAGCCCAGGGACCCAAGTTCCCCCTTGAGAGGCAGCTGGACATGGGGCAGGGGTTGTGCTCCTCTTTCCAGCTGTCTTGGGCCCCACCTGAGGCAGAGGCAATGGCCCGGCAGCGTCGGGAAGGTTCGGAGTGCTGATGCTTGTGGCCCCTGTCTCCTGTACAATCAGGATCATGGCCCTAAGTGCCATGCACAAGCCTGAGAAAAGCGAAGGATCTCCTGACCTTCATGCCTCTACAGTCAGTCCAGACCCTCGCAAGGGGGAGCTGCAGAGACCCTCTTGGGGCATCTGTAGCAAATAAAACACTTTGCCTTCACAACAGCCAGGCAAAGTTCTTCCTCCCGCTGAGGGAACAGATCCCGTGTGACCTTCACGCCTTCATGGATTGGAAACTGCTAACGTGTGTTCCTTTTGAAATATGCAAGATGTTGGGCGTGATTAAACTGAGGGAAGATTAAGGTGAGTTACTCCTTTGTTTAAACTTTGGCTTCTTGGGTAGTCTTATTAAGGGAAGGGATTTAAAGTGCTTAAAAATTCAGTAGAACAAAGGGCATGTTGTGGTTCAAGACTGATGTATTGCCATACAGGATGCGATCTGTTCCAAGGGCCGTAAAGCAGTCAAGTGAGCTCGCTGTGGTTGGAGCCGGCCAATTATAACACCTCCTGAAGTCACAGGGACGCAAGCTGCACGCTCCTGCAGGCTCCTGGGATGGCTTGGCTGGCAGCTTGGACAGCTGGGCTCCTCCAGGCACTTCTAACCCCCTTCCATCCTGTCAAGGTCATCCTAGCCATTCCCCCGTGGCTGTCTCCTCAGCCAGTGGCTAAAGTCACCTGCAGACCAGCCTTTAAAGATAGGATGCCCCTCGCTTCCCTTCAACATCCACTTGACTTTTTGCAAAATCCTTATCTGAGACATTCCTCCTTATGCTTAAGACACGTCCTTTGGTGGGGTCCTCTCTTGGGGCGAATCCATTCAGGGCTCACAGCAAGAGGGGAGCACACAAAGGAGAAGAAGGACTGGATTAGGAAACAGGAGCATTGGGAGAGTATCAAATTCTCCATCTCTGCATTTTGTGGCTTCTCTGAGTGTTTCCTCGTGGGCACTGGGAAGAGGATGTTTGCTCTGGGAACCAACCAGTGTCAACATGAGAACCGAGTGCTGCTTGTTGAGTGAGGCCTGAAGAACTGGAATCTGGAGTCAGACAGGCCTGGGCTTGTATTTCACATCTGCCACTCGTTGTGGGGCCAGAGTGGCAATGACTTACCTTCCTTGTGCTTCGGTGCCTGCATTTGTTAAGTGGAGATAATAGCATTTAATTCATTTCGATGAGGATGTTCTCAGGCTTAATGCTATAATTTATGGAACTAGTGCTTGGCTCCGTGCGGAACCTCAAGGAATGGCAGCCACTTTTAAAGTTATTACCACAACGATAGTGTTATTATCACTCTTACTCCTACTTCCATTACCATGACTACAATGCACGGTGCAGAAGCCCTTCAGAAAGCGCAGAGCCCCTTGCAGGTGCTAGGGCTGATTCTGGGTAATGTCCAGGCTCACCTGATGAAGGCTGTAATTACCCAGAACTTGCTACTGGTCTTTCCTGCTGGTAACCCTTGCAGAACAGCCACCGGGAGCCTTTTATATCGTGTGTCATAAAAACAACTCTGATTGGGTTCTTATGAAGTAGGGTGTGTAATGGCCCCACCTGTCACAGAAGCAGATTGCATTTCCATATTGAAAACGACGAGGACTCTGTTGCTCCTGTGCGGGCGAGCTGTGACTTGCACTTTGTAGCTGCACACACTGGCGCATCCTTGTGCACATAATGACTGCCTCAGGCCAGTGTGTGCATGTGCAGATGGCACTGCCCTTCCCTTCAAGCTGTGCTAGTGAAATACCTCTCACATCCACCCGGTGAGGCCCAAGCCTCTTCCTGTCTCAGCCTTCTTCACTCTCATCTCAGCCTTTTTCTTCCTAGTCGGGGTGTTGATGAGTTAGTGCAGTCACTCATTCACATCAACAAGCATGTATGGCAGGCCTGCGGTATAGCAGCACTGGTGACACCAGCTAGGAAACCAGCGTGTGGGCTGCCCACTCTGTGGGGCACACGCATCGGGGCCCGAGAGAGCAGGAGGAGCTTGTGTGCTTTCTGCTTGGCTGAGGAAACCAAATACAGGGACAAAGGGATGAGTCACCCAGGCACCACACTGTGCTCGCACACACGCAGACGTCCCGCAAGGGTGGACCCTGTGTGGGGCCTGGTCTGTGCCCAGCACTGGGTTAGAATGTGGCATTGTGCCTGTCTTAGTGAGCTCACACCTAGATGAGGGATGCTCTGGTGAACACACAATTTAATCTTCAATAGAATCCAAACAGGTAAATATCAGGTTTTAGAAGGGGAGAAAGACCACGTTTGGCAAAGAGGCACATGATGGCTTTGGAGATCTGGGAAAGGTGGAGCTTGAGGTGAGTGAGGCGCGTGCTGGGATGAGAAATAGGGGTTCAGCTGAGGGGACTCATGAGATGCAGCCAGAGGAATGGTGCCAGGGTGCACACACACGGGGACCCCCTGCCACGGAACATACACAGGAGAACCCCCTGCCATGGTACACTCACACAGGAATGGGATGTGAGTCAGACAGTGACGAGTGATGGTCCCCCATGCCAGGCGGACAAGCTGAGGTGGAGCTAGGTGGCAAGAAGGACGGAGAGAGGTCCCCGTGTGTGTGCTCCATGGCAGGGGGTCCCCGTGTGTGCACCATGGCGGGGTCCCCGTGTGTGCACCATGCCAGGGGGTTCCCGTGTGTGTTCACCGTGGCAGGGGGTTCCTGTGTGTGTGTACTGCAGGGCAGGGGGTCCCCGTGTGTGTGCACCCTGGCAGGGGGTCCCCATGTGTTTGCACCATGGCAGGGGGTCCCCGTGTGTGTACTGCAGGGCAGGGTCCCCGTGTGTGTGCACCCTGGCAGGGGGTCCCCGTGTGTGTGCACCCTGGCAGGGGGTCCCCATGTGTTTGCACCATGGCAGGGGGTCCCCGTGTGTGTACTGCAGGGCAGGGTCCCCGTGTGTGTGCACCCTGGCAGGGGGTCCCCGTGTGTGTGCACCCTGGCAGGGGGTCCCCGTGTGTTTGCACCATGGCAGGGGGTCCCCGTGTGTGTGCACTGCAGGGCAGGGGGTCCCCGTCTTTGTGCACTGCAGGGCAGGGGTCCCCCTGCATGCACGCTGCACTTCATGCACACAAATAGGAGTTTACCTGGAAAGGACAGACTAGCTTGGAAGCTGTTATGAGAATTTCAGGTAAAGCGGTTTAGGCTAGATGGACTGGCTGTAGAACCGGAGAGGAGATGCAGCTTTCATCCTGGGGAAGGGGTGGGAGATGACATGAAGGGTGGGTTTGTGAAAAGGAGAAATAGGTGTCAGGGAAGAGCCCTAAAAGGCTCCTGGACCTGATCTCCCAAGAAGACATGCCTCAGCTGCTCTTGTGATCATTAAAATGTGACAGAGTTAAATCTTCACTAGTCAGAATTTCATCCTAGCACCCCCTCCCATCTGCAGAACACTGATACCTGGTGTTGGGAGTGGTGGCCAAGACTCCAGAGAAGCAAGTCAATTAGGTGCAGTTCTACCAGGGGAATTTAGCCAGGGAAAAGGCAACCCTGCCCGAACCAGAGCATCCACCAGGGCCTCAGAATGCCCCCTGGAGAGCCCTACCAGCCACCAGTCTTCTGCAGCTAACAGGCTGTGGTCAGGCAGGCAGGGGTCAGTTGGATGTTGGGGTAACCTAGTGTGCACCTGCCTTCCAGCCTAGAGGACTTGGGAGCTCCTGCAAGCAGGTGAGGTGACCCTCTGCAACCCAATCAGCCAAGCCCTTCCCCAGACATCACCGACCCCAAAGGGCTGACTACACTCCCCTTTAAAATTAGAATCACAAACCAATACCTCCCATAATAGAAGCTATTGTCATATATAAATCAATATATTTCCCTTTCTCTTTCTGTAAGGAAGACAGAGGATTGTAATTTATTTCTCTTTCCTTCTGTGTATAAACTAATTTTTTCTTGTTATAAAAGAAAGAGAATTCTAATTTGCTGCTTTGGAACAAGCCCAGGAATGGAGCCTAAGTATGTGGATGGAACTCTGGAGATTACAGAGTGAAGTTCAGCTGACCTGGTGCCACAAATTAAGCTGCAGTCCACTTAAGCTGCCAACAACAATAAATTAAGCTATTGTGCTTGGAGGACGTTGGGATTGGCACTGCATACGATCGAGGCTGTGTTAAGTGGAGGCACTTACTCCCTCGCTCCTGCCGCCAGCGCTAGCTGAGGGGGCTTGGCGTCTGCTTTTCCTTGAAATGCGTGATGTCGGAACTTCCATTTCAGCGCGCATATCATCAGCACGGTGCTCCAGGGTGCTGAGAGTTCACGTTGTTCTTGGTCATTTAACAGGGTAAGGGTGATAAAGTCAGGAGATTCGCCTTTTACAAAATAACATGAACATTCTCTAAAGGGAGACCTGTGAGTAGTAGAGGTGCGCTGAACCACAAGACGCACTGATGAGGCCCGTCCTCTTTTCCTTTTCATCTGAGGTCATTCTGTCTGGCTCTTCCTACCCCCAGAGGCCAGTCATGGTTTTGTTTACAAAATGACACAGTGTAGCCTGTAGAAACCTTGTTGTGGGATGACTCAGAGGTGATGAGCCTCAAATGAGTTGGAGGTTCTAATAAGGGGGTTACATATTCCACGCTCCCACAACTGCCTTCACATCTATGGAAATCTTACAGAAAAGAGTGTAGTCAGCCATTTGGGGTCGGTGATGTCTGGGGAAGGGCTTGGCTGATTGGGTTATAGAGGGTCACCTCGCCTGCTTGCAGGAGCTCCCAAGTCCTCTAAGCTGGAAGGCAGGTGCATGCTAGGTTACCCCAATCATCCAATTGCACCCAATTTACTTGCTTCTCTGGTCTTGCTGGTCTTTCCTCCAAGTAAATCGTTAGTTATTCTGAGCTTGTAGAGAGGGCTAAGGTCACTCCTTTTCTCTCTTTCTTTGTCTCTTCCCCTTCTCTTTCTTGTATTCCTGTCCCACATACAGGCATTTGAGGTGGCTCATAAATCAGTCGTAGCAGACAATGCTGCTGTCGGGAATAAGGGCAGAAAAGAGAATCCACAAATGGGCGTGAGGAGTTCAGGGCTCCCAGCACGAGTGTCTTCTGGTGCTAAGTCATAGTCTGCAGATGCTGTGCACTGAGACACTTTCCCCCGCACCTGTCACCATGCCCTCCCCTCCCCTGGAGTGACTCTAACACAGCTCTCCTTGCTCTCTGGAATGTTCTAATGTTCCCTAAATTAGTCGACGCCCATCCAACCTGAGGCAGGATGATGCAACTTGTGGCTTCACAGAAGCTTGGATTTGGTCACCAGGCCCTGACTGGGCCTCTAGCCATTGATTTAGCAGGTTCAGTGGGCAGCTTGTGCTGTCCGGGCTGACCCCTGCCTGCCTGACCACAGCCTGTTAGCTGCAGAAGACTGGCTGGTGGGGCTCTCCAGGGGGCATCCTGGGGCCCTGGTGGATGCTCTGGTTCAGGCAGGGTTGCCTTTTCCCTGGCTAAATTCCCCTGGTAGAACTGGCAGGCCTCTCCTGAGCCGCCATGGTGGAGGGCTGAGAGCCCACCTCCTGCAGCTCAGCCCTGCATATCCACCTGGAAAGGCACAAGTCCCTGCGAGGGACCCCATCTGGGTCCAAGGATGGCTGGGAGTTGCATGAAAGCTTTCTCTTCTTTTACTCTTATCTGGTGAGTCTGTGTTTTTTTGTGTAGGGACCCACTTCACTTGTTTAGAGGAATAATGATGCATACTTTTTACCTTTCAGACAAGAAATTTAGTCTTTAATTAGATTAAAACATAGGGAAACATAAAAACACAAAAGCAAAACAGATACATTTGCAAAAATGAACTTATTCTTGCAACTAAAATGCAGTTCTTAGAATGAGGTTCTGTAATGACTTAGAGCTCGCGGTAGACCATACATTCAACCCCGGTTTTTCTAAAAGAGATGAACATGCTGTTTAAATGATTGTTTTTGTTGTTGTTGTTGTTGGGGTTTTTTGATGGAATTTCCCTCTTGTTGCCCAGGCTGGAGTACAATGGCAAGATCTTGGCTCACTGCAACCTCCGACTCCAGGGTTCAAGCGATTCTCCTGCCTCAGCCTCCTGAGTAGCTGGGATTACAGGTGCCCGCCACCACGCCTGGCTAATTTTGTATTTTTAGTAGAGACGGAGTTTCACCATGTTGGTCAGGCTATTCTCTATCTCCTGACCTCAGGTGATCCACCCACTTCGGCCTCCCAAAGTGCTGGGATTACAGGCGTGAGCCACTGCGCCCGGCCTAAATGGCTGGTTCATATAATGATCCTTCCCAGAGGGCTGAGGCTGGCACGCTAAGTCACAACACGGTGGTGGGATTACCGAAGGGGTGAGTACGGAAATCAGATCCAGGGACAGGCACTTGGTCCAGTTCCATCTTTGACAGCACAGATAGAAAACGCCAGTGATGTTAGCTACACGTACAGTGGATAATATAGTTTAAAGACTTCTTGTTCCATTGTTAGGTTGCAGCCACCACAAAAACTTTTCAAAAATCAGACCGTGGAGGTCCTGTGCAGCCCGTCCCTAGCCACAAACCCAAGTCGGGGTGGAGAAAGAATGTGTCCAATTGAGCAGGTGCAGAGACCCTGTCAAAGAAGGCATGCAACCCTGCAGCCCGCAGCCCCACGCCGGCAGCTCCATGTTCCAGCCTGGCTCAGTCCCGCACCGGCAGCTCCGTGTTCCAGCCTGGCTCAGCCCCACACCGGCAGCTCCATGTTCCAGGCTGGCTCAGTCCCGCACCAGCAGCTCCGTGTTCCGGCCTGGAGTCAGGCTCACCCACACATCGAGTTGGCCACTCCCCAAACCACCAAACTCATTTCCTCACAGTCCTTCTGGCCATGCTGACAACCTGGGCTTTCTGCCTCAGGGCCTTTCTCCGACTGCTCCACCCATTCATAGACCCTCCCTGTTCCCTGTCTTGCCTCGTCTTGAACTTTGGGCCATCACTGAGCTGTGCTGCAGCCACTTGAGCGCACGGGTTTCCACTCCCTAGACTTTTAGCCACCATACTGCTGCCTCCATGCAGACATCTTCACATTTATTTTTTTTTTAAGATATCCAGGTTTTTGTTTGTTTTGAGATAGAGTCTCGCTCTGTTGCTCAGGCTAGAGTGCAGTGACTCGATCTTGGCTCACTACAACCTCTGCCTCCCAGGTTCCAGCAATTCTTCTGCCTCAAGCCCCCCTGGTAGCTGGGATTACAGGTGTGTGCCACTGCGTTCGGCTGATTTTTGTATTTTTAATAGAGATGGTTTTGGTCATGTTGGCCAGGCAGGTTTTGAACTCTAGGCCTCAAGTGATCTGCCTGCCTCCCAAAGTGCTTGGGTTATAGACATGAACCGCTGTACCCAGGCAAAGATACCGAGTTTTAAAATGTGCATCCACTCTTTTTAGTATCCAATCTATGAGTTTTTGACAAATGTGTGCTGGAGCAGCCACCACCGCAATCGAGAAGTAGAATCCACGCTGGCCAGCTCTCCTGAGCTGTTCCATGCGGCTGAGTCTCCCCTCCCTCCCTCTTAGCCACCGACAGCCTGTGAGCTAGTCTTCATCTCTGCATTTGCCTTTTCCAGAAGGCCATATAAATGGAATCATACATGTAAATATATGACCAAACATGTAAATGGGGTCAAAAGTAAACATGTTTTACTAAACACAATGCATCTGAGATCCCTCCACGCTGATGCAGGCGTCCGCAGTTCCTTCTTTATCGCTGATGAGTGCTCCTTTGCACGGACGTACCACAGGTGATCTGTTCTCTGGGGCTGGGTATTTGGGTGAGTATGAGGACGAGGATGAATAAGGCTGCTATAAACATTTCGTGCAGATGTGTGTGGTCGTAGTTTGCTTTACTCTCACCTGCTCGGGAGAGCCCTAGTCATGTGGGAAGTGTTTGCTGAACTTGATAAGAAACTGCCATTTTCCTGAGGAGGTTATGGCATTCTGCATTCCCACCAACAGTGGAGGTGCATTACGGATGCCCACACCCTTGCCAGCAGTGATATGATCTGTCATTTTAATGTTCGCCTTGCTGGTAGGTATGTAGAGGCATTTAATTGTGGTTTTCATTTGCATTTCTCTAATGACTCCGTGTTGAGTCTCTTTTCATGTATATATTTTCTATACATACATCTCTGGTGAATTATCCAAATTTTTGTCCTTTAAAAAAATTGGGTGGCGGTTGATTGGATAAAGAAACTGTGGTCCATAATCACCATAGAATACTACACAGCCGTAAAGAAGAATGAAATCATGGCCTCTGAGCAACATGGATGCAGCTGGAGGCCATTATCCCGGCAAATTGACACAGAATCGGAAAGCCAGATACCGCATGTTCTTGCTTATAAGTGGGAGCTAAATTTCGGGTACACGTGGGCATAAGGAGGGGAACAGTAGATACTGGGGACTCTAAAAGGAGGGAGGGAGGGGGCCAAGGGCTGAACAACTTCCTAGTGGAAAGTGTGTCTACTGTCTGGGGGGTGGGATCAATAGAAGCCCAAGCCTCAGTTGGAAAAACCTGCACATGCACCCCCTGAATCTAAAATAAAAATGGAAATTAAAAAACTGGGTTGCATGTTTTCTTTTTTATTATTATTATTATTTATTTATTTATTTATTTTATTATACTTTAAGTTCTAGGGTACATGTGCATAACGTGCAGGTTTGTTACATATGTATA